>NW_028317893.1:8567500-8917500 GCF_062004578.1 Staurois parvus
GTTTTCAAAGTGTTCCTTTAATTTTTTTGAGCAGTGTCTATGTCTGAAGGTGTTACAAGTTAAGTTATGCATGAAAAAACCCATTGGCCACTATTGTTTATGTATACAAGGGAAGGCTTTGAAGCTTGTATCTGGAGGAACACATTGTTTAGATAATGATATCTGGCATCAACCTGGCTATAGGAATTCTTCCAGACTATTGCATTTTATTTAGTATATAATTTGAAACAAACTGAATACATCCTGGCATTTTTTCACATTCAGTTAGTTACATTACCCCATAGGAACAGACAGAAAAACTAGATGGAGAGATAGATTACACACACATATTAATCACACTCTAGCTACAATTTACAGTATTTGTATATTTGACAATTTACATCAGCCAATAAAGATTTCACATAAACCTCATATCGTAACAGACTAGAGCTGCACTGGATATTTTCAGTTGCTTAATCCTGCCACTATAATCACTAATGAGTAATCACTAGGAGTAGCAAAAAAACCGCTAAACAAATGGAGCAAATTTCTCCCTATGGAGTGAGCTACACAAGTAGCATGTAAAAGCATCTTGTAGCAATTATCTGCATACGAATAAAGGATTTGTAGTTAATGTGAAATTGATTGTTACTACATGCAGCTAATGATGTTAGTAGCAGGATCAAGCTACTTAAAATCTTCTGTGTAGCACCTATTAAGGCGACTGCAAGCAAGTGGTTCAATCTCTTAATAACAAAATATTTAAATTGCCTGTGTGGCTTAGCCATGCAGCAAGTTGGTGGGTGAAGCTTAAAGCAACACACAGATTTGTGCATTACCTCCCATAATGGTGTGCTGCAGTACTGGATCTAGGGGGTTAGTTTTACCTCCAGATTTCAGTGGTGCCCCTATAGGACCAGTGACATTGGTTGGGATTCTGTTGCAAAAGGGGACACTCGGTTGTGATGGGGGTGCTTTTTTGTGATGGAGGCTCTGTTTTGATAGGGAGACTCTGTTGTGATGGAGGTACACGCTGTTGAGATGGGGGGTAAGTTATGGTGGGAGGATTCTGTTGGTGATGTGGGGACTATCTTGGTATAGGGAACTCTGATTGGATGAGGCAACTCAGATTTGAAGGAGATGACTCTGATGTGATGGTAGGAGTTTGATGTGATAGGAGCTGACTCTGAAGAGATGAGTGGAATCTGTTGTGAAGGAGGAACTCCCCCATGTGGTACTATGAAGTGGGTGACATCATCTAGGGCAGATGTTAGTGTCCTTCAGCTCAATAAATGCAGTCCAGGACAGGGGTGTCTCAGGAGTATGCCTGATTTTAAAGGATGCTGTGAGTAAATAGGTTGAGAAATACTGTCTTAATAAATAGGCTTTTCACTGCAGTCACATAGAGACATAAAGGGGGATTTACTAAAACTGGAGCACATCTGATGCAGCTGTGCATAGTAACCAGTCAGCTTCTAACTTCAGCTTGTTCAATTAAGCTTTGACAATAAAACCTGGAAGCTGATTGCATAATATGCATGGCTGCACCAGATTTTGTGTGCACCAGTTTTAATAAATCTCCCCTTTAGGGAACTAACATTATTTGTTCACTCTTGCACTGCCTCTGGGATACCCAGAAGTACTGTCAGGCATTATATTCAAGTCATGACTCATGGTACAGAAGCACACCAAGCTCATGAAATACCAACAGACAGTTGGTACCTGTTCCCCGAGCTACATAGCTGGAGAGGATAAAACAAAAGTGTATTGAGAGTATACCCCCTTGACTTTTTTTTACTGCACCCACAGAACGGACAGGCTAGGTTCAGCCCTGGTGTGCTGCAGCACAGGTGTAATGGCAAGGTAAGTTGGGCCATTCACAATGAATCACCTTAGTACACTAGCGTGAATAAGTCTTTAAAAGTCTCCTTCGCATGGAATTGGGCTATTAGATTGAAAATTGTAACTTGTCAGAGGTCCACCTATTAAACACTCTTGGTCACCAGGATCTATAAAATGAATATTTTATTTCACTTAATTATCACCATTTGCCCAAATGTACTGTTT
Source organism: Staurois parvus (assembly GCF_062004578.1). Classification (NCBI taxonomy): domain Eukaryota; kingdom Metazoa; phylum Chordata; class Amphibia; order Anura; family Ranidae; genus Staurois; species Staurois parvus. The sequence continues at coordinate 8,569,547 of NW_028317893.1, forward strand.
TTATAAGCAATAATATCTATGGTTCGTGCTGTATATACATAGATATAGAATGCTGCCAAATATGATATTCAAAATGCAAACTAAACACACAAATTGACACATTATTTATTTACTAAGACTGCATGGTGCAAAATCAGGTGCAGCTCTGCATAGAAACCAATCAACTTCCAGGATTTATTGTCAATGCATAATTGAGCAAGCTGAAGTTAGAAGCTGATCGGATACCCATGTACAGCTGCACCAGATTCTGAGTGCTCCAGTTTTAGTACATTTCCTTCATAGGGGAAGATTTACAAAAACTGGTGCACACAGAATCTGATGCACATGTGCATGGTTGCCAATCCGCTTATAACTTCAGCTTGCTCAATTAAGCTGATTGGTTTCTATATAGAGCTGCACCAGATTTTGCACTTTCTAGTTTTAGTAAAGAACCCCACTGAGACATTTTTATAAAGCCATAAATGTGACTTTCACCAAGCATGGCCACTAGTAGGGAAACATTCACTCATCCATTCATATCAATCATACACTCACATCAATTACTACACTCACATGCACCTGAAAAGATATACCTGTAGTGAATTTTAGATTTACTGCGTTATTACAATGCTCATTATGTTTCTATGTTGATATCTAGGTTATTTTGCACATATTTACAACTATGTATTTGTGTGACAACATAACAAAATCACATCATATCGATTTCTTTATTTCTTTGAAATATTTGCCAATGCTCTTGATGAGAACGTAACCCCTTGGGAGATTAACAGTTAAAATGGCTAATAGTTCTGTAAAAAAAATAGCAAATAATGACACAGAAAATAGCAAATCCCTTTCCTGATCAAAAAGTCCAGAGAAAGGAAAGTGGAGCAGTGTCAAAAGGCTGCATTTCAATCTAGGTCATTTATCTACAGCAAGCAGTTTGCTGATTAGAGAAATAGGGACTATCACAGAGGTTGTTACAGCATCCAACCTGCATTAATGTTGTTTTAAAAAGGCTTCCTGTATGTGTAATTATGATTTAATTGATCATGCTATAATGAGATTCCAATCTTTAATCAGTTTTAGTGCAATATTAGCCTATTTACATGTTGCTGAAACTGCAATACGCTTTTTAGTTTTTATAGAGAATACTAATTATATTTGAATCAGCAGTTTATGAAAAATGCCTAAGCATATTTTAATTTAATTTGGTGTTTGAGAGTGTATCATTAATGACATTACTTTGTTTCCTCTTGTTCTAAATAAACAGTCATGAAATAAAGTAGTATTTAGGGTTTCTGTTGTGTGTATATTTTTACATGTACTGTAATCTCTATGCAGTAAATTGAAATTCATATAAAACCTGCAATGAATATACCAAACAAAATTTGTAGAGCATTTACCTTAACAAAGTCTTTGGAAAAAAACATTTACCATGAATCTGAATATAAACTGTTAGAATAAGGTAACAAATAAATGAAAATACCGTAGTACAGCACTGTCAGTGGTGCATACAACATATCAATTCATTAATACAATATAATAATTTAAAGTGCAAACTACCGTAATTAATTGTGGATATAATGTATGCATTATGTATAATAATACTGAAATACCACAAAAGATTTGTGGAAGGAACATAATATATCAAAAATCAAATATTTATCTATATACAAAAATCTAATATAAAGTGTTCTTCTTTCTTTTAGTAAAATCTTCAAAAAGTGCACATATGAACTAGCAAAATATACAATCTTGGTCACGCAATGTTTAACAACCCTATTCTATTCCCAAATTGAGAAATTCACTTCACCGTAAGAGTACAGCTCACCCTTAGTATGACACCTTTACTTCATAAAGGTCAAATGTGTGTATGTTGTATTATATCAGTCCAGGCAAATTCCCCTCTTACATGTGAAAAACATCATTTGTTTTGCTAGAAAAACACTTAAAACCCCCAAACATTATATATACTGTATATATATATATATATATATATATATATATATATATATTTTTTTTTTTAAAGCAGAAGCCATAAAGAATAAAATGGTAGGTGTTGCATATTTTTATATCACATTGTATTTGCAGAGCTGTTTTGTAAACACACATTTTTTAGAAAGAACACACTTTAATTAATTTGAATACACATAAACACAATATAATACCCAATTGTTTGGTAAATCGTGAAAGATGAGTAAATAGATATCAGGTAAGGGTGCAGGAATAGGGAATTTTTAAAATTTGATTATTTGTTTTATTTTTTTACACTGTAACTTTTTAAAATAACTTTTATTGCTATCTCAAGGGATAAACAACATCCCTTGTGGTAGCCTGGGTCACAAAATGTTTTTGCAGAGATCTGGTGTCTTTTAGACCCCAGACGTCTCCTCTGGCCTCAAGATCAGTTTGATTCAATGCTTGTTTACATCAGACTGAAATCCTTGTCTCTTCAGGTTTCTGACATCCAACAGTTGGAGGAATGACCATCTGTTCCTCTTACTGTGTCTCAGGAACCGGTTGCCTCCAGTCACATTCCTGCTGACTCCACGGTCCCTCAGGAGAGCCCAGTAAAGTCCATGGGGAGTGGGGACCCTCCCTTCCGCCTCCTACAGAAGTAATCCAACATCTCTTTCTAGTGTGCAGAGTCACCAGCTCTAAAAAATATCTTGGTCATTGCTGCAGCTGCAGTGATGACAGAGATATCACCCTTCCCTTACAAGGATATAAGGGGATCATCTACTGGATGGGAAATGGTTAATACGCATCCTTTGTTACAAAGCAGCACATCCACCAAGTGTGTATATGATGTGGCATATCTTGAAAATCCATTTAAATAGTTTATTAAAAACCCTAATAAAAACAAACCCATGGAATCCATTCATTTGATGACCAGTGCACATGGTAGCAAACTCTAAACTAAAACATGATCGTTCAGTGTGAACTTAAGTCAGCCATAGACAGATCTTATGCTGAACTGGCCGAGAGTTCAATCATGTGTGGGCAGGCTGATTGTACCCAAATTGATCCATTAATCAACTTGGGTACAACCAGCCTGCCGCTAGCAGTAGTCATTACGTTCTCCTGGCGGGGAAGGCTCCTTGTGCCCCCTTTCAAAGAACACAAAACTGCTGTGAGAGGCATTCTGTGGTGGAAGGAAAGTAGTGCTGCAGGGCAACTTCATTGGGTGGACCTACATTGCTGGACATTGTGCATTACTGGACTGAATCTCATCCCTGTCCACAAACATTCAGAGTACAGGACTAACAAAAACACCCCAGAAATACACCACACATCCTAATTAAGACAATCTGAACTTTATATTAGCCAACCATAGCATGGACTGGAGCTCTTTTAAAGAGCTCCTTGCACCTTTCAAATTTGTTGTTTAACCACTTCGGCATTAAAGCACTTTTTTCATTGTTTTGCACAGACATAAAAATCTGCACTTTTGGTCACAAATTTATTTAAAACCCCCCAAACATAATACATTTTCTGAAAGAAGAGGCCTTGTGGAATACAAAGATAGTAGTTGCAAATTTTAATGTTGCACAGTAGTTGCATAACTGTTTATCAAATGCATATTTTCACAAAAAAATATAATAAAATAAATTATAGTGCACACAAAAACAAAATAAAACCTAATTTTTGATAAAATAAAAAGATATGGTTGCATAAAAATTAGATACCAAACATGCCAAGTCTTAAAATTGCATGTGCCTGAAGCGCATGCACAGAGGCTTCCAAGATGGCTGCTTAGCCTGGGAGCTCTGTCCCGCTCCAGCCACAACGGATCCCCCACAGCAGCGATAAGGTGCGCATCCTCACCTGGTCGGGTTCCCAGTATTGGGGAAAGCCCAAGGCTCCATTTGATGCCGAGCAGATCAGCCTGCCAAACCCTCACCCACCTAGTGAGCATATGTGGCCCGCCGGGGAAGGATTCCAAGATGGCAGCCACGATATGTACACATGCAGATGATCCAGGGGAGGACTCCATCACTAACACTGACCAACCCCAAAACTAGCCCCGTTCTACAGGGATGCCACAAGTGAGTAAAACTGCTCTTTCAACCCAATCCCTAACCTCTACTGAGTTCCTGCTGGCGCGAAAATGTGGTGATTATCTCCTTTCATCCCTATCAGGAACACCTTCTAGCCCTAACATTTCAGACCAATTTCTTCAACTATAAACAGGACAATGCCCGTACATGGCTTCTATGTTTAAAAAATTCTCTGAGCTTCTAGAACGCGGTTTAATGCACACTGCGGTGCAGATCACAGTGGACATTAGGGCAGACCTGCAAAATCCAGGTTGCCACATAGAAGTTATTAAACAGAAATTGGACCTGACAGTCTCCCAACTAATCAAAATACTTAATGTATACAAGAGCTACAGGAGCAACTTGAAGGATTTGTAGCTAAAATAGATGACCTTGAGAACAGGTCAAGCCACTACAATTTCAGGATGAGGGGGCTCCCGGAATCTTTTAAAGATGTGTAATCTACAGTTTGCACCTTCATCAAGGACCTTATCCCTGACATACCAGAGCACCACTTGGAACTTGATAGAGCTTATAGAGCCTTGCAACCTCCCAGAACAGACATCCTTCCTAGAGATATTGTGGTTAAACCACACTTTTATTCAGTGAAGGAAGCAATTATACGGATGTCATGTTCTGCTGAATCCATATCAATATATACACCCTGTCCAGATCTTTGCACATTTATTGCCTACCACTGTCTAAATTCGGTGCTCCTTTAAACCCCTCTTGCTGGCGCTAACACAAAAGGAGTTCTAATACTGGTGGGCCTTTCCAGTCCGCCTGCACTTTCTGTATCGTAACAAGAAATATGCATTTTACAGCTTCTCAAGTGCTTCTCAGACTGGGCATCATATCTCAGTATCCGCCATCTTCCCCTTCTTGCAAAGCACAGGAGCCTCCAAACGTCCCACACCTCCTAGTCAGTTGACACCAATCTGGTAGAAATCGCAAATTAAGAAGTCCATGGAATTTGTCCCTTGATCCGGGACATCCTTCTGCTAACATTCCCTTCTTTGTCCTGGCAGGACCATTGCTGTGGTTGCTGACTCTCAACATTTTGCTCACTGAGCCCCCTTTCTTACCATTCTATGAGGGTTTTTTTGTCAATTTTTCACTTTCAATTTTTCAAATTTATATTATGATAATTCAGGATTTGCAATATGTCCTTCTGTATACTTTGTTTGAATGTTTCAGTTAGTTTCTAACAATTTTTCTAAGCTTGTTAAACCAGAGAGCCCTCCTGTGAGGCCAACCTAATAGGTATTTGCATTTGTTTTAATGCTGAATCTACAATAGTAGGTTGACTACTGAGATATAACCTTGGTCCTAGTAATCTGTGGGTGTTCTTTTGGTTGGAGCGGTAGTCTTGCTCCTCCACCTGCTTCATGGGACTTGATACCGCTCCCACCCAAGGCAGGGCTACGTCCCTCATTCAGGGAGACATGTTGAAGTTGGGGTATTTAAGCACAGATGGGGAGACCCTTTCCTGCTTTGGGATTTGGTTTGGGGGTATTAACCTTTTCTTCTTCTTTCTCTTTTTCCTCTTTGTCTGTTTTTTTTAGTCTTTAGACCGGTTGTCATCCACTTTTGCCTGGAGGACCCATAATACAGGTCCAGCGAAGATGAAGTCTCTCTACTGTTGCTTAAGGTCATCCTCGGCAAGTGACTGCAAACATTAGTGCCCCCTTTCTGTCTGCACCATGGCTAACAATGATCCAAAAGCCATTCCTTTGTGAACTGCGACCCATAAGACGCAGCGTTTGAACTCACCCATAAAGCGTTGTAAAGTTTTCCAATACTACTATTTGCAAAAAAAATTATGTTCTCCTAGTGCAGAAAACACACTTTCCCAGAAATTACAGTCCTTCCTTTATCTATCCCAAATATAGTATTTTATCTAGCCAATACGGAAAGTAAAACTAGAAGGACAGCCATTTTTTTCTCTAAACTGGTCTTCTTTTCCCCATATTGGAAATTCACCTCATGAAGTGCTGGTTTTTGAGAGCCTTACTATTGTGGTATTAACTTCTGAAGGAGTTAAATGAGACATATTGGCTTGAAAAAATAAAATAAAATACCTCCATACTGCAAAATCTTTGTAATTCTGCAGCTGTCCCACATCACCAAGAATGGAGGAATCACATGAACACTGATCGCTAAGTTCTTGGTCTGATCCAAGTGAAGAGCAATAACTGTCAGTCACCACTCTCTGCTCTGCTTCCCCCACACCCATTGGAGCATCGGGCTGAGGAGAGGGTGGGTGTGGCTGGCTCCAGCTCTCAGCCAAAAGCTGAAAGGAGGAGCCAGTTGTCAGCAGTGGGATGGATCCCAACAATATTGTTCAGATCCTTCACGAGCCTGCTGTGATTGTGCCCTGTCAGCTTATAATGGGTAGTAGCCAAATATTAGCTAACTCTAGGTCACAGGAAGACAAAAGTAAATGGACAATGTCATTGCTGATGGATGTTCATCCTGGGATGTTCATGTAAGTAAAGGACTTGTCAAAAAATGTATGTAATGTTTTATTTATTTTACAACTGTTTGCAATTCTTAATTTCTTTACCATTCATTAAAGTGCAAAATACTTAAAGAACAACTCCAAATCTGAGTAAACTTTAAATAGTTAATTTATACCAAGCTGTCAAACATTTGTGAGTCTTTATTTTTAGAGTACACTTTAAACTTTACTTTACAACCAGGCTGAAAGGATGGCACCATCTGGGAACACTCACAGGTTGCCACGGCAATGTAGAATAAAGCAGGCCTAGGATGTACCGACAGTGTCTGTCTCAGGGGGTGGAATGCAGCTTGGCTTGTCTATACCATGATTCTGGAAAGGATCGGATGTTCCTATCCTGTCCCTACTCATCTTGAACCCTTTCCTGCCGCTACTCACTTTCCCTGTCAGACAGATTAAGTGTCCCTACACTACCCACATACAAAATGAATATCAAACCTGGGAGTTATGGTCCTAAAAAGGCTCTACCTGATTAAAGATGGCCATCAGAGGCACATGGGGCATCAGTATCCAACCCAGTGACCTAGGAAACCACAGAAGAGCATTTTTCCTCTTGACTTCCTCTCCCTCTGCTATACTGCTGCAGTTGAGCACCACATTTTTTTGGCAGGTCGATGGGCAGTAGGGGTACTATGTAGTCAATACTTATTCACATGGGGGGCAGTATCGGGAAGCACCTTATTTATTGAATGGAGATTCAAGATTACAGCAAGCCTCCCACCTGCGGACTCCTAAAACCATTGTCCAGGGTTGTGGGAAAGAGTCTCTTGTCCTCATCAACATGAGGCACCCCCCATGTTGAGGGCATGTGGCCTGGTATGATTCAGGAGGGGGTGCATGCACATTCTCCCACTTTCCTGGCCAGTCAGGCTGCATGCTTAGGCTAAGGATCTTGTATAGATTTCCTGGTGAATTTCATGCATTTTTTTTTTACCAGATGTGGACTTTTCTTTCATGGAATTTTTGTTACGGCTAACCACTACTAAATTAGGTCGAACTGGTCAGCAGACAGCACAGCCTCTAATAAATCCAACATTTAGCTAGCTAAAATAAAATATATTTTTAAACTTTTGTGGTCTTAGGCATGTATGTAACGTCATATGTAAATTAAGTTATTTAATAAAGAGATGCAGAAAACACGAATAGTGTTAGAGGCATCCTAACAGACAGCACCTATCAAGATGTGTAGGAACAAAATTATAATTATTTCCAAATTGGACAGACCAAGGAGATTATGTTCAGTTGCTATGAACAATAGATATCTTGTGTGATATCTTTTACTAGTAGCTGAACAGTCATAGCTTGTTAAACTTTAGTAGGAATACATTTAACTTCTTCTTAGGACTATATATTTTGTTCATCTTCAATGTTATAAAGCTTATGGATTATGGTTCATTAGTCTTTTTGTGTTTCTGGGAAAAAGGTTCCAGAGCAGTGGTAGATTTTATGCTAGAATTACTTAATTTCCCATTACGAACTTTTGTTTTAAATCTGTAATCACCTATAGCATTTGCCTATTTGAATGCTCCTATTCCATAAGTTTAAATTAATTTATATTACCATTTTGCAGTGGTAAAATGCCTTTACATACAGTATACTGTAAGTTCCTAATGTATTTCTCTGAAAATACAATTTAATATCATAAAAGGCACAGTTTATAGTTGAATTTAGATACTGGTTTTAAAAAAGATTTTCACTGTGCTACAAAAAGTATTAGGAAATAAAACATGATAGTAGTAGTAATAATAATACAATTAATAATAATAATACATTTGTTATATATGATTATTGTACAACATACTTAGGTGCTTTATACTAAAATAAGAATTGGAAGCAATTTCAGCTGCTAAAGGTATTGTATAATGCAAAATATAAGAAAAATTTAAATTTTACCAGAGATGTGCACTTTTCTTTATGGCACTTTTTTTTACTCTATTTGCAAACCTCTAAACTTGGTTAAGGTAGCAGTAGGGTCAGTGTGGGGCATGATTCAGCGCATCACACAGCTCCCTTCATTTTTTTTTTTTTTTGTACAAACCTTATTTGAAGTGTACCAAATCTACTGCCATACAGTGCCACGTAATTCTGTGCAGTGTGCTGCGATAAACTGCAGTATGTCTGCATTTTATCACAGCATGCTGCAGCACAGTTATAAGCGGCAGTGTGAATGGGACACATAGGAAACAACTGTTTCCTGTGTATCCTTGTGGAGATACCTGGCTTTGTGAGTACTCTATTATACTCTAATAACTGGCTTTGTGAGTACTCTATTATATCTGTCTTTGTGAGTAATGCTTTATAACTGGCTTTGTGACCACTACTTTGGAAATTTTAAAAGGGAACCCCACTTTATAACAGGGTTTGGTAACTAAAATTGGGCTGCACTCCACTCAAAATTGTACCAAACTAAAAACATAAGTGCAAAATTTAAATTAATCCGACAAAATATAACAAAATGTCTGTATTAATTCCTTGATTATCTTCAATCACATTAGTGCAATATATAAAATGCTTGTGTCCACCTTTGGTGTCTGTAATTATTCAACACTTGTGCACCCCCACCAGTTGTGCGCTCACCATAGATCTATGACAGACCATTAAGTGAGGTCATAAAAAGCTTAAGTGAGGTCATAAAAAGCTTGTGTCCCTTTAATGGGTCAAGTATGGATGGGATTGGTATCCAACAGATCTGAATCCCCTTCGCTCCTCTAGTTGCTCTCCTCCATCAGTTACAATGTCAAAAAAAATAACCAAAACATAGTGCTTTATCCTTATAACAAGCATTTGTTGTGCTAAAATGTTACACTCACATGTGCAGTATGTAAAAGCACTTTATGCAGAGTAATTGTCTCCAATACTGCTACTGATTCTGTCCTGTGTGCAGCCAGATGGTATCTCTAGATCCGTAGAGCGTTGTGATGTCAAAGCCCCTCCCCTACGTGCTACGCCACCAGGCCACGTGGCTTCAACCATTCTACTTGTTGAAGCCATGGCTGAGTTGCTGTTGTTCCCAGTTTCTTTCACTTTGTTATAATACCTCTAACAGTTGACCATGGAATTTTTAGTAGTAAGAAAATGGATGGACTTATTGCAGAGGTGGCAATCTATCATGGAATTCACTGAGCTCCTGAGAGTGACCGATTCTTTCACAAATGTTTGTAGAAGCAGTCTGCATGCCTAGGTGCTTGACTTTATACAATTGTGACCATGGAAGTGATTGTAACACCTGAATCCAATGATTTGGAGGGGTGTCCCAATACTTTGGCAATATAGTGTATTATCAAACAATGTGCAAGGGTTTAATCTCCCACAAATGCTTAAGAAGGTCTTTCACCATTATAAGAGCCTAGGAGCAGATATCCTTTTATTAGAAGAGACTCATTTTTCAGCCTTGAATGACCCTCAATTTTTGACAAGTCTTATAAATACTATTTCACCTCTTTTTCTACCATGTCCAGTTATTTTTTCCTATAATTCTATTGTTTTTGACCCACCACATGCATAAAGACCCTGATAATACCACAAGGTTCTATATGTGGCTGCTCGGTCACCATAGCCTCAGTCTATGCCCCTAACGAATCATAGGCCTCTTTCTTTAAAAACTTTTTTGCAGTCCTTGATCGTTATCACTCTCTGTATTTAATTGTGGGTGGAGACTTCAATCTCACTGCTCACCCAGTTTTGGATTGAAGCAAAGTTGCTCCTTCTTCCAAGGCCCTTTCCAAGTCTGTAGTCATTATTTTAATTATTTTCAATGAATTGACTCTGGCTCAAAATGTAGATGCTAAAGCTTATACATTTTATTCACATTCTCACGACAGCCTTGCTCATCTGTAGTTCTAGTTTTGTACCCCAATATTATTGTCTAATTCTTCTGCTGCTGAGATTCATGTTTGTTCCTGTTCAGACCACCACATTGTGGCCTTTACCACCACTCAAATTGGCTTGGCACCCATACCCTATATGTAGAATATTAATGATTCCTTGCTCACTAATCCTGGCATCATTCTATCACTATCTAAGCATCTAGATTTCACCTTAAATTCTGACTCTGATAAACCCCCTACTTTATTTTTGGCAGCTCATAAGGCTGTTATGAGATGCCATCTGATTAGCATAGCAGCAGCAAAAAATAAGGCCAAATTAGCAGACTTATGCTCTTTCACTAAAGATTTGGACCTCCTATATACTAAATATAGTCGGTCTCCTTTCTCTTGATCTTCTTAACCAAATTAATACAAAGAGATTGCTTTTGGATTCTATCTTATCAGCAGACACAAAGAGAGCCTTATGGTGGTTCAAGGCCAAATTTCTAATATTAAGGAACTCTGCTTCTGCAGGTTCGCTAGGAAACTCAACCATACGCTCAAACCCTCGCATGTTTATAAATTATGTGACCACTAGAGCAATTTTGTGTATCACACACAAGATGTGTTGAATATTTTTTTTGACTACTTGTTTTCTAACCCCAAATCTGCCCCTTGCCCCACTTCACTTAACTGGTTTTCAAATCTTACCCCGGCTAGCAAATTCTCTTAATGCCCCCTGTTCTGAGTTGGAAATAGCTGCCATTATAAAGTCCCTTCAGGCTTCAACTACTCCGGGCCCAGATAGATATTCAACCATCTATTATAGAAAATTCTCCTCAGTTTTGGCCCCCAAACTGGCCAATCTATATAATAACATTTTACAGGGTAACAATTTCCCCCAGAAATGCTTTTAGCAAATATATCCCTATTCCCTAAGCCTCAGAAAGACTACACTCTTTTTTGCCCGATACGCCTTATTAACCACTTGAAGATCGGGCTATGGCCAAATGATGGCTACAGCATGGTTGTCCAGTTCTGGGAGGGTGTTATATGACATCTTCACAGAATTGTGCCTCCTGAGGTTCACACCTGGCGTGCTCTGTGATCGCTGTTGGACACAGCTGATCACAGATCACGGTAAAGGGCCAATCACATGGTAAAGGTCCCTTTACCACATGATCAGCTGTGTCCAATAACACAGCCAATCACAATTTATACACAGTTGCAGGTTATCAGCTGCACTTTCCTCACGCTGTCACATCGTAAGGAAATTACTGCATATAACTGACAAGTGTTAAAGAGGACATCAATGCAGCCCCAAGGGGACATTAGTGCAGCCCCAACAGTGCCCATCAGTGTAGTCCCTGCAGTGTCCATCAGTGCTGACTGTTAGTGTTCTTCAGTGCTGCTATTCAGTGTCCATTAGTGCTGCCAGTGTCCATCAGTGCTGCCAATCAGTGCCCATCAGTTCTGCCAGTCAGTGTCCATCAGTGCCACCAGTCAGTATCCATCAGTGCCGCCAGTCACAGTATATCAATGTTGCCAGTTAGTGCCCATCAGTGCCACCAGTTAGTGCTGCCTACCTTCAGTGCCACCTATCAGTGCCCACCGATGCCGCATATCAGTGCCCATCGGTGCCACATATCAGTGCCTCCTCATCAGTGCCCATCAGTGCAGCCTATCAGTGCCCAGCAGTGCTGCATAATAGTGCCCATCAGAGCAGACTCATCAGCGCACATCGGTTAAGGAGAAAAATTACCTGTTTGCAAAATTTTATAACAGAATATAAAGGAAAAACATTTTTTTCATAATTGTTGGTCTTTTTGTTTAGCAAAAAAAACAGTGGTGATTAAATACCACCAAAAAGAAAGCTCTATCTGTCTAAAAAAAAAAGAAGATAAAAATGTAATTTGGATACAGTGTTGCATGACAGCGTAATTGTCATTCAAAGTGTGATAGCGCTGAAAACTGAAAATTGGCCTGGGCAGGAAGAGGGTGAAAGTGGTAATAACAATCTTAACATTTTTGAATATTTGCTGACAGACAGATTGGCTATGGTCATTACATCACTGCTCTCTCCAGGACTGACCAGTTTTATCCCTGGTGAACAAATAACTGATGATATACTTTTAGAAACCAATGTCATTCAGGATGCTAAAATAAATTCCAGTTCGGTGCTCCTCCTCAGTCTCAGCATCCATAAGTCTCCCAGGCATACTCAAACAGCACAGTGGCACGCTCCCATAGATTAAAATTCCCTGGTTGTCCTTTGAGATATTTTCAATCTTCCCTACCACCTGCCATGCCTGTTGTGGTCCAAATCCATCCATGCTAGTTCTTTCTTTCCCCTGAACAAGGTGGTTGTCCAATCTTTATATCTCTGGTTTCTCTATAAATATACATTTAAATTGGCTTCATCTTCTGAAACTCTTTCCTGCTTTTTCGATGACCCCCTTTTTATCCCAGCCTTTCCAGAACCAGGTCTTTATATTCAGTGGCAATTACACGATTTAATATCATTGAAATCTTTCAACGGGGATGCTCATTTTAAATCTTTTCCACAACATCAATCAGAATTTAATTTACCTGCATCAGAGTTTTTCAGATACATTCAAATTAAAAATGTTTTCTTAGTCACTATTCTTCCACACCCCGAACACTGTATACTCAGTTTGACCCAATTTGTATCTCCTTGCCCAGAAAGAGAGGTATGATATCCCACATTTATTACTATCTCAAATAATATTTTCTCTCTGATAAATCCACACTTATGATTTAATGGGAAACTGAATCAGGTAGTGCCTTTACTCCTCTAAAATGGGAAGATATGCTCACTAACTTACTCAAAAGTACCCGTTTGATCTTAGTCGAGAGACAGCAATAAACTACATACAAGATGTCGTTTTCGTGGATGCCTGGATCAAAGTACTTTTATTCACATTTTCTGGAGTAGTAAACATCTTAGACCTCTATGGCAACAGGCAGCTACAAAATCAACTCAAACTGCAGGATGTACTATTTATCTTACAATACATATGTGCCTCCTATTTACTCTAATACCAGATATCCCTACTCCTTGCTGTTCTATCCAGTGTGTTATAACATTTTAACTGGCATTCTTCTACTGCTTCTTGGTCACAAGTTTTAGCTAGAATGGGAATGATTAAGAGTCTTTTCACAAGGGCATTCTGTTTTTTTAATCAGTTCAGTCACATTTTTTCAAAGAAAAAATGGATTGGTTTACATCAGTTTTTCATCAGTCTACAACAGTTTTCATCAGTTTCTCATCAGTTTTACATCAGTTTTTTACATCCTTTACCAATGCAAAAACAAATGCAAAAACAGACCATATGTCTTTTTATATCCGTTTTTTGTTCGTTCCATTTTTTTTACGGAAGAAAAATAGGGGTTTCTTCTGTTAAAAAATGGATGTTAATGGATGCACACATTAATGGATGTAAACAGATGGAAATGGAAAGATGAAAAATGGACATACGGAACACCCATGTAAAAGGACCTTTTGGAACATACACATTGTATGATACCATGCATATTTACCATAAGAAATTGGATTACTAGGATTAATCCTTATTTTACTATATAAGAGACATATTTTTCTGCTGTGCTATATGTTTTTGTCAGTTTGGTACACCTTGGCTAAATTTCTCCAAAGGAGTCCCAGATAGCAAACTTTGCAATGAAAAACAGGGATTTTTTGTTCACACATGTTGCAATATATGTTTAAGCTGGCCAACTTTATCATTGCAAAATTTGCTAAAAAGGGTATATAGCAGTGTGCAGAGGGTTTATCAAGAATTTCTAATGTTAACATGTGGTCACACCCTTCTAGCACCTGATAGATTATATCCATGTACAAGATATTGGGATCTGAGCACAGGTAGATCTTGTTTCTGTTGCATTGCAGGTTAGTGGCCAGACCTAAACTTAGTAACTCTCCCCCACTTTATGTCTGTTTACCCTACTGGCATTGTATCCACAGTAGCATTTGTGTTGGTAGTGCAGAGTAGGACTGGCCAGGAGGGATTATTTTGATGTGGTTGGCCAGCTTAAACATGTATTGCAATATGTGTGAACAAAAAATCCCTGGTTTTCATTGCAAAGTCTGCTAAAAAGGATATGCAGAGGGTGTGCAGAGGGTTTGTCCAGAATTTCTAGTGTTACCATGTGGTCACATCCCTCTAGCACTAGATAGATTATATGCATGTACAAGCTATTGGCATCTAAGCACATGTATATCTTGTTTCTGGGGCATAGCACCTTGTCCCCATATTGATGAGGGCAAGGGCCTCATGCACTGGGTTCCTTGGGGGATTGTGGGGGGATGTCAAAATAATTTTTTAGTTGTGCTGATGCTTCATTTAAATCTTTTAAATGTGAATTGTTCAGTCAGTTAACACTGGAGCCTTGGTGTTCCAATATTCCTCACAAGCTCATAGCTATGCAGTCTATCAGCTCTAAGGCACTACTGCCTCTGACTTCCAGTTCTATCCACAGCTGCAGGACAAGGACAGTATAAGTCCCTTCCCCAGGGCCTAGAAGGGAGAAGTCTGCTGGCAAGTTTTCAGGAGACAGTTCATAGCTTGCCCAATCCATGGTCCTGACAGGGGCGTATCCACCGCGAGGCAAACAAGGCGTTTGAATAGGTGGCAATTTATAGGGGGGCGGCACCTCCCCCTCCCCCCGAAGAAGGGACCCTTGGAGCAGCGGCGGACAGCAGGAAGATTGATGTGGGGGAGGGCAGTTGCAGAGCGACGATCGTGCACCTCTCTCTCCAGCAGCTGACAAGCCAGGACCAGGGGAATGCCTGGAACAGGGAGAGAAGTGATGAAAGAGCCCGCAGGAGGCGAGCTGTGTTGTCTTCTGTGAGCTCTTCCTCCTGTCATCCATCCAGCAGATTACACTGACACCAATCACTGACAGATCATATGGGACTGCATACACCTCCCCCCCCCTTCCTGCTGCATGGAAATCAGCGTGTGTGGTACTATACGATCTGGGGGGGGGGGGGGAGAGGAAGAGGAAGGAGAGAGGGGGAGAGAGAGGGGGGGAAGAGGGAGAGGGGGATAAAGAGAGAGGGAAGAGAGGGGGGAAGAGAGAGAAAGAAAAAGAGGGAGAAAGAGGAAGAGGGAAGAGAGAGAGGGAGGAAGAGGGAGGGAAAGAAAAAGATGAAGAGAGAAGGGGGGAGAAGGAGAGAGGGAGAGGGGGGGAAGGGGGGGGAGAAAGAGGGAGAGAAAGAGAGGGGGGAGAAAGAGAAAGGGAGGGGGAGAAAGAGGGAGAGATAGAGAGAGGGGGGAGAAAGAGAGAGGGAGAGATAGAGAGAAAGGGAAGAGAGAGGGGGGGAGAGAGAGAACAGAAAGAAAGGGAGAGAGAATCATATATACATACACACACTTATTAAACTCTCTTGCTCTCTCATTTGGGAGGGGGGTGCCTAGGGCAGCAATAATCTAAATACACTACTGGGTCCTAGGATCAGACACTGTAGCCAGGTGGGCTGGTATTTTGAACACTTAGGGGACATAGAGCTCTTACAAGTTGAGATTTTGCTAAAATCCATTCAAGGGGACTCAGGGCTCCTCCAAGTTGCTGTACTTTGCTAAAGAGACAGTCAAGGTTCCAATTGAACCACAGTCAATCATCTGCCATTGTTGTATCACATTCTAGGGAAGGAAGTTATCCTCAAATTGTTATTCTGCAATCAAATTGAGCATCCCATAACCCCTATACCCTATCAAAGGTAATTTCCCTAATAAAACAAAAAAAAAAAAAACAAGCCCATGGACAGTTTCTTGTTTCTGTATGTAAGTGGAAAACGAGTGTTGCCTGAATGTGCAGCTAGTAAAAGTAGACCTAAAACCAGCGGCTTTCAAGAGGGTAGTGCTACAAATGGTTATCCCATATGGACAAATGGTGGGTAAATATTTAGTTTCACACATGCTCCTTTTCTGGTGTAGTTGTTCCCTACCACACAAAAAGAGTGTGAATGTGTTTTACATGACTGCAGTAGAGACAGTCAAGTGTAAGTTCTTTCAGGGAAAAACTGATGTCAATGGCTTTATGTACTTTTTGCAAAATATGAGAAAAAACAAATTGTGGCCTTTCAAATATGATCTCTTCACACAACATAAATACTAAAAAAAAGTCTGTAAATTATGACCTAAAAAATAAAGGCCATTTGTAAAACTTTAATGATTACATAATAATTATTCCTAATAAAGGTAACTTTGTGCAGTGTCCATTGTGTTATTACTGGTTTGTTCCAGCATTATTTGATATTAGCTGACAATGTGTACAATTAAATTGCTTGCTTTAAGGTCAATTAGTAAAGTAAGCAGGGCTGTGAAAGCAGAAGCAGGGCTAGCAAAATCAGCAAATTGTATGTTAATTGTCTTGTTCACATCTCAGAAGCCAGATTATTTATGATGCAAAGCAGGTTGACTCATGTCAGGAAAATGTCTCTGTGAAATAGTTCAGTCAACAGAGGATAATTAAGCATCCTTGGTGTGAATTTTGATTTCACAGATGTCTGAACTTTACAGACAGCTGTTGTGTGCATGGACTTCTTTCAGCTGAAAACAAACAGATTTTAAACAGGACATAGTTGCTTTTACTTTTAATTTAAATAAAATTGAATTAGCATTTATTGTTACGTGAATATATTGTGGAGATCTCCATATGTTAATGAACAGTTTAAATGATACGTAGAACATGTAAAATGACATTTTGCTCTGTAAGCTTCTTTTCATTAGAGCAATTGAATAATGGGACAGTAGAATAGAACCTACTGTGCTAGGTAGTATGGGGTACAGTCTTACAAGTAACTTGCTTCTTCTATTCTTTTATCTGAATAATCTTTCTAATTTAACCCACTGGACCAGTGAAAAACCATTTGTTTTTCAAAAAGGAGCAATGAGAGAACCAACTAAAATTTGCTCCACTGCTGGATCACACAAAGACAGACTCACAATAATTGTAATCTTCTTGGTAGAGGAACTATCTGTTTGTTAATAAAGCTCAGTAACTTTTATTGGTTGAAGCTGGTAAGAGCACCACCAAGTATACCACATGCTGCAATAGTATGTAGTCTATAAATGAAATTGTGGTAAGCACCCTCTACTGGTCTTGAGGAAGCCTGCATTCAAATTAAGTGAATGAAACCAGTAGCTTCTACAGGCTGGTGTCCTGGAACAGTGAATTGATGTTGGGCTTTGCATTATTTTGAATGATTGACAGAAATGAGCGGAGGTTCAGGAAATTTCACAGTGTACATGTGCAGCTCTCACGCAGTGCCAGAAGGGGCGGCAATAGGTATAATGGGAGAATGGACGCCAACTGGAACAAAATCTGAGATAATCGCCTTGTGGTATACTGACTGATGACAACTGGGGCCTCCTGTATGTGACTTGGGGTTCTGAACTTGGATATATGTCCTATGCCGTGGACTAAAATTACATGTATACATATTGGTAGCCTTGCCTGGAATTTTCTCCATTCTCACTAGGATGCCACTAAGCTATTGATATATAGCTCTCGTCCAAGAAGATCATAGTCAGTTCCATGGTATACACACTGGGCATTATTATCCCTCCCTTATCTATGCAGTCCAAGTTCCTATAGGTGGAACTGCCAATGTTTTGGTTATTTATCTAATTTCATCCAATGCAGGAAGGAGATTCTTCATGATTCTCATGGCAATTTTCCAGTGTGTCCATTATAACCCGGCTTGAAATAGACTTTTATAGAGACGCTTGAAGTATGGTCCTTTCAAATGCCTATTGACCACATGTATATGAATCAAACAATCTGCAGCTCCAGCCAGTTGCACTGAACATCTTGACTAGTAACTATTAACTATTAATATCCTCCAGTTTGTTTTACTTTATCTATGTTAGTGTAAGGGACCACCTGGCGGCACCTCTAGCAATCCACTGGTCAGGTTTCCCCAGAGCGCAGAGTCTAAGTCCCGGGTCACTTGTTCACCAGGGCCCCTGTTGGTGGGGATGGACTTGGACCGTCCCGAGACCAGGTCGCGGCTACTGGGTACACCCACCATTGGTAGAGGAGCCCACCAGAGGCTCCCACAGGGTGAGAGCCTGATGTGAGGAGGCCAGGAGATCCAGGTGGGATGGATGGATGAGCAAGTGCAAAGTCAGACAAGCCGAGTCGGTAGCCGTGGGGTCGGTGCGGTACAGAGCAGCGGGCAGAGAATGGTCGGGTCACGCGCCAGGTCAGTAACAAGAGGTCAGATCTACAAGGCATCAAGGAGCGAGGTCAGGCAAGCCAGGGGTCAGGACAGGAGAAATCAGCAAGGTCAGGCAATCCGGGTCAGCAATACTCACAACTACACAGGTTCAGGAACAGGGATATCAGAAAGACCATACGGCAACCAGTGACAGCACAGGGGGATCTAAATACCGCGTCCTGCACCATCATTGGTGCTAGGCGCGCAAACGCCAGTGCGCATGCTCGAACACCGTTGCCGCGGCTGGCCAGGCCCTAGCGCCCGCATCCCGCATGAGACGGCATACTGCGCCTGCGCCGGGACCAGCGCCGCGGCAATCCCTGACAGTTAGGTTCATTTAAGTTTTTCCCTCTTTTGCATTTTGCTAATTGTGGTGAATATGAGACGTTAATACCTCAATATTGGTTTGAACACCCCCTTTGGTCTCACGTAAGAGTATCAAATAACCTAAATAGTGTATGCAAATGAACTGCCACGTCTAGTACTGTGCCCTGATACTGCTTTTATATAAGTGAACATATTCATTACTAAAATTACAGGACACAAATTTGACTGGCTGTTGACATCTTAGGTGAATCACGTTTAGTCCAGACTCCTTGTTTTTTAACTGACAATGTTGTCATGTTTTTAAGGGACAGACTAAAACATTTAATGTGAAAATGGCTTAATGTAGCTTAACGTGTAATAAACTGTCTAAATCTCAATCAATTGACTTGAAACTTTGCACAGTCCAAGTTCTCAATGTCCCAAACATGTCCTGGAAGTTTCATAGATTTCTGCCTTCCACAAAGAAATTGGGGGACATTAAGCTTGTTTTTTGGGGAGCTTACTGTGGCTTAACGTACAAAAAACAGCTTAGATGTTTACCAATCTCTTCCAAACTTCACACAGTAGAAGACTCTATCTATGGCAACATATTTTGAACATTTCAGGTCATTTGGTAAATCACACCAAAAGTTATTCACATTAAGCTATATTTGACAGTGCTAAAACATTTAATGTGAACAGCTTCATGTAAAAAGAGCTTAACGTACCATAATGTGCCTAAACCTCAATCAATTGACATGAAACTTTTCACAGCCCAAGTTCTCAACATCCCAAACATGTCCTAGAAGTTTCATAGATTTCTGCCTTCCACAAAGAAAATGGGGGACATTAAGCTTGTTTTTTGGGGGGCTTAATGTGGCTTAACGTACAAAAAAGAGCTTAGATGTTTACCAATTTCCCCCAAACTTCACAAAATACAAGAATCTACATCACGGGTACTGAATTAAAATTCATGGAGGTCCAGTTTTTAATCCTTTTTTTCTGCAGAGTTCCGAATCTCATTTTTATTCTATGACTCAGGTCATTAACGTCACAGACCCTTTTCAATTAATGTCCTCAGTCCCCCTTTTCCAATTACACCCCTCTATATATCACAACTCCCTTTCACATCAGAGCCCCCAACATTACAGCCACACTTACATCACATCCCCTTGCAATCATAACCCCATCACAGTCGCCTTTGCAATCACAACCCCCCACATAACAGCTCACCCCCTCTTGACATCACAGCCCTCCTTCTCACATCACAAACCCTTCATATCACAGCCCCCCTTTCACATCACAGCCCACCCATAATACAGTTCCCCCATCTTACATCACAGCCCGCCATATCACAGCTCCACATCTCGCATCAAAGCTCCCCCTTCTCACATCACAGCCTGCCATATCACAGCTCCCCCTCCCGCATCACAGCTTCCCCTTCTTACATCACAGCCCCCCATACCACAGCTTCTCCCTCTCACATTATTGCCCCACTCTCACAAAACTTTATATTACAGCACCCCCCCCCATTCTCATCACAGCCCCTTATATCACGGCTCCCCATTCTCACATCACAGCCCCCTATATAACATCACAGCCCCCCATATCACAGCCCCCATATCACAGATTCTCCCTATCACATCACAGCTCCCCAAGTATTACAATTCCCCTCTCTCACAGCCACTCATATCAGAGCTCACCCCTCACAGCTCCCTCCTCTCACTTCCCAGCCCCCCATATCACAGCTCCCTCTCTGACATCACAGACCCCCCCCCCATAATCTCCTCCTAGCTTAACTCAGTGTTGTGGAGGGCTGGGAGAGTGGCAAGTTAGACTCCTCTTCTGGGTGCGCACACCTGCTGCTGCCACTAGGCTCCGTGCCTCCCGCCCTCCTTACTGTGGGTTCAGTGGTGGATGAGTACATTGGGGGGAAGAGGTTGGGCATACTCCTGTACACCTTACTTTCCTCCAACACACTCTGCTGTGACTTTAACAGCGGTGGCAGGTGAGTGAATGTGGGGGGGAGGGGATTCAGGTCCTCCTTGCTGTGGGTTCAGTGGCGACAAGTGTATTCAGGGGGAGGGGGAGGGCAACTGCTGCTCCCCCTGTAGACCTTCCATTCCTTCCACCCGCTCTGCTGTGGTGGGCGGGTGCATGGGGGGTCCAGGTCCCCATCCACCTTGCCATTTCTCCCACCCTCTGCAGGACAGTAATCCTTAACCACTTCCAGACCGGACACTTTTACCCCCTTCCTGACCAGGGCAATTTTCAGCTTTTAGCGCTATCACACTTTGAATGACAATTGCGCGGTCATGCAACATTGTACCCAAATGAATTTTTTACCATTTTTTTTAGATAGATAAAGCTTTATTTTGGTGGTATTTATTCACCACTGGGATTTGTATTTTTTTTGCTATGTAAATGAAATGTCCAAAAAATTTTTAAAAAAGTGTTTTTTTTATAAAATTTTGCAAATAAATAATGTTTCATCATAAATCTTAGCCAAAATTTATTCCGTTATCTTTTTAGTAAAAAAAAAAAAAATCCAAATTAGTTTATAAGCAAAAATTATAATTTTTAAACATTTTTTTTACATTTTTATTTTATTTTTTTATATTATTATTTTTTATTTTATTTTTTTTTTTTACATACTGTCACCCTAGCAGTACAGTGTCACCATGGTGACACTGTACTACTTGTGAGGGGTGATAAAGATTTTTTTTTTTTTTTTTTACACTGATTGCTTTTACACCCATATAGGATGTAAAAGCAATCATTTCTCTTTCTCTCTGTGTGCATTCCTGCACTCATTGAGAAATACAGAGTGAGCTGTGATTGGTCACAGCTTGTCACATGGTACAAGGCTTTTGTGAATAGCCTTGTACCATGTGACCTCTGTGATCATTCCCAGATTTCACACATAGTAAGCAATGATGTCAGAAGTGACATCTTGCTTACTACTTTGCATGTGATCACTGATTGGCCAATCAGTGATCACATGATCGGGACCTCGTACAGAGGTCCCGTCCGACGATCGGTGTTTCAGTGTGTCCGGAGGACACAGCGGGCACCGGATCGCGGTGCTGCGCGCTCCCAGGGAGCGTGCACAAGCAGGGTGCGGGGAGGCCGTTTATAGACGGCCACCCGACCCTGCAGTGCCACCGTCTGGCCGTTTATATACAACGGCCGGTCGGGAAGTGGTTAACATCTGCAGTGGTGGGAGGAAATGAGTCCGCTCAGGCTGCTGGGTGGTGCGGCCGAGGTCCAGACTGAACTATCACTTGGTCTGTGTACAGACCGCAGTCCGCCATTTAGTGAAGCCTGCTCTACATGTACCAACAAATTGTGAAAATTTCAGGTTGTTTCATAAAACATGCCAAATGTTATTCAGAGAGGGAGAGAGAGAAGGAGAGAGATAAAAGGGGGGGTGGGGCGAGACTCTCAATGCCACTACATATCAAGGCTTGACTGGCTCCAATTGCTCAGCTCACAGCACAAGGAGACGAAGCAAAGTGATCACTAAAGCCTGTCAGCCTTTCCCGTACTCTCAGTTGTCAGTAAAGGCAGAGAAGAGCTGTTGGTGCAGAACAGCAGTGGAGGCAAAATTTTCACGGAGGATATTGCAGGTCTGCCAGTGTAGGATGTTCAGCTGCTTTCTCCAGCTGCTTGCTCTGCCCCCCCCCCCCATCTCTAGTTACACTCTCTTGTTCCTCCAGCACAGAATGCCATCCTCTGTCTCTCTATTCCTGGCTCCCCTATTCACTCACAGCTCTCAGACTCTTCCATAGTCATGGTAAGCAGGGCAGACAATGGAGGAGGTGGAGCAGCTCAATAGAATAAAATTGGAGCCTCCTGGCTTTGAATTCTGTGGCTTTGCAGATACATCACTGGTTGCTAGATACCAGGCGGTCCTAGCAACCAGTGATTTCACTGGGGGACATTGGGCAGCGGCTACCAGAACCAGAAAGCTGGTCTTCCAAAAGCTGGTCTTTGGATGGTACAGCAAACAGAGGATTCTGAGCCAGCTGTTATGCTACCCCAATGTGCAGGCAGCAAAGGTTACAGACTCCCTTGGATGCAGCCTTCAGAGCAGCCCAGGGGGGCTGTCATTCCTAGGACACCACCTCCATGGACGGTACAGACCGGCGGTCTGTGTATCCTGGTCCGCCCACTGCAACAAGCAGGGATGGAAATACATCCCTGCTTGCTGGAGAACAGAACTACAGATGGGACGTACCAAGACCAGTGTCTGTGGGAATAGAAGGCATAGCAGAGATCGGTCTTACTAGAACAACTACTCAGATAACAAGAATATGGATTACATATTCAGGGAAGGCAGGAGATAAGCAACAAGAACATGTGAAAAAAGATTTTGCCCAGAGTTCTCCTTTAAATGTTAATAATCTTTAGTCTGTTTTACCAAACAACCTGAGATTTGTATAATATGTTGGCATAGATAGAGTCTTCTATTGTATACATTTTGAGGAAATTGGATAACATCCAAGCTCTCTTTTGTACTTTAAGCCACAATTAGTTCCCCTAAAAATAAGTACAGCACCCCCTTGACCCCCAGAGGAGTAGCGTGGACCCTCAAAGGCAGGGAAGGCTGACATCTTGTTTTCGTGCAGATCCTAGGCCAGTGAAGGGATGTGCGATCAAAGAAAAGTTAGGCGCCAGTCAGTCTAAGTACATCTTTGAATTCTTTATTGGGGAACTCCATAACTGGGAGAGAGGACATAGGGTTTAGAACATTCATGTCAAATCTATATTAGAAAAGAACTTCAGACTCACCAGACCCTTTCAGTATTTCCCAGTGCAGAATCAATAGGAGCACAAGCCGGCACTGGTTATTAGAGGAACAGCTAAATATGGATAGTCACGTGATCTTCAATAGGTCAGACAGACTTGCCCCTTAGGTCCATTCTAGTACCAGGTACCTCCAGTAGCCATCCAGCTTCTCTCATTCTCCTCCTCAATCAGCATGTGAGGCCCCTTCTAGGCTTGAGGCCTAGTCAAACCTTTCCCGCACATAAGCATTACCTCCCCAGGCCAAGCCTGGAGGTAGACTGTACTAAGATTGAGCACATAGCAATTCTCATGAATATATACAGTGGATATAAAAAGTCGACCTACCACTATTAAAAAAGTCAGGTTTCTGTGATGTAAGAAAATGAGACAAAGAAAAATAATTTCAGAAAAATTTCTACCTTTAATGTGACCTATAAACTATACAACTCAGTTGAAAAACATATTGAAATCTTTTTGGTGGAGGGAAGTAAAAATAAAAGACTAAAATAATATGGTTGCATAAGTGTGCACCCCCTTAAACTAATACTTTGTTGAAGCACCTTTTCATGTTATTACATCACTCAGTCTTTTTGGGTATGAGTCTACCAGCATGACACATCTTGACTTTGCAATATTTGCCCACTCTTCCTTGCAAAAACTCTTCAACTCTGTCAGATTGCGAAGGCATCTCCTGTGCACAGCCCTCTTCAGATCACCCCCCAGATTTTCAATCAGATTCAGGTCTGGGCTCTGGCTGGCCCATTCTAAAACTTTAATCATCCTCTGGTGAAGCCATTCCTTTGTTGATTTGGATGTATGCTTGGGTCGTTGTCATGCTGAAAGATGAAGTTCCTCTTTATGTTCAGCTTTCTAGCACAAGCCTAAAGGTTTTGTGCCAATATTGACTGCACCACAAGCCAAGAAACCCCCAGTGATTAGCTGGTGAGCTACAAACACACACTCAAGTTAATTGATTGAGGTCACTTTTCAGAATTTGTTGCCATAGATAGGGTCTTCTAATGTGTGAAGTTTGGGGGAAGATTGATCAACATCTAAGCTCTTTTTTGTATGTTAAGCTATATTACGCTCCCCAAAAAACAAGCTTAATATCCCCCATTTTCTTTGTGGAAGGCTGAAATCTATGATACTTCTAGGACATGTTTGAGACGTTGAGAACTTGGGCTGTGCTAAGTGTCAAGTCAATTGATTTTGGTTTAGGTACATTATGGTACGTTAAGCTCTTTTTACATTAAGTGGTTCACATTAAATGTTTTAGCACTGTAAAATATAGCTTAATGTAAATAACTTTTGGTGTGATTTACCAAATGATCTGAAATTTTCAGAATATGTTGCCATAGATAGAGTCTTCTACTGTGTGACGTTTGGGGGAGATTGGTAAACATCTAAGCTCTTTTTTGTACATTAAGCCACATTAAGCTGCCCAAAAAACAAGCTTAATGTCCCCCATTTTCTTTGTGGAAGGCAGAAATCTATGAAACTTCTAGGACATGTTTGGGACATTGAGAACTTGGGCTGTGCAAAGTTTCATGTCAATTGATTGAGGTTTAGGCACATTATGGTACGTTAAGGTCTTTTTACATTAAGCTCTTCACATTAAATGTTTTAGCACTGTCAAATATAGCTTAATGTGAATAACTTTTGGTGTGATTTACCAAATGACCTGAAAATTTCAGAATATGTTGCCATAGATAGAGTCTTGTATTGATTGAAGTTTGGGGGAAATTGGTAAACATCTAAGCTCTTTTTTGTACGTTAAGCCACATTAAGCTCCCCAAAAAACAAGCTTAATGTCCCCCATTTTCTTTGTGGAAGGCTGACATCTATGAAGCTTCTAGGACATGTTTGGTAAGTTGAGAACTTGGGCTGTGCAAAGTTTCATGTCAATTGATTGAGGTTTAGGCACATTGTGGTACGTTAAGCTCTTTTTACATTAAGCTCTTCACATTAAATGTTTTAGCACTGTCAAATACAGCTTAATGTGAATAACTTTTGGTGTGATTTACTAAATGATCTGAAATTTTAAGAATATGTTGCCATAGATAGAGTCTTCTACTGTGTGAAGTTTGAGGGAGATTGGTAAACATCTAAGCTGTTTTTTGTACGTTAAACTACATTAAGCTCCCCAAAAAACAAGCTTAATGTCCCCCATTTTCTTTGTGGAAGGCTGAAATCTATGAAACCTCTAGGACATGTTTGGGACGTTGAGAACTTGGGCTGTGCAAAGTTTCAAGTCAATTGATTAAGATTTAGACAGTTTATTACACGTTAAGCTACATTAAGCCATTTTCACATTAAATGTTTTAGTCTGTCCGTTTTTAATGGTGATGGGTGGAGATTTATTTTTGTTATGTGAATTTTCATGTTGTTTATTTTCTATTTTGGTTTTTCAATGAAACTTAGTATCTTAGTCAAACTAGCTGGATCACATTTTGCACCTCTTTCTCTATGGCTTCTTTTCTTGGAAATTTTTACTATATATGTTTCTAGGTACAGTGATCCACGCCTGAATTGGTGAGTTTAATGGACTGAACGTTTATTGTCGCCTATTTTTATGGTGGTACTGATTCTACAGTTCCACCTTAATTTTTGTATTCACAATAAACTTGCAAACATCCACCTGCAAAACAGAAAATTGCCAAAAAAAGGGGTTTTTGGAGATTAAATTGTATTGCTGATTAGGGCTGGAGAGCTGGCAGAAGAGTATTTTTATAGCATCAATCTAGCCAGTTAAGGTGATCTATTACTTTAAAACATATATACTGCCTTTTTAAAAGATCTAATAGTGCATCCTCTACCTCTCTAAAATTGAGATTTTGAGGATATTTTCTGAATGTGTGGGAGCTGACCTAACTGAGCATTTTTTTGTAATTTTTCCTTACTCAAGAGTGCATGGATCCTGCCTGCATGACAGGCTGTATTCTTAAGTCTATCCTTTGAAATGCCATTTTGCCCACAGTTTTTCTGTATGTATTATAAAAGAAGAATAGGGGGAGCAGGGATGGGGAATGCAGTGGCATTGTTGCTAACTAGCAAGAAAGTGTAGTGCCTGGGGTATTGGTGTTCACTTACAATCATTAGTTTTTCAGTGTTCATTTTGGTCAATGAAGCTTGAAAGCTTCTGTCTCCAAGGTTTAGAGCCAAGAGCTGTCAGTTGTGACATATTT
This sequence comes from Staurois parvus, assembly GCF_062004578.1. Classification (NCBI taxonomy): domain Eukaryota; kingdom Metazoa; phylum Chordata; class Amphibia; order Anura; family Ranidae; genus Staurois; species Staurois parvus. The sequence continues at coordinate 8,596,444 of NW_028317893.1, forward strand.
CATTCGGGATCCGATTGTCATGGTCACTGTTTTTGCTTCTGATGAGTCATCAGGACTGTCGATCTTCATAAATTACAAGGACTCATATCACTGGATGACATGATTGACTATGGATTAACATTGTGGGACATTCCTTTTGTTTTTTGTTTTTTTTATATATAATAAAGAACTTTTTTCAAATGTGTGGTATATAGTGTGTTTATTTACATTCAAACTTTTTTGTGAATGAGTAACCAAGGGCAATACTCATTCGTATGGGGGTGGTAGCAGATATTTGGGGGTTACTTTATTTTTTAAAAGACTTCCACAGTCTGATAAGACTCTTGCCTGCAGAATTCCACATCCATCTTCCAGCGCTGTGAGGAAGAAGCCCTTGTCCTCATCAACATGGAGACCATGGGATTTGTATGACCCCATTCCACAGATAGGTACCCTCCCTATGTGAAGGATATGTCACCTGGTATGGTTCAAGAGGGGGCTCCATGCTTTGCCCTGTCCTGGCCCGCAAGGCTTTATGCATAGATAAGGATCTGAATTTTTGGGAGGAACCCCAATTTTACTTGTTCTGTGCATGGGGGACTCCTTAATATCTATACAAGATTCTCATCAAAGATAATATGTTTGGAAAAATACCATGCCCTCTTTTTGCATGTGGTCCCCCTTAACATCAATACCAGACCCTCACCTAAGATAAGGAATCCTCAACTATTCTGTTTATAAACACCTTTTGTAGTATATTTTAAATATTGTACAAGTATGCCACTTCACAGGCATGTTTAGGGCATCCCCAAGCATATTTTTAAAGGAATTTATTTTTCTTTTGAATATTTTTTTTAAAGCTTTGCAAACAATAAAAATGACATTTTACACACAAAAAATGTTCAAACAATTGTCAGCAATATGACACATTACAAAAAGAAAAACAAAAATTGCTCTGGCAGAGTACAATTTGTATTAAAACCACTGGAGAGTACATTAAAAGAAAAGAAAAAAATCAAACGGAGAGGGTAAGTCTCAGGGGCGAGACTGGATTATGCACACAGTGTTACATAAGACTTCCTCTATGATAAGTAAACCAAGAAAGAGAGCAAGTGTAGAATTTTCCATATTTAAAAGTTCACTGTAAGCATTATTAAAATATCTACTACCTGAACTGAATGTTTACATTTGTTTTGGAATTGGAACATGTCCCCTAAGGCAGTGTCCATCTTTCCATGCCTTTATTTAGCAATCCCTTGTATATTAGCCTCCAAGATGTACAGAATTGATTTTAAAGTTTTAGAACTTACTGAATTCTTGGGGTTTGGATTAACATTTAACCTTACAAAGGGTAGTTTTACCCAATATTTATTTGATTAGTAAGATGAGTTCTATGAATAATGGAGGAGACAGGACAAAGTGAGTGAGTGAAGCAACTTTTCTGATTAGGAGCCGCTAATGTTTAACCTTCACATCACTGGAAGACAGCCACACAGGGCAATATCTGGCTGCTTTGAATGAGACACAGCACAGAGGATTTTGAGCAGAAGTAGTGGCTATTGATTTGACTATATACTCCAGCTTAAGCATTGGTGTTTTTTTCCATGTTTCCTTCAAAGCTGCAAAATTGGAAAATCTCATTCCCCATTGTATGGTATTCTTTTTTTCTTTTTTTTTTTTTTTGCATTCTAACATGTCCTCCATGGCAATGCTCAGCTCCTTATGGTCTTTTTGACAATCCTTTGCCCATTTGCCTTGAAGATGGAAAGAACTGATTTTCAAGATTACCTTTATAAACTAGAATCTGGGTGATTTTAAGATGAGTATTTTCAGACTAATGCAGGATTTGGCAAATGCCCCCTGAATCAAGATAAGGCACGTTTGCTCCTTCCTATAGTAACAGTTTTTTTTATACTATTCTATATCCCAACTGATGCTACTTTGCTAAAAATACTTCTCTACTGAACAGCTACCACTACAAACCCATAAAATGTCTCAAGAGAAGCAACTCAATCAAATTTGAAGGAGGAAATAAGCAGACTATGGTAACAGAAAGGTGATTGCAAGGAATAATAAAAGGATTTTTAAAAAATGCAAATCCTAAGATTGTACCTGCTAGATATGATTAATTTGTTTGCAAGAAATGCCCATTCTGCATCCTTCTATTATCTACTTTTGACACTGTAAACAGATAATGAAAACAACTACAGAAGTGAATTCACATACACTAGAATTAGTAAAGGTTTACATTAGACGTGAAGACATGAAACTAAGGAAAGGCAAAGGGGCAATGGGTGAGCTGAGACTGTGGGTGAGCACATGGAACAAATCCAAAACACAAGACAGGAACCCATCAAACATATAATTGGCTAGCAATCAAGACTGTCATATAAAGCAAGAAAAGACATATCTGGGAGGATGGGATGCAGAGTCCAAAAATCAGGGGTAATTATATTACAATTCTAGTGGAATTTCACAGGAGAAGACAGTCTTAAATAGACATTTATATCTGTAATTCCGTAGACAAAGCTAAAGCTGAGTGACGACAAAGGTCAAGACAGAGGTACAGACTGGAAGACAGGTAAAGCAAATACATAAAGCCAGAACAAACAGTCTTGAATCCCAAAAGATCTTCACAATCTCAACATGCTTTTCTGCACTATTAAGAATATAGATAAATTACCATGTATTTCACTATGTAAATGCCTAAATGTCTGAAATACTTCTGTACATAGTTTATGCTTAAAATGTTTGCTAAAACATACATGAGTCATTTTTTAGAATATTTTTGAGAAGAAAATGATATAACTCCATAAGACAAGTTTTGAATGAAAAATGTGCTGTATTTAGGCAACAGAGGATGAAAAATACTTGCAATTAACAAGTTAATTGCATCACCAATGTGTGGAAGTGAGACAAGAAGATTATTACACATTTCATTAAAGAAAAATAAAAATATGAATATCATTGTAAAAATGTCAAACCTCCTAGCATACTGTAGCTATTACAAATTGCCAAGGCTACTGAAATTGGTATTTTATTCAGTAGTTGATCACAGTATCTGTAATTTTAGCTTACATATTTTACAGCAGCTCAAAAAAGTCATTACTTTTCATAAAAAAGAAAAACACTTGATACAAACATTTGTATGTCCTTCAAAAAATAAAAGAAAAACATTATAAATAATTACCTCCTACAAATATCATACATATGAAAACATGCAAGATAAAAATAATTTTATTCCATTGTAAAAATGTATGAAGTATTACGTATGTGCTCAGTCAAAGCAACAACACAATATGGTAGGGTATTTTTTTAAGAATATCTGACAAAGCTAAATGCTTCTTATCCTAAAACCAGTAAAATAACTTTGCTTAGCAAGTAATTCATGTATCTTTGTTATGAGTAAAATAATTTATTAGTGTGGGAAATCACTCATACCACCAACAGACAGCCCAAGACACTGACTAATAGTGCAAGGCAACACCTCCCCATAAGCCTAAAATCACCATGCTAATCTTACCAGCAGTTTCTTATATTAATTTGCCACATATCACAGGTGAAAGCAATTATGATTACATGTTTCAGATAATAGCTATGCCCTTTAACTATAGAAACTTATTATATTAAAAATGTACTAGACTGTATACATAAACAAGTATTTTATAAAATAACTTTTAGCCCATAAACTGACTATTCTATATGATTAATATTATGATTTGTATAAAAGAAATCCTTTTTATGAAAAAAACAGACTGCATAGTGCTGTATCCTTTAAATTTTGCACTAGCTCTGCACATGTTGACTGATTCTGCAGCCTTGAGATCTTGATTTGTCAATTTACAGAATATATTAGATGTGCTAATTATCAAATGTGTTATCTCTGATTAGTGGATTTTTGATCTTGAAAGATTAATTTTGAACTCTTCAGTATAACATAGCCATGATTTATATTCTTGGAAAGCCATCTAATACTCTAATGAGTTTTTTCCTTTGTAAGCAGAAGTGGAATATTTTTTTTTGGACTTTCGTATTTGTGGTGGTATGCGGCATCTAGGTAAGTTAGTGAGAGAAGCTTTGAATCTTTCCAGATTGACATCCATATTGCGGCAACCAGCTGCCACCCTAGCCAGAGCATTTCTGGTGGAGGTGTTAGGAGTTTCCCACACAAGTTAAGGAGAAATCAAATTTTCCAACAAATTCTTAAGATAGGGTTTTTAAGCTTAAACTTGACTGCCTCTGAGCACTTAACTTCAGATGGAACATAAGTCAATTTAAATAAACTCATTTAGATACCATTATGAGTGAATTACTGATTCATAGTGTTACATTTTTCTTCTGCTGTGGAAAAAAGGATTCTTCTGTCTATGTATAGTTTGTATATATATATACAGTTGCAAGAAAAAGTATGTGAACCCCTTGGGATTACGTGGAGTTTTGCATGAATTGGGCATAAAATGTGCTCTGAACGTCATCTAAGTCACAACAATAGAAGAACACAGTCTGCTGAACATAATACTACACAAACATTAGATGTTGCCATGGTTTAATTGCACATAACATGTAAACATTCACAGTGCAGGGAGGAAAAAGTATGTGAACCTTTGGACTTAATAACTGGTTGACCCTCCTTTGGCAGCAATAGCCTCAACCAAACGTTTCCTGTAGTTGCAGATCAGACCTGCACAATGATCTGGAGTAATTTTGGACCACTGCTCTTCACAAAACTGTTTCAGTGTAGCAATATTCTTGGGATGTCTGGTGTGAATCGCTCTCTTAAGGTCATGCCACAGCATTTCAATCAGGTTGAGGTCAGGACTCTGACTGGGCCACTCCAGAAGGCGTATTCTGTGCTGTTGCAGCCATTGTTTTGTTGAATTACTTGTATGCTTTGGGTCATTGTCCTGTTGCATCATCCATCCTCTGCGGAGCTTCAGTTGGCAGACAGATGGTCGTACGTTTTCCTGCAAAATGTCTTGATAAACTCTGGAATTCATTTTCCCATCAATGACAACAATCCGTCCAGGCCCTGAGGCAGCAAAGCAGCCCCAAACCATGATGCTCCCTCCGCCATGTTTTACAGTGGGGATGAGGATTTGATGTTGGTGTGCTGTGCCTTTTTTTCTCCACACATAGTGTTGTGTGTTCTTCCCAAACAGCTCAATCTTGGTTTCATCTGTCCACAGTATATTTTGCCAGTAGTGCTGTGGAACATCCAGGTGCTCTTTTGCAAACTTCAAACGTGCTGCAATATTCTTTTTGGACAGCAATGGCTTCCTCCGTGGTGTCCTCCCATGTACTCCATTCTTGTTTAATGTTTTCCTTATTGTAGATGTGTCAACAAAAATGTTAGCATGTGCCAGAGATTTCTGTAGGTCTTTAGCTGACACTCTGGGATTCTTCTTTACCTCATGCAGCATTCTGCGCTGTGCTCTTGCAGTCATTTTTACAGGACAACCACGCCGAGGGAGAGTAGCAACAGTGCTAAACTTTCTCCATTTGTAGACAGTCTGTCTTACCGTGGACACATGAACATCAAGGCTTTTGGAGATACCTTTGTAACCCTTTCCAGCTTCATGCAAGTCAACAATTCTTGATCGTAGGTCTTCTGAGAGCTCTTTTCTGCGAGGCATGGTTCACATCAGACAGTGCTTCTTGAAACCAGTAAACCCAAAACAGGTGTGTGTTTTTTAAGGGCAGGACAGCTGTCAGCAACACATCCAATATCATCACACTGATTGGAGTCAAGGTTGGCTCACTCCTGGCTCCAATTAGCTCTGGGAGAAGTCATTAAGCTAGGGCCTCACATACTTTTTCCTCCCTGCACTGTGAATGTTTACATGTTATGTGCAATTAAACCATGGCAACATCTAATGTTTGTGTAGTATTATGTTCAGCAGACTGTGTTCTTCTATTGTTGTGACTTAGATGACGTTCAGAGCACATTTTATGCTTAATTCATGCAAAACTCAACGTAATCTCAAGGGGTTCACATACTTTTTCTTGCAACTGTATATATATATATATATATATATATACATATACACACACACTATATTGCCAAAAGTATTGGGACACCTTCCTTTACATGAACTTTAATGGCATCCCAGTCTTAGTCCGTAGGGTTCAATATTGAGTTGGCTCACCCTTTGCAGCTATAACAGCTTCAACTCTTCTGGGAAGGCTGTCCACAAGGTTTAGGAGTGTGTCTATGGGAATGTTTGACCATTCTGTCAGAAGCATATTTGTGAGGTCAAGCACTGATGTTGAAAGAGAAGGCCTGGCTTGCAGTCTCTGCTCTAATTCATCTCAAAGGTGTTTTATCGGGTTGAGGTGAGAACTCTGTGCAGGTCAGTCAAGTTCCTCCACCCCAAATTCGCTCATTCATGTCTTTATGGGCCTTGCTTTGTGCACTGGTGCGCAGTCATGTTGGAACAGGAAAGGTTCATCCCAAAACTGTTTCCACAAAGTTGGGAGCATGAAATTGTCCAAAATGTCTTGGTATGCTGAGTTAAGAGTTCCCTTCACTGGAACTAAGGGGCCAAGCTCAACTCCTGAAAAACAACCCCACACCATAATCCCCCCTCCACCAAACTTTACACTTGGCACAATGTAGGCAGGCAAGTACTGTTCTCCTGGCAACCACCAAACCCATACATGTTAATCAGATTTCCAGACAAAGAAGCATGATTCGTCAACATAGGAAACACATCTCCACTGCTCTAGAGTCCAGTGGCAGAGTGCTTTACACCATTGCATCCAACGCTTTGCTTTGCACTTGGTGATGTAAGGCTTGGATGCAGCTGCTTGACCATGGAAACCCATCTCATGAAGCTTTCTACTAACTGTTGCTGTGCCAATCTGAAGGCCACACAAAGTTTGGTCTTTAGCTATTGACTTTGCAGACAGTTTGCGACTTCTGCACACTGAGCACTTCAGCATGCGCTGACCCTGCTCTATCATTTTACGTGGCCTACCACTTCGTGGATGAGTTTATGTTGTTCCCAGTTGCTTCGACTTTGTTATAATAGCACTAACAGTTGACCGTGGAATATTTAGTCAGAAGGAAATTTCACGAATGGACTTATTGCACAGGTAGCAACCTATCACAGTACCACGCTTGAATGCACTGAGCTCCTGAGAGCGACCCATTCTTTCACAAACGTTGTAGAAGCAGTCTGCATGCCTTGGAGCTTGACTGTATACACCTGTGTCCATGGAGGTGTTTGGATTACCTGATTCCAATGATTTGGAGGGGTATTCACCCATTACAAACATAGCATAGGGGTTGATTTACTAATTTACTAAAGGAGAAGAAACTGTTCAATTTGCAAGGGGATTTTCTCCAGGGCTTATTGAATGGGGTGAAACTCTGCTGACTTCCATCATCCAATCCATGTGTAAGCAAAATGCAGTTTTTTATTTTCCTTGCATATGATTGGATGTGCCTTGCAAACTGAAATTTCACCACATTCACTAAGCTCTGGGGAAAATTCCCTTGCAATGAGCAATTTCTGTTGCAAAATGAACAGCCTATTTACATTTAACCACTTGCCTACTGGGCACTTATACCACCTTCCTGCCCAGGCCAATTTTCAGCTTTCAGACCTGTCGCACTTTGAATTGCGCAGTCATGCAAAACTGTACCAATTTGAAATTTTTAGCATTTTTTTTCACAGAAATAGAGCTTTCTTTTGATGGTATTTAATCACCACTGGGTTTTTTATTTTTTGTACTATAAACGAAAAAATACAAAAATGTTGAAAAAAAGGCTCTCTTTGTTTCTATTATAAAATTTTGCAAACAGGTAATTTTTCTCCTTCACTGATGTGCGTTGATAAGTCTGCACTCATAGGCAGCACTGATGGGCACTGATAAGATGGCACTGATAGGTAGCACTGATGGATACTGATAGGCTGCACTGATGAGGCGGCACTGGAGGGCATCGATGAGGAGGCACTAATGATGCTGCACTGATGGGCACTGATAGGTGGCAATGATGGGCACTAATAAGCAGCACTGAAGGGCACTGACTGGCATCACTGGCTGATGGCACTGACTGGCAGAACTGACTAAAGACACTGTTGGGCAGCACTGCTGGGTGGCACTTCTGGGAAGCACTGCTGGGCACTGATGAGCACTGATGGGCCGCACTGCTGGCCACTGATGGGCAGCATTGTTGGGCACTTTTGGGGCTGCACTGATAAACAGAACACGGATAACCAGTGCCCTGATTATCAGTGCAGATGATTTCTTTGACACTTGCCAGTAATTGGCAGTACTTTACTCATGGTGTCACAGAGTGAGGAAAGTACTGCCAATAACCGGCAACTGTACTTACTTTGTGATCAGCTGATCACTTGATAAAAGGCAGCTGCGATTGGTCTTTTACAATGTCATGTGATCCATATGGGACGCGCGGGGGGCACATTCCAGGTGGATGTAATTTGACACCCTCCCAGAACTGGAAAACCGCGCTGTAGCCTCATTCGGCTATAGCACAGTTGTAAAGTGGTTAAAAAATTAACCTCATAGGCTCTGATTCATTCTCATAGTAAAATACAATGATTGTGCTTTGCTATTTTTATTGACATTTCGGGGTTTATTTACTAAAGCTGGAGAGTCCAAAATCAGACTCACTTCTGCATAGAAACCAATCAGCTTCCAGGTTTCATTGCCAAAGCTTCATTGAACAAGCTGAGGTTAGAAGCTGATTGGTTTCTATGCAGAAGGGAGTCTGATTTTGGACTCTCCAGCTTTAGTAAATAAACCCCTTCATGTCAATGAGTTGAATGAGCCACTGAGAGATTTTTATAATGACAATCTACAAACCTTTATTTTTAATACAGTAACAAACATGTAAAGGATATAGTATGTAAAAAAGGAATGTAACATCCAAAATTACTTAGAGGTAAACACTTGGTAAAAATCTGTGCAGTGGAAATATACTACACTTTCTCTTTAACAAAGAAATGGTTATATGTCAGTTAATCTATTAAGACTCAGACAGTCAAAGTGGAAAGACATATTTTGAAAACTGCAGGATCTTAGTTTCAAAACTGCATTGGTGTTGGTTGATCTCAGACCCTCCATCATGTGATCCCTATGAAAGCCAATCATAGTGATCAAAACAAACCTTCCAGACCATGTTACAAGCTGCAGCTGTTAGCTCCTTTATCACCAAGGTCAAAAATAACCTTAACACCTTTTTACAACTTTGGTATGTGTTATTAAAACTGTCCATATCTTTGTACAGTAACTATGTAGTGTATCGGGGTGGATTATACCTTGTTTTTTTCAGGACAGATTGGGTTTTTATTTTGTGGGAAATTATCTAAGGAAAGCTGACCCAAAAAAGAAAAAATATATTTTTTTAAAACTTTAGCTGTGTACTTTTATGCCATTATCGTGACCCACCATCAAGACACACATTAACATTCACACTGACACTAAATAAAACCCGTTTTTCCTAACTAACACATACTGACCCTGAGACTAACTGACACTTACTAAACTAGGCCAAACCATAATGTTTTATATTTTTTTCAGCAGACCTTTTTTAATATGTACTCATCTAGTGAGGCAAAAGTATCCTTTTTTCCTCGGAAACAGGAAAAACAGTATTGGGGTTGGCTTTCATAGTAGTGATTATTGTGATTGGCTAGTACAGACCAAGACGTTTCAGTGACGGCTTGGTCTCAGTGCCAGGAACTTTTTTGCTTATTTTACTATTGCTGTTCACCTGTTTTATCCTACTGCACCAGGGGTGTACCCAATGCTGTACCACCTTCGAGTGTTGATCATGTGTTTGAGGCTGCATCTTCCTGACATTGTTTCTATTCGCTAGAGAACTGCACTTCCACAGTTAGTCCTTGCTTCTGCCTACAGGGACCTAGTCCCCCCTACCACTTGAACCTGTCCTACTCTTTGTAGCTGGTTTGAGTACACAAGTTTTTTTACATGGTGTTCTTTATAAAGATGATTCTATTAAGCAGTGAAATATGTTGGATCTCAAGCACTTGGGCAGCAGTCTCTTGGCCCAACCCAGGTTCCATTAACAGTTCTAGAATGGCCTGCAGTGTTCCTCATTATAGATCTGACATTACCAGCCTGGACTGTTGCCCTCTACTTGAGGTTATATATGCCTCAAAGATTTCTTTAGCTCAATAAGGTGTGGCCCTTTCCATGCCTTATCTAGGGAGGAGTTCAGCAGTTATGCAAAACCTTATGCAATTTAGAAATTTGCTTTATAAAAAAAGTTGGCTGTTCCCACTGTGAAAACAGACCAATTAAAAACTAATGGTTGTGTCTAGATAGGGAAATATACAGTATTTGTCCCAAATTCAGACAATTTGTTGAATGTTTCTCTTTTTCTTTTATTTAGTGAGGGAGCCAATGTTGTTGGCAGGGGTGTATTTACCACAAGGCAAACAAGGTATTTGCCTAGGGTGAAACTTTTCAGGGGGGCAGCAGAATTTTTCAGGTGGACAGCACTGCCCCCCGAAAGAAAGGATGGAAGAAGGGACACACGCAGCACGGGGACCAGGTGGGATCTGAGAGAGGTTGCAAGCTGCTTGATGTTGTATGCAGAACCTGACTCTTGTTCCCAGAGATGTCTGGAGCTGTGGAGGTGAGTGTCTTATCTCTTGCTGGGGTGGGGGGGAAGGTTGCCAGTGTATGGGGGGCTGGGGTGTTGTTGTTCAATGTCAGGCTCTCTTCGTGGGGGAGGGAGGTGTTGGTCGGTGTCAGGGTCTCTCCATGGGGGGGGGGGCTAATTTTTGTAATGAAATTTATATACATTTTTTCACACGAATAGATTTATTTTGCTGGTATTTGATCACCACTGGGTTTATTTTATTTTTTATTATATAAATGAAAAAAGACCGAAAATTTTTGAAAAAACAATATTTTCTACTTTCTGTTATTAAAATATATCCAATAAAATCAAATTTATTAATACATTTAAGCCAAAATGTATTCTGCTGCATGTCTTTGGTAGTTAAAAATGATTAATCCTGATGTACTGACTGTCAATTTAATTTCATGAGGCCCTTAAAATGCCAGGATAGTACAAATACCCCCCAACGACCCCTTTTTGGAAAGTAGACAGTCTGAGGTATTTAGTTAGAAGCATGGCAAGTATTTTGAAGATGTATTTTTTTGGGAAAATGAACAAATTAAATACATTTTTTTGCGGGATATCACCAGGTGATCAGGGATTTTTTTTTAACTGCTATTGGTTATACAGTGATGATCTTTGTATAAGCAATAGCTTTAGCTGTCATCAATGGGTATCACATTCATAAACAGCTTGCCTATGGTTGTGATATGTGATTGGCTACAGCTAATCACATGGTACATGTAGCCAGGTACCATATGATTGCTGTAGGCCAATCACAGATCACAACAGAAAGCAAGCTGTATATGAATAGAAAACCATTCATGATAGATTGTTTACATTGTTATCATGTGATTGGTCAGAGCTATCACATGATACCTGGTTACCAATAAGAGTGATCTGCTGTGTTCGGTGGACACAGCGGTTAAAGGAGGGGCGAGCTGCCACGCTCTTAAACAAAGCAGACACAATCATATATATAAATACCTAACTGAACCAGCACATGCCACCTCTATGAAGTAAATGTACTGTAGGGGAGCAGAAAGTGGTTTAAGTACCTAATTTACAAAAAAAATTGGGAACTCTTTCCAAATCCTTGTTTTTTTTGTGTTCCCCTAAATTGCAATCTGCTCTGACCATGATGTCAGTCAAACCTTAGGGGAATTGACTAGAATCATGTTAAAGCATCCAGCATCTATTCATACTGATCCTTTATTTGTAGAATGCTTATAGTTTATGCTGACATCCCTACAGTATTGTGTTGACAGGTTAGTTCATATTGACCAAGTAATTTCCTGAATTAGTCTTCTATTAGGGAATATGCTGAGAACTCTTTGGTTGAAATGATGGTCTGCGGAATAGCAATGTAAAATGCATTTGCTGTGCATACCATTTCAAGGTGAATGTTTCTTTGGAGCTGCCTTGGACATCCTCATAAAAGATGTCATTGGGGTTAAAAACGCTCATTTGCCCCAGCTCAAGAAACCTAAGCCTCAAATTAGAAATAAATCCTGTCTGAGGCTAAATAGTGTTCCTTTCATTACTCCCAGGATTAAAACTTCAAGACAAGTCTCCAGCCACTCTGACAATATGCAGATTCCATAGCCAATAAACAACCCACTATTGACTATAGAATTCACCCATTATCTACTGTCAATCATGAGGAGAGAGAATATCTAATGGGGAACTAGTCCCTCAGCTTTCCTAGCTGGCTGTGCCCTCTGTGAGCCTTACTGGTTGGAAAGACCCTGTCACTTGTGAAGCTGACAGCATCATTGTCAACAATTGATAGATTAAGTGGGGGTACATGCAGATATGCCTCTCTGCTACACAGTTGTGAATGAATGTAATTCTCTTTGAATTTAGTGCAGCCATAGTGCCACTTTGTAAAAGTTTGTAAAAGTGTTGCTGTTAAGTATGACCTGAATCTGTTGCATATTTCAGTAAAGCTATCAAAACTAGGTGGAGGGATTTTTGGATTTTTGAATCTGGCAAGGCCATTTTAAAGGGCCACACTTTCAGAAATGTGTTGTAAGTGATTTATTGAATGCTCCTGACTGTTCTTTGTTTTTCTGTCCAACTGCACCTCCATATGAAGGTGATTTCTATTTACTGTCTTGATCTAGTTCATACTGAACAGGTTTACCTCAAAGCCACTGCTTCATTCAGAAATATTTACTCTCTTTTGGTCATCCCTGATGGTCCTTTAAAGAAGAACTAGCTTCTCTCTCCACTATTTATTGCTTGCTCATACAAATCATTATGGTCTTCAGAATTGAGTTCCACCTTTTTCTGTTAAAGCTTGTTCTATTAGATCTGCAAGTTCCTCTTGTGCTTTTCAGCATCATGGAACTGTTTCACTGATTTCCAAGGCTGCCACATGGTCTTGCATTTACATGTTTTCTAAGTTTTACCAGGTGGATGATGTTCAGGTCTTATCTGAAGCCATCCAGTTTTGCTATGTAGGCTCATTAGTGGTTTGTTGCTGTTCCCCTTCCCTCACTTGAACTGCTTTTGGATTGGGAATTGTCTATGCACCTTGTGTCCCTTAACGAATGAGGAATAAAACAGAAATGTTGTAATTTTTGTACTTATCACCAAATCTGAGGTCCCACCTGAGGTTACTTAATACTAATACTCTACAGACTGGAGTGTGAGGGTTATTCCAGACTGGTCACTGTTTTTTTTTTCTAATTTGCCTGTGCTCAAATCTTCCTTCAGGCAACAGTATTGTCTATGAATCCTGTGCTTTATAATGAACTCAAAGAAACTGATTTTATGTTTAGTCCAAAAATCCTATGTTTTGTTTTGATTGTTAGCAATGGTATATTAATAGCTTATCATGCCTCACACATTTACGCACAGACATATCAGGAGCATGCATATTTTAAGGTAGGAACTGTCTTTGGCTACCTTAAGATTTAAAATGTAAATCAAACTTATTGAAATGTAAATCAAGTCTATTTTTCATATTTGCTTCTTTTTCATGAAGCAACATTAATGGATATGCTTGTAGAAGGCATCTACTATTTTTTCATGTTACTGCATTTCACTACTGAGTGCTTTCAGTGTTATTGGTTTGTCGGTTTTAATGTAACTGGGAATTGGAAATGACACAAGAGAACCACATGTACTCTAATCTGCTTTGCAGATCTATGATCAGGATTAGGGGTTTTATGAAATGTCATTCTAATAAGCTGGTGGGCATCCCTGGAGCGACCGTACTGTATGGATCAAAGCCCTGGTGAATTTCCTGAATAGGTTAAATTTGTTATGTCAGTTTGAACCCAAGCATAATATGTCTTATATTTTTTCATGTGCTTTAAATGCCCTAACTTTCCACTTCTTCAGCAACTGTAATCGGTATATCATATTTTGAAAATACAAACTGCCTCATAATAAGGACAGCTATAAATCTGTAATGAGTAAGTAACATGTACATGTGTGCATTGGTGTATATTGGTGCCCTCAATAACACTTTCTTTTATATATGTTTTAAATTGCCAATTTCTGATTTCCTATACTGCACATTTAGATCAGATTAGTACAAGAGATCAAAGTCACATATAATAAATTCCTGTTCAAATCTTGAAGTACAGAAAAGTTGACAGATTCCTTAGGACATCTGTATATACTGTATCTGTATACATAGATATGAATGTAGTTTTTTTTTTCATGAGTTCCATGATGTTATATTTTTTGCAAGAAGTTGTGTGTGTGATAACTTCTGAATTCTAATATACAGTAGATGCAGGTAAAAACTAGCTTGTGGGAAAGCATTGGTAACAAAAGCTTTCTGTTAAAGTGGTTCTAAAGGCAGAAGGTGTTTCACCTTAATGCATTCAATGCATTAAGGTTAAAAAAAAACTTTCTGGGTGCAGCCCCCTCCCCCTTATACTAACCTAAGCCCCATCTCTATCCATTGATGTGCATGAGAGCAGCTGTGTGTCTCTCTCTCTTCATTGGCTCACACAACAGTGGAAGCCATTGCCTCCTTCTACTGTCAATCACAGCCAGTAAGCCAATAAGGAGATATTGGGGGAGGGACCGAGTCATGCTCTGTATGTGAATTGACAATGTCCATTCACAGCTTGGGAGCAAGAGGCTTGTTATAGAGAACACTCATCAGGGGGGAGAAGCCATGACCTCTGGCAGGGGACCCAAAAAGAAAAGGATTGGGGCTGCTCTTTGCAAAACCATTACCATAACTATACCATCGTTGCTTTTTTTAATTACAGCCTTTAGAATCACTTTAATAGGAAGCAGGGGCGGACTGACAACTCAGGGGGCCCCCGGGCAATAGGGGATCATGGGGCCCCTGTGTCCCTGTCCAAACTCAAAAAAGCCTATGAAAAAGGTACCAGGGGCATCTCATGGGGCCCCCTACTGACCCCGGGCCCTCGGGCAGCACCCAAATTTCCAAATGGTCAGTCCGCCCCTGATAGGAAGTATTGTTTCTATATTATGGGTATTTTGCTTGAAAGTAAATTCACATTTCCAGCAGTTTTTTACATTTTAAATTTACACTGCTCTATGTAAGGGGCAGACCAGTGTTAGCCTACCAAAAAATTACCATAGAAGCTAAATACACATTTTCACTTGGGAGTGATCTAACAACCACTCTAGAATTATATGTAAAAGAGCATGCTCTGCTTGCAGGATATCCTTTGAAGTGTGCCTTCTGCCTTCTGCTATATGACTCAGACTAGCAATACCCAGCTAACTAAAGACTGCTGAGTAATACCCTGCCTTATTGTGCCTGCTCTGGCACCGACGTGGCTGCTAAAGATATACAGTATCCTGTGCATATACTGTGCAATATACTGTGCAAATGTTTTAGGCAGGTCTAAATAAATAAAATAATGAAGTGTACCTGCTAAATGTACTCAGTGTAGTGAAAAAGCTGCTGACACCCAAATGTAGGCAACATATAAAATATAACAAAAAACAAACATGTAGCGCTAATTCATATCGCTATTGCACAAAATATAGTGGCAAATTAATAAATTAAAGTCCTCAAGTAAATTCAATAATTGTGACTACCAAATCTTCAAAAAGTGATGTACTGCCAACAGGAAGAGAAAAGAAGAATCCTCCACAATCACCATTCACAGCCTCTTACCTGAAAATATGACTACAGATTATGTGGTCAAAAACAGCAAGTATTGAATAACAATGGACATGTTGAATCATGGATCTTCTCCACCAGAAAAAGGCAGTTCCATCGCTAGTGACTCAATGATAAAGATCCAATACTATGCCTGAAAGATGATGGGATGCATACAGAGAGAATAAAAGCTCCTCATAGTGTAGTATTTAAAATGATCCAAAGTTTAATAAAAGCATTGCACTTACAAGCATGAGATGAAATCAGTATGTGAAATCACAATAGTTTCCAACCAACCAGGTGTGTGATTGGCTCCAAATTTATTCTGCAGCAGGACAATGACCCTAAGCATACAGCCAATGTTTAATAAGGACTATCTTCAGAGTAAAGAACCTGGAAATGATGGTTTGGCCCACACAGAGTACTAATCTCAACATCATGAAGTCTGTCTGGTATTACAGGAAGAGACATAAGGATTTGAGGCAGTCTATATCCACAGTAGACCTGTGGTTAGTTCTCTAAAGTGTTTGGAACAACCTACCTGCCGAGTTCCTTCAGAAACTTTGTGCAAGTGTACTTAGAAGAATTGATGCTGTTTTTAGTGTGGGGCCAAACATCCCCCTATTTGGTTTGCGGTCGAATATTCAAACTTAGCAAAAGTTCAACCACAAACTTTGAACATAATGCAAGTCTATGTTATTTGAACTTGTAAATTTAAAAGTGCCCATTTTGAAAGCTTACATGCAAGTTATTATGCATAAAAGGGGTATGGGGACTCAAGTACTGCTGTGACGGACATGAATTAGTGAAAAAAACATTTTTAAAGGGGCAATCATTTTTCATTGCTTGAAGTTAAAAAAAAAAGAAAATTCCTTTAAATATCATGTCTGGGGATCCCCTTAAACTACCTGCAAAGTTATACATCTGTATAATGTATAGAACCTGCTGCAGTAGGAGTGACATAAAAAAAACAGTGTAGGGTCCCCCCCAATTCATACCAGACCCTTTAGGTCTGATAGGAAGTTTAGGAGGGACCCCAGAGTAATTTTTTTTAAAAACAAAGTGCGTGGGGTTCCCTATAAAAGCCATACCAGGCTCTTTAGGCTTGGTAGGGCTTTTAAGGGGAAACCCACCTCCCAAGAATGGGGGGAAAAAAGAGCATGGGGTTCCCCCTAAACGCCATACCAGGCCCTTTAGGTCTGGTAGGACTTTTAAAGGGAACCCCACCCCCAAAAATGTAGGGAAAAAAGCATGGGGTCCCCTTAAATTCCTACCAGACTCTTGATCCAAGCACAGGCCTAGCAGGCCAGGAAAGGGGGGACAAATGATGGTCCCCCCTCCAGAACCCTACCAGGCAACGTGCCCTCAACATGGGGGGGCTTTGAGTTAGGGGATGTCCCGATGTTGATGGGCACAAGGGCCTCTACCCCACAACCCTAGGCTGGGATTGTGGAGGTCTGTGGGGGGTGACTTATCCGAATCTGGAAGCCCCCGTTCATGGGGTGCCCCTAGATCCTGACTCCCCCTTGTGAATGAGTATGGGATACATAATACACCTACCCATTCACTAAAAAAGTATAAAATATGAATAAAAACACAACAGTTTTTGAAAAGTCCTTTATTTAACAAAAAAAGCCAAAAAATGCTTCCATTATTGTAAACCATCATCAATCACAGCATTCAGCATTGTCACAACGACGCTAACTCACCAAGATTTAAAAAAAAAAAAGACCTGTCGACCAACCCACACCTTCTAAGCACTTGCAGCTATCTGACATTTGCCAGTCAGATGTAAACAACTGGGCGGAGCTAGCAGTGACATCACTGCTAACTCCGCTCAGTTGTACTGCGATTGCTCAAAACATTGCACCTGACATGTGTTCAAGTGCATTGCTTTGGTCAGTCGCAGTGCTCAGTGCATTGTGGGGCATGGCTGGCGAACAGCCGGGCGAACGTCCTTACCCTTACGCTTGACTCAATAATCAAGCCCATCACTAGCTGTTTTCAAGGCAGTCACACCAAATATTAGTTCCCTGGTCTCCTCCTCCCATGCCCGCCTCCAGGACTTCTTCAGGGTGTCACCCATCCTCTGGAACTCCCTGCCCCAACCCACCAGATTATCACCTACTCTCCTCTCCTTTAGGCGCACCCTGAAAACCCACCACTTCATTGAAGCCTACCCCACCCCCTGCTAACTTGCCAACCTCCTCCACTCTTCCTACCACACCATCCCCCACAGCTATCTCCTCCTGTGCCACCATCCCCTCCCTCCTAGATTGTAAGCTCGAAAGAGCAGGGCCCTCAATCCCCTCATGTTTTGCATTGTATTGGTATTGTTCTGTCACATGTTCTGTCCCCCTTTATAATGTACAGCGCTGAGCGAACTATTGGCGCTTTATAAATACTGTATAATAATAATAATATTGATTAGATTTGGATTTCTGTTCTGTTTGTTTACTTTACATTTTGTTAATTGATAAAAATAAACAACCTCTATTTCTGAAAGCTTTCCTTATATACAGCATTTTTTCACATCTGCCTAACATTTTTGCACAGTACTATAAATTCATGTCAATCTGTAACATGTATAATACACATTTCACACTGTTTAGCGCTATACGCCATGCTGTACATTTATATTTCACCACACTCCACTATTCACAAATAGAGCTATCGGTATTGAAAAACAAATTGAGTATTGAGATATTTACCATCAATTAGATTCACTCCTGCCCTGAAAGTTTGAACCTGATTGGTGATACATAAAACAAACAAAGAGAAACAAAAAATTGCATAACACATGCTTCTTGTACAACTCTGTAGCTAAATAAATGAAGAGTCTGTTTGTATTATGGCTAGTGGCAATTACAGAGAAATGTAACAACAAAAAATTAATGCTCTATAGAATTAACAATTCAGAAATTTGCTTGAAATCTCATTTAAAGCAAGCCATATATTATATTATGCAATTTTCTTTCCTTCATCCACAGGTTGAAAAAAAAAATCCCACATTAACGCAGTGTTGATAGGGATTTCCTCCCACAGCACTATTGTGTTCCACCATTGGGGATCGCAGGGAGGCTTCCCCACTAGCAGAACACAATGATCACTGCTGGCAGTGATCAGGCAAAAAAAAACCAACAGGCTGGTTGTACTGAAGTGGATTGATAAATTGACTTCAGTATAACTAGCCTGCCTATAGATGGATCTAAATTCGGCTGGTTCTTGCCAAACTGGACAAATGTCAGTCTGTCTATGGCTGGCTTAAGCTTGTAGCATAATGGCATAGTTTCTATATATACTACTCAGTTACATCAGCTCAACACAGATATAATCTAAAGGCACTGACCCTTTGCCAAGCACAGATGGATAAATCTTCCCTGAAGGCTATTGTATTCTGGAAGATGGCAGCCAGCACCTGTCAGTATCCCCAAACAGTGCTTGGATACAGACACTGATTTACTGACTTGCCAACAATTTTCCATCCAGCTTCTTTAACAAAAGTTATATAAAAATTTTTTGGAGGGAATAAATAAATAAATTAGAATTAATACTGGAAATGTACTCATTTGCCAATGCACTCTACACTTCCAGCACCTATTCTCTCTTTAGCCTGAGCAAATCAGAGATATGGCTGGTGTTTGTAATCTTGATTTCAGAAAGCTGTGGCAGGCAGGAGGAAAGAGTATACAGTATATAGAGGAACAGTATACTGTCGCCCATTTTCTTGATAAAGTTGCCATGGTAATGAAACTCTTCAAGGCAGAGCAACCGATTGGTACAGAAGTGGGAGACCAGGAGGTGAGATGGCTGCAGAGATACACATAAAGTGGCGGCAAGTGGCTCATCTTTACATTTGTGAGGAGTGCACCTTTAAAAAAAAAAGGATAAGTGCATCTTTAAAAACAATAATAAATGCACATTATTGCAGGTAAAAAAAAGGTGCATTTACTACTTTTTTTTCTCAGGAGCCTGAAAAGCATTGGGGGAGAGCTGACAGAGAGGGAATATGCTACATTTTCCACTCTAAAATTTGGTGGAACATGTAATGTGTTCCCAAAGGTGAACTTATCCTTTAAAAATGTTGTTTATATATACTACACCATGTGGTATTTTCCTTTCTGAGTGCTTTACTTGAGAAAGTTAGGCATTTTGAGCTGGCGAATATGGCACATTATTTTGGTGAATGGATGCTCAAATGGTTCTTTGGTTGCAATGGACAAGCACGTTGTAAATTTATCTTTTATGTACAGTCTATTTGGACACTGGTTAAACACTTAATGTGGTGGAATTGATACATATATTTAGTTTAGAGATCTCTCATTTATATACTTTTCAGATGCAGCTTAGAAGGGAGAAGGCAAGCAGCACTTTGTTTTGTCAAAAAAAAAAAAAGAACAGTGTGTCAAAATGCCTGTCTGGCATCATTTAGTTATTTACAGTGCATCTATAGGGACATTTCTGCATTGCTTCCTTGCAAAAATGGGCAGCCAGGACAGTGAGTTGCTGGAAGGTTGTTAGCACTGATATACTGTGATCTTTGGAACGCATTACCAAACTCATAGCTGCCTTTGAGTTGAATTTAAGCTTGCAATTAACATTTGTGGTGGAGCAGCTTAATGTTGCAAAGAATCAGAAATTTATGGCCCATTTTTGTAAAGTCTAGACGGAAATTATATCACTTTTTGTTATATATCATTTGACAACATTTATAGCATTATGCACGCTAGAGAACGTAGGTACATTAATAGTTCATAGTATCAATATACTCTAAAGTCAGTTTTGCAAAATGCAATTGAAATCAGAGATATTTTTAAAATCTCATAAACTTAATTGTGACTTACAGTAATCCAGGGTAGACTGAAATGCAAAATTCACTCTTTCACAGGGCATCAGAAATCAAGGCTCTGGTTTGTTTATAGGACAAAAAGAATGCTAATCGGAAACAGTGATTTATTAGTGTGCCGACTAGACAGATACTAGTAGAGTCTGACTGGTTGCCATACATGCGGCCTTTCAGCAGATGGGACTTGATGCTGAGCGGCCGCATATATGTGCATCCAAAGAAAAAACAGAACTGTGCTGATAGCGTGCACCGTGAGCACTCCCGGCACAGTTACCGATGGCTAACAGAAAACTCCCAATCAATACTTGTGATCAGAAGCTTTCTGATCATGTGACCGCTGTGATAGCCAATCACGGCAGTCACATGATCATAAATCCCACCCCACTTCCTGGCATCAGAAACCCCTTAACGGGCCAGGAAGCGCCAGAATTAAGGAGTTAATAAATAGCCAAGCATTTTTGTTGGTATTAAAAAGAATGAGAAAGGTTTAGTAAGTCTGTCAAGTATGTGACTCCAGTGAGGAGATTTTCCTTTACTACCTCTGTAGTCACCAGGACACGAGGTGAGGGATAGCTCTCTAATGGGGACACAAAGTCATAAAAGTTTTTTTTTTTATAGTAGAGTGAGTAAAGATTGGAACATATGTCAGATCTCTTTTTGTGTGTTTTTTTGTTCAGGAGATTACCCATACTTCCTGTGTGGTCACTGTAACAGGAATTGTGGAAAAATCTCTGGGCAACACAGACGGTAATGAAAATCTAACAGAGTTTACATTACTTCCATACTGTATTACAAAAACTTTAAAAGTTTGGCTGGAGTTGGACTTTGAAAGAAAACTATACTGTGATAATTTACATTGCCATTGCTGAGTCTTTCTAAAAATGCTAATTGCCTGGCTGGCATGCTGATCCAATGGCTTCAGTACTTTCTGCAATACAAATCTGAGAAATATGAAGAAAATGTCTTCTAAGATCATTCTGCTCTTCCTAAATTGTTGCAGGTCAGTGACCCAAAAAGGTACTAATGCAATAGCAGCTGTAGTTAGTATTTTCGAAAGGAGGTCAACAAAACTAGCCTACATATTTCTTCCAGTTTAGGTTTTCTTTAAATATGTATAAATCGTATTAGTAAGAATGCTTTCAAAAATATATTTTGATTTTGATTGTTTTATCAATTTACAAAATGCAAAGTGAGCAAACAGAAGATAACTCTAAATCAAATCAATATTTGGTGTGACTATAATTTGGCTTCAAACCAGCATCAATTCTTAGATTCAGGTGCATGGTTACCAATTATACTAAGCAGGTGCTAATGATCATCAATTTCATATGTAGACTGAAACACAGTCATTAACTGAAACAGGAATAGCTGTTTAAAAGGCATAAAGCTGGGTGAGGAACAGCCAAACTCTGCTACTAACGTGAGGTTGTGGAAAACAGTTTCATGTCACAGGTCATACACCATGGCAAGACTGAGCATGAAAACATAGGAAATGGGGTGGTGAAAAATTGCAGCAGGTGCTCTGGACTGATGAGTCAAAATTTTAAATATTTGACTGTAGCAGGAGGCAGTTTGTCCACTGAAGGGCTGGAGAACAGTACAATAATGAGTGTCTGCAGGTAACAGTAAAGCATGGTGGAGGTTCCTTGCAAGTTTGGGGCTGCACTTCTGCAAATGGAGTTGGGGATTAGCTCAGGATCAATTGTTTCCTCAATGCTGAGACATACAGACAGATACTTATCCATCATGCCATACTATCAGGAAGGAATGTGATTTGGCCTCAAATTAATTCTGCAGCAGGACAATGACCTCAAACATGCAGCCAATGCCATTAAGGACTATCTTCAGTGTAAATAAGGACAAGGAGTCCTGGAGTCCCACAGACCCTGACCTCAACATCATTGAGGTGGTTATCTCACTGATGAATTATACTGAATGAATTTATTCATATATGAATTTATTTATACTTATATTTATATTTCAAATGCAGTTTATTCAAATGCTGCACCTATTCACTTTAAATACTTGAGATATATTTTCCATAATAAAAACAGTATTACACTATAGGAGCATCCGCTTTTCTTTTGGTTCCCACCAGGGGTGGTCTGACAACTCATGGGGCCCCCGGGCAATTGGGGATCATGGGGCCCCTGTGTCCTTGCCCAAACTCAAAAAAGCCTATGAAAAAGGGGGCATCTCATGGGGCCCCCTACTGACCCCGGGCCCTTGTGCAGTGCCCGAGTTTCCAAATGGTCAGTCCGCCGCTGGTTCCCACAAGTGTATAGGATATCCAGTGTTAAGAATATGGCTGAAAGGAAGAACTGATCAGTGGTAGGAAGATAAAAGGAAAGAAATATCCATCCCCAGATAAAGCGTATTTTGACTCTATTGCGAAAGCAAAAGGTCCATCAAATCTGGTGAGCATGGCCACTAAGGGGGTCACTATAAGAGGAGGACCACTTAAGAGCACATTTTTAAAGAGCACTTGTCACTTTATTTATCCTATTGAGCACGGAGCACTTTTAAGAAGAATTGATACATATATTATGAATTTGAAGGTTTATTTGAGCATCTGGAAGGACACTGTAAATTAAATCACTGTCGAGCGCTGTTTATATATATATATATATATATATATATATATATATATATATTATTATTATTATACAGTGTTTATATAGCGCCAACAAGTTTGCTCAGTGCTGTACAATATAGTGGGGGACAGTACATGAGACAATACAGTAACAAGACAATATACGAGAGGTTCGAGGGCCCTGCTCTTTTGAGCTTACAATCTAGGATATATATATATATATATATATATATATATATATATATATATATTCTTAAATTACAGCATTTTTCACCATCTAAAACATATGCACAGCAGTGTACAGTATGTATAACCAAATTGTTTTTCTATAATTCTTTATTTAGCGCTGCTCTTGGTAGACACAAATTAAAGAAACATCTGTTAAATACTCTTACCAGAGCCCATTACAAAAAAAGAAAAGTAAGAAGGCCAAGGTAGCAGATGTTTCAAGGCACAAGTCAGAATAATTCAGTGGAAAAATATTTTTGCTAAATATAATAATATATATAAACATATATAAATGCAGTAATTGGTCCTTGAGCCCACAAGTACCAGTAACTTTACAGAAGGTAGCTTACAGGATCATGACAGTAACATAAAGTACTTGCTAGGAGAATAGGGATGATGAGCAATAGAAAAGAAGCAAGTAAGACAGGTGGTGATAGGCTTTTACTCCCCAGGGATATATCATGTTTATTGGCCCAATAGCAAGCAAAAATGGGACTACACGCATTCTTCCTGAAAGCAGGACATTGCTTTCAAATATTGGGTTTTGTATTTTAGGACATTGGGTCCATTGGCCCATGGTCACTTTTTCTTAGCAAATGTTTCTAGCTATGGTAAAATATCTACCAGCATTCCTAACATGTATTATACCAAGATAGAGCAGTAATCTAGGGATCCAAGACACATTAAAACAAACTGACACTTTCCAGAAAGAATGCCAAGGCAAGATTTAAACTCAAATAAAGGTAGATCTTTTATTTCAAAACAGATATACTGTATTTGCTAATACTTGTACTAGGATAAAAAACATTGATGCCTAGTTGAAGTCATAGAAATAGATATGCAATCTGATAGCTGTATTAACAATACCCTTTTCACCACTTTCATGTTAAAGCTGTTTGGTTAGGATGTCTAGAAATTACAGTGCAGTTCAATAGGTATCAGTCCAATAGGCAAGTGTACCACTATCTGTTCAATAGAAGCCAGTCTAATGACCAGCTTCTGTCAAATGGTCTTGTAGGAAATCCAGTGTTTATTCAGAATTTATTAATTCTTCAACCAATAGATAAAAATGCTGATCAGTACTTTTTTTTTTTGTAACTCCTTTATTTATATAACCAGGGATTGCATGGTACAATATATGCAGAAATATAAGAACCAAGTTAAGGGTATGCAAGAATAAACTAAAAATATTATACAACAAACAGAAACAAAAAAGGGGAGAAAAAATGATAAACATGACTAATCAGTGAAGGAAGCAGTAGGTTGTTGTGTATATCTATAAATAGCCTACTAGGGAGCGCCTGAGGACATGGGCCAAGGGATAAAAACCATATATAGATAAAAATATGCGGGTCACCGAAGGTATCCCAAAAACCAAAGAAGAAACCCTGTACAGAGGACCAGGCACCACATAGGGAAGGCTTATTAGATAAAAATCAACATAGGAAGGGAGGGAACAGTGAGTGAAACTAGGATGAAGGGGGGGGGATGAGGGTAAAGGGTGGGGGGGTAGAGGGAAAGGGGGAAAGGATAAGGAAAAAGAAGGGGGAAGAGAGAGAGGGTCAGGAATGAAGGGAAGAAGAGGATCACAGTTGGGAATCTGCAGGTAAGACAGTAGGGGAAGGGCTTAAGGGAGGAAAGAAGGCCAGTTAGGTGGGGTAATGCGTACCATCTCTCCCACCCGGGGTCCACTCAAGGCCAAAATGGGACACCACAGACAGATTGAGAGGTTCCCTGAAGATAGGCTTCGGTATAAACAAAGTATTGCCACGGTCTCCAGGTGTCTCGGAAAGTCTCTCCATGGTTGAATAAAGTGGCCGTAAGGTCCTCCATATCTCTCAGCTCGTTGACTTTGGAATACCAAATAGACCTCGTGGGTGAGTGCACAGATCTCCAACACATAGGGATGCAGGTTTTCGCTGCATTTAGCAGTTAAATTGACAATGAAGCCTTATACTTTTTGATGGGACGGTCAGTAAGGTGCAGCAGAAACGCCACTGGGTCATTAGCCACATCAACACTAGTCAGACTTTTGATAGTGTTGGTCACTATCTGCCAGAAAGGGTTGATTTTAGGACAACCCCAAAAGATAGGCAATATCATACTCTGGTCAGAACTGCATCTCCAGCAGAGGGCCGACACCTGGGGGAAAATTTGATGTAGGGTCGTAGGGCCCTATACCACCTGGTCAAAATTTTGTAGCTCGTTTCCTGGACCTTAGATTTCTGTCCAAAGTGGAGAAATTTCTCTTTTAGCATGTCAGTGAAATGGACACACCCATGTCAGATTCCCATTTAGAGAGGAAGGTAGAAGTAAAGTTTTAGTTTTCATGCGAGCTGATCAGCGTGGAATAAAGGATGATAAGACAATGACGAATGAGGGCCCACTTGGGGCAGATAATTTCCAACTCCATAACGCAATGATGAACCACTGGAGAATGAGAAGATTGGTGAAGAAAATGCTGGAGTTGTAGGTTGTTCCATAAATCGGTGGATGAATGGTGGATCAGTGACAGCTGCTAAAACAGAGGAGGCAAGATTGCCATCAGGTCCCAGTTAATCCCAGAGATGGAGATGTCCAGTGGTCACCAAACATTGAAATTGGGGATTATACAGTTCCCGTTTGAAACTCTGGGTTTCCCAAAAGGTGTGGTCATATGAGACGGCAATGGGGAGAGGTCTCTCGGGAGATCAGCAAAGTACTGCCGAGCGTGGGGTGGTCCACTAGGTCCCTAAGTAGCTGCTAAGAGATCCAGGATCAGCTTCTAGCTGTTTCATGGGAGTCCTCCAGCTCCATCACCACCCAATGTTTTGCCTCTGCATGGTAGTGCCAGTCCACCAAGCTCATCAAATGGACCACCTTGTAGTAGGCTCGAATATTTGGAAGGCCCATTCTACCCTGATGCTTGGAGAAGTGAATAAGCTGGATTTGAAGATGGGGTTTCTGATGAGACCAGATGAACTCCCTGAAAAGAGCATGAACCCTTTTGAAGAACGAGGGCAGGATGCAGATGGGAAGAGCCTAGAGGACATAAAAGAACGCTAGGGAGTAAAGTAATTTTGAGTGCATCACAGCACCCGAACCACGTGAGGGTAGGTGATTGCCATCAGAGCAAATCTGTATGTATATGCTGGATCAGCGGTTCAAAATTGGCCAAATAAAGGGTGGTGGGGTAAAAGGTGATATTGACTCCCAGATAACGGATGGAGTCAGTAGCCCAATGGAAAGGTAACAAAGGATGAAGACGACTGACAACGTCCTGTGGTACTGAAATATTGAAGGCCTAAGATTTAGATAGCTTGATCTGAAAGTAAGAAAGGGTCCCAAACACACGAAAAGAGTTGAGCAGGGTCAGCAAGGATGCAAGAGGGTCAGTCAGGAAGAAATCAAGTCATCCACAAAGGCATCTACCTTATGGGGCCCAGAAGCCTTAACATAGTTAGGGATGCCGAGCTCCCGCCTGATTGTGCAAAGGAAAGGTTCCAGCGAAAGCACAAAAATCAGGGGGGAGAGAAGACAACCCTGGCGGGTATCGTTTGACATTCCAAAGAAATCAGACCTGGTTTTGTTTTCTTTAATGGCAGCCAAAGGGCAAAAATAAAGGGGATAGATCCAAGATAACATAGCAGGCCCCAACCCAATGTGTTGCAGGGTGGCTTGGATAAACTGCCAGTTGACCCTGTCAAAAGCCTTCTCTGCATCCGTAGACAGCAAGAGAAGGGAGTGATGAGAGGTCGTGGCCGCATGTAGCACATTCAGGACCCTAATTGTGTTATCTAAGGGAACAAATCCTGCCTGGTCCCAGTGAACAAGATACGGTAAATGGGAGAGTAGCCTATTGGCCAGGATCCTAGCAAATAATTTCAGGTTAGAGTGCAAAAGGGCTATTGGCTGGTAATTCCCACACCGACAGGGGTTCTTGCCTTCTTTAGCTATTAAAGAGATGTAGGCTCGAAGAGCATCCCATGGCATGGGTTTTCCTTGATCGAGTTTAATGCAGGGACCAAGTTGGGAGAGAGAACTTTGAAAAAAGTCCTATAGTAGACTGGGGGGAGACCATCCAGACCAGAGGCCTTCTTGTTTAATGGAAATGAAAATTATCAACCTACAGAGGACTGAATTCAAAGACACCCCGAAGATCAAGTTAAAAAATGATGTAGCAGGCTAGTCCATTTTACTGAAATTTCATTTGAACAACTCAAATTGGTACTCAGTAGTTTGTATGGCCCCCATGTGCTTGTATGCATGCCTGACAATGTCGGGACCAGGGGCAGACTGACAACTCATGGGGCCCCCGGGAAATAGGGGATCATGGGGCCCCTATGTCCTTGCCGAAACTCAAAAAAGCCTATGAAAAAGGTACCAGGGGCATCTCATGGGGCCCCCTACTGACCCCAGGCCCTCATTGTTGTCATTGTTCATTGATTCTTCTTGTTAGTGTAAAACTGCCTGCCAGTATGATGAACGGGCAGACAGCTTACATTGACAGTCTGCAGGAGACCTGCATGGCATCAGCAACATGATGATCACTGGTACAATGCTTTCCAGGCTCCTAAAACAAAAAAATTGTAAATGCACATTTTACCTGCAAAAAATGTGCATTTATTATTGTTTGTTAGAAGGTGAAGTTATCCTTTAAGCATCTTTGCACAGGCCACTATATGTGAGAAATCAAGCTGGTTGAATCTCTCAGTACAAAAATGGCTTATAGGCCACACATTTACAGATGGGATTAAGACCAGGAATTAGAGATGAGCGAATCGAAGTAGGCGAAGTGGAATTCGTTTCGAATATTAGGAAAATTTCGATTCGCGTCGAATCCGAAAATAAGCAGACTTCGGATGCGCGAATCGAAATTTTTCCTAAAATGGCGGCGACATGTGCGGCGACGGAGCGGGGATGTCTGGGAAGGCGCGCAGACAAGGCGCGCTGACCCATAATGCATTCATTCATGACATGTGATCGCATTAGCCAATCAGCAGCCAGCCAGCCAGCACAGTGTAATGGTCGAGCTATAAATGGCGGCCATTTTAGAATTCTCCATTTGCCTCCAGTCATTCAACAGAGGCAGACCGGGCTGTATTCAGGGAGAGAGTTAGGGACAGAGAAACGTTACTTAGGGACACAGAAACGTTAGTTAGGGCCACAGAATCGTTACTTAGGGCCATAGAAACGTTACATAGGGCCACAGAAACGTTAGTTAGGGCCACAGAAACGTTACTTAGGGACACAGAATTGTTACTCAGGGACAGACAGAATTGTTACTGAGGGATACAGAATTGTTACTGAGGGCCACAGAATCGTTACTTAGGGCCACAGAAACGTTACTTAGGGCCACAGAATTGTTACTTAGGGACAGACACAGAATTGTTACTGAGGGACACAGATTTGTTACTGAGGGCCACAGAATCGTTACTTAGGGCCACAGAATTGTTACTTAGGGACAGACACAGAATTGTTACTGAGGGACACAGATTTGTTACTGAGGGCCACAGAATCGTTACTTAGGGCCACAGAATTGTTACTTAGGGACAGACACAGAATTGTTACTGAGGGACACAGATTTGTTACTGAGGGCCACAGAATTGTTACTTAGGGCCACAGAAACGTTACTTAGGGCCACAGAAACGTTACTTAGGGCCACAGAATTGTTACTTAGGGACAGACACAGAATTGTTACTGAGGGACACAGATTTGTTACTGAGGGCCACAGAATTGTTACTTAGGGCCTCAGAAACGTTACTTAGGGCCACAGAAACGTTACTTAGGGCCACAGAATTGTTACTTAGGGACAGACACAGAATTGTTATTGAGGGACACAGAATTGTTACTGAGGGCCACAGAACCGTTACTTAGGGCCACAGAAACTTTACTTAGGGCCACAGAATTGTTACTTAGGGACAGACACAGAATTGTTACTGAGGGACATAGATTTGTTACTGAGGGCCACAGAAACGTTACTTAGGGCCACAGAAACGTTACTTAGGGCCACAGAATCGTTACTTAGGGCCACAGAAACGTTACTTAGGGACACAGAATTGTTACTCAGGGACAGACACAGAATTGTTACTGAGGGATACAGAATTGTTACTGAGGGCCACAGAATCGTTACTTAGGGCCACAGAAACGTTACTTAGGGCCACAGAAACGTTACTTAGGGCCACAGAATTGTTACTTAGGGACAGACACAGAATTGTTATTGAGGGACACAGAATTGTTACTGAGGGCCACAGAACCGTTACTTAGGGCCACAGAAACGTTACTTAGGGCCACAGAATTGTTACTTAGGGACAGACACAGAATTGTTACTGAGGGACACAGATTTGTTACTGAGGGCCACAGAAACGTTACTTAGGGCCACAGAAACGTTACTTAGGGCCACAGAATTGTTACTCAGGGACAGACACAGAATTGTTACTGAGGGATACAGAATTGTTACTGAGGGACACAGAACCGTTACTTAGGGCCACAGAAACGTTACTTAGGGCCACAGAATTGTTACTTAGGGACAGACACAGAATTGTTACTGAGGGACACAGTTTTGTTACTGAGGGCCACAGAAACGTTACTTAGGGCCACAGAAACGTTACTTAGGGCCACAGAATCGTTACTTAGGGCCACAGAAACGTTACTTAGGGCCACAGAAACGTTACTTAGGGCCACAGAATTGTTACTTAGGGACACAGAATTGTTACTCAGGGACAGACACAGAATTGTTACTGAGGGATACAGAATTGTTACTGAGGGACACAGAAACGTTACTTAGGGCCACAGAAACATTACTTAGGGCCACAGAATTGTTACTTAGGGACAGACACAGAATTGTTACTGAGGGACACAGAATTGTTACTGAGGGCCACAGAACTGTTACTTAGGGCCACAGAAACGTTACTTAGGGACACAGAATTGTTACTCAGGGACAGACACAGAATTGTTACTGAGGGACACAGAATTGTTACTGAGGGCCACAGAACTGTTACAAGGGCCACAGAACTGTTACTTAGGGCCACAGAAACGTTACTTAGGGCCACAGAAACGTTACTTAGGGCTACAGAAACGTTACTTAGGGCCACAGAATCGTTACTTAGGGCCACAGAATCGTTACTTAGGGCCACAGAAACGTTACTTAGGGCCACAGAAACGTTACTTAGGGACACAGAATTGTTACTCAGGGACAGACACAGAATTGTTACTGAGGGACACAGATTTGTTACTGAGGGCCACAGAACCATTACTTAGGGCCACAGAAACATTACTTAGGGACACAGAATTGTTACTCAGGGACAGACACAGAATTGTTACTCAGGGACACAGAATTGTTACTCAGGGACACAGAATTGTTACTGAGGGACACAGAATTGTTACTCAGGGACACAGAATTGTTACTCAAAGACACAGAATTGCTACTCAGGGACACAGAATTGTTACTCAGGGACAGACACAGAATTGTTACTCAGGGACAGACACAGAATTGTTACTGAGGGACACAGACTTGTTACTGAGGGCCACAGAACTGTTACTTAGGGCCAGAGAAACGTTACTCAGGGACACAGAATTGTTGCTCAGGGACAGACACAGAATTGTTACTCAGGGACAGACACAGAATTGTTACTGAGGGACACAGAATTGTTACTGAGGGACACAGAATTGTTACTGAGGGCCACAGAACTGTTACTTAGGGCCACAGAAACGTTACTCAGGGACACAGAATTGTTACTCAGGGACAGACACAGAATTGTTACTCAGGGACACAGAATCGTTTAATTAAAGAGTATGTCAGACAACATGCAGAGGAGTGGCAGAGGAGGCAATGTTTTAGGAGCAAGCAGACGTGGCAGCAGAGGAAGGGGTCGAGGCAGCACTATTCGCAGCCAGAGGCCAGTGCTCCCGGTGTCATCCAGCGGTCGTGTCTCCACCGACAACCCTGCCGTCATCGATTGGTTGGCTCGGTCGTCTTCCTCTTCCCAGGTCACCTCTGACACCTACAGCCAACGGTCGGTGGGTACGTCAGACACAACCGTTAGTTGGCATGGCCCGGGAGCAAGCCCACTGAAATCACGTGTCCTCTACCTGCCCCTGTCCTTTGGTGTTCCCTCACCAAGCGAAGTATCGCATGCTGTGGGCTCAGCCCCACTGTACAGTGAGGAAGAGCTAACAGAGGGCGGTCAGGAACGGGGGGAGACATCCGCCTCTTCAGCAGCCAGGCAAAGAAGTAGTGGCGAGGAGAGTGGCTCGGTAGCCGGTCTAGAGACAGGTCTGTCTCCTGACCCACACGCAGCCGAGGGGGCTAGTAGTGAGGCGGAGAACCTAATTGATGATGATGAGGCTGATCGCACTTGGCAGCCTCGTCGTCATCAGGCTATTGCTTCCGCATCATCAGGAGAAGAGGGTGGCAGCTTGGCAGCGAGCAAAACAGTCAGTGGGTTGCCCAGGAGGCAGCAGGGTCGCAGCAGTGTCAGTGGAGGCAAACGGCCACGGAGTACAGCACCAGCTCCACTGCAGCCTACCACCATGGCCAGTAGTGGTGCCGGTGTGCACGGAGGAAGCAGCAGTCAGCCAGTGAGGAGTATCGGGGGCAAAGTTTCCTACTCGGCGGTGTGGCAATTTTTTGTCAAGCCGCCCGAGGAAGTAAACGTAGCCGTATGTCGACTATGTGGCCAGAAAGTCAAGCGTGGCCAGGGGGCCCATGTTGGGACTACAGCGTTGCGGCAGCATATGCAGCGTCACCATTTGGTGGCCTGGGAAAACCGTGATAAAGATACGGCGGTTCTGCCCGCCCCAGCCCCCGCTCCATCACCCGCTCCGTTACTTGCTCCGTCACCCGACGTCAATCGCCCTCTATCAGCCAGTCAAGGCTCCAACACCTCTGCTGAGGGGAGTTGTCGCTCGTTGCCATCTTCCGCTCGTTCAGATGCTCCTTCTCCTGCTACTCCTCTTCACGGATTCCGTCAGCAGTCTTTCTTGGAATCCGTTTCCAAGAGACAACAGTTTGCGAGCACGCACCCGACGGTGCAAAAGCTGAACGTCCTCCTGTCTAAGTTGCTGGTGCTGCAGTCCCTCCCTTTCCAAGTGGTGGACTCAGCACCTTTCCGAGAAATGATGGCTTGTGCCGCGCCGCGGTGGAGAGTGCCAAGCCGTCATTTCTTCGCCAAAAAGGCAGTGCCAGCCCTGCATTCACATGTAGAAGAGATGGTGGGCCAGTCTTTGAGTATGTCGGTCTCTGCCAAAGTGCACGGCAGCGCCGACGTGTGGAGCTGTAACTACGGTCAGGGACAGTACATGTCATTTACGGCCCACTGGGTGAACGTGGTGCCGTCACAGCCGCACCAGCAACTTGGACAGGTCACGCCGCTTTTGCCTCCACGTTTGCACGTCCTTGGTCCACAAAAGATGTCCGCCTCTACCACCTCTTCTTCCGCCGTGTCCTCAGCCGCCACCCCCGTGCCAAGTCCCATTACCCGACCGGCATATCACATGTGCAGGGCGCAACGGTGTCACGCTGTGCTGCACCTGGTATGCCTTGGCGAACGTAGTCACACAGGGGAGGAACTTCTCAGTGTAATGAACAGAGAAATCGACAGATGGCTGTCTCCGCGCAAACTGAAAATCGGAACCATGTTGACCGACAACGGAAAGAACATGGTGTCTGCTCTGCGTCAAGGAAGGTTGTGCCATGCGCCATGCATGGCTCACGTGTTCAATCTGGTTGTCAAGCGGTTCCTAAAATCCACCATCCCACTGCAAGACATCCTTAAAATGTCACGTAAACTTTGCATGCATTTCAGCCATTCCTACACCGCAAAGCACACCCTCCTTGAGCTGCAGCGGCAGAACGGAATTCCACAGCATCGCCTGATCTGCGACGTTGCAACAAGGTGGAATTCAACCCTACACATGTTAGACCGCCTTTACGAACAGCGAAAGGCCATCACCGATTTCCTGATGTTACAAGCGGATAAAGGTACTCCCCTGTGTAACTTCGATGTCAGCCATTGGCAGCTCATGCGTGACACCTGCCGCTTGCTCAGGCCCTTTGAGGAGGCCACGCTATTCGTGAGTCGCCAGGACTATGGGATGAACGACGTCATTCCTCTGTTGCACGTCCTGGAACAAATGCTGTTAACAATGGCTGGTCAGAGTGCGGTAGACGTGGCGCACAGATCTCAACGCCACATGACCCCTGTGGGGGCAGGACAGGAAGAAGAGGAGGAGGTAGAGGAGGACATTTGTGCTCAGGAATTATTGAGTGAAATGGGTGGTTTTTCCACTCAGCGGACAGGAGTGGAGGAGCAGGAGCATGTGGTAGAGGAGGAGGAGGAGGAGACAGAGGACCCAGACGCACCGTGGCAGTATGCTGTGGAGATGGAGGCAGGGAGTCCCTCGCATTCCTTGGCACAAATGGCCCATAGCATGCTCGCTTGCTTGCGTAGCGACAGCCGAATAATAACCATCAGACAGAGGGATGACTTTTGGCTGTCCACCTTGTTGGACCCTCGCTACCGTTCCAAAATGGTGGCCTTTTTCACACCTGCTGAGAGGGAGGCCAAAATAACGTACTATAAAAACCACCTATGTAGTCAGTTGGTCTCTGCCTTTGTGCGCCAACGTCCATCCTCAGACACTGTGGGCCCTGTGCGCTCGCGTTCCGCTGCCATGGCAGCAAAGGAGGGGTGGGGTGGTAGGAGCAGTGGTAGCTCCACCAGCAGCTGCTGCCTCAGTCTGCAGTCGATGATGAGTAGCTTTCTTCACCAGCGCAGTGAGGAAACTACTAACCAGCCGCAGCAGCAGCAGCATCAGGTGGACCTGGAGCAGGACCTCAAACAACAGGCTTGGGCCTACTTGGACAGCACCCTGCCAACCGAGGTAGACAATCCCCTTGACTACTGGGCAACGAAACTTGACCTTTGGCCCCAACTAGCTGAATTTGCCCTTGAAAGGCTGTCATGCCCGGCCAGTAGCGTGGCATCGGAGCGCGTGTTTAGTGCGGCAGGAGGTATTGTAACTCCGCGGAGGACACGACTGTCCACCCAAAGTGTGGAGAGACTCACGTTTGTGAAAATGAATCAGGCGTGGATTAGTCTGGATTTCAAACCACCAGTTCCTGACACAACAGACTAAATCCGCCATGAATCATGCCCCTGCCATGTGCCACTTTCACGTCTCCTCACACTGCTGGTGTGTTCCATTTTTTGTCATAGGGTGCTGGCAGATTACGGGCCTCCCATAGCTGCTGCCAGGCCCCTAATCTGCCATGGGCCCCTATACCGCCTCCTCATGCTGCTGCCAAGTCCAGAGTCTCTCATGGGTCCCTGTACGGCCTCCCATTGCTGCTGTCTCCATCGCCACACTCTGCCATGTGCCACTTTCAGGTCTCCTCACACACTGCTGGTGTGTTGAATTTTTTGACATAGGGTGCTGGCAGATTACGGGCCTCCCATAGCTGCTGCCAGGCCCCTAATCTGCCATGGGCCCTATACCGCCTCCTCATGCTGCTGCGAAGTCCAGAGTCTCTCATGGGTCCCTGTACGGCCTCCCATTGCTGCTGTCTCCATCGCCTCACTCTGCCATGTGCCACTTTCAGGTCTCCTCACACACTGCTGGTGTGTTCAATTTTTTGACATAGGGTGCTGGCAGATTACGGGCCTCCCATAGCTGCTGCCAGGCCCCTAATCTGCCATGGGCCCCTATACCGCCTCCTCATGCTGCTGCGAAGTCCAGAGTCTCTCATGGGTCCCTGTACGGCCTCCCATTGCTGCTGTCTCCATCGCCACACTCTGCCATGTGCCACTTTCAGGTCTCCTCACACACTGCTGGTGTGTTCAATTCTTTGACATAGGGTGCTGGCAGATTACGGGCCTCCCATAGCTGCTGCCAGGCCCCTAATCTGCCATGGGCCCCTATACCGCCTCCTCATGCTGCTGCCAAGTCCAGAGTCTGTCATGGGTCCCTGTACGGCCTCCCATTGCTGCTGTCTCCATCGCCACACTCTGCCATGTGCCACTTTCAGGTCTCCTCACACTGCTGGTGTGTTCAATTTTTTGACATAGGGTGCTGGCAGATTACGGGCCTCCCATAGCTGCTGCCAGGCCCCTAATCTGCCATGGGCCCCTATACCGCCTCCTCATGCTGCTGCCAAGTCCAGAGTCTGTCATGGGTCCCTGTACGGCCTCCCATTGCTGCTGTCTCCATCGCCACACTCTGCCATGTGCCACTTTCAGGTCTCCTCACACTGCTGGTGTGTTCAATTTTTTGACATAGGGTGCTGGCAGATTACGGGCCACCCATAGCTGCTGCCAGGCCCCTAATCTGCCATGGGCCCCTGTACCGCCTCCTTATGCTGCTGCCAGGTCCACAGTGTCTCATGCCATGTGCCACTTTCAGGTCTCCTCACACTGCTGGTGTGTTCCATTTTTTGTCATAGGGTGCTGGCAGATTACGGGCCTCCCATAGCTGCTGCCAGGCCCCTAATCTGCCATGGGCCCCTATACCGCCTCCTCATGCTGCTGCCAGGTCCAGAGTCTCTCATGGGTCCCTGTACGGCCTCCCATTGCTGCTGTCTCCATCGCCACACTCTGCCATGTGCCACTTTCAGATCTCCTCACACTGCTGGTGTGTTCCATTTTTTGTCATAGGGTGCTGGCAGATTACGGGCCTCCCATAGCTGCTGCCAGGCCCCTAATCTGCCATGGGCCCCTATACCGCCTCCTCATGCTGCTGCCAGGTCCAGAGTCTCTCATGGGTCCCTGTACGGCCTCCCATTGCTGCTGTCTCCATCGCCACACTCTGCCATGTGCCACTTTCAGGTCTCCTCACACTGCTGGTGGGTTCCATTTTGTCATAGGGTGCTGTATGGCCTCCCATTGCTGCTGCCAGGCCCGTAATCTGCCATGGGCCCCCGTACCGACTCCTCATGCTGCTGCCAGGCCCGTAATCTGTCATGGGCCCCTGTACCGCCTCCTCATGCTGCTGCCAGGTCCAGAGTGTGTCATGGGTCCCTGTACGGCCTCCCATTGCTGCTGTCTCCATCGCCACACTCTGCCATGTGCCACTTTCAGGTCTCCTCACACTGCTGGTGGTTTCCATTTTTGTCATAGGGTGCTGTATGGCCTCCCATTGCTGCTGCCTCCACCGCCACACTGTGGCTCCACACTCTGGTTTTGGCCCCGTGACTGCCCAAATGAGTGAAGTGTGCGGTGATTCTAAGATCGACGGCACTCATCTGCATGTCATACTGACTGTCAGTATTATTTCTCTTCCCCAGCAGACTCCAAGGGCATTTAAATTAAAGGTACAGTGTTCTGCACTAATATAAAGGCTCTCTGAAGCCTAGAAACACCCTTTTATAAGTTAAATTCGCAGCGAATATATTCGACTCGAATCGAAATTTTTCCACTAATTCGCCAAATCAGTCGAATCGAATTTTTGAATACTTCGCTCATCTCTACCAGGAATCACTGTTAGACTACACTTCCCAATTGGACCCAAAAGATCTATACAAAGAGAATGATGTAGCCTGAATCAAAGCCAAAGAAATGCAATCTGAGGAGCAGTATGCAGAAAAATTAAGGGGTCTATTTATAAAACAAATTGGATGAATGTGACAAGCTTTCATCCGTCCTTCAATGATTCTGACAATATTTATTTCCTGTAATTGTCAGCTCCATCTAGGAGCCACAATGCAGTATTTTTTTTCAGAAACTCCTCATTCAAGTATCAGGCTACAGTATGATGGAGTTAATGATCCTAAGAAAACTTTATATGAGGAAAGATATGGTCAGAAGAATTAGTAAACGATGGGCAGATGCTTGTCACATTCATCTAATAAATGTTTATAAATATACCCCTAAGTATTGTCCAATTTTAATGATAATGCATCGTAAATCAACAATAATAACCAATGCATCACTTATCCAGAAAAAAAAAAAAAAGGTTTTGGGTGTTACTAGTGTCATATAGGGATGTGCTCAAAGTTCAGTCCTAACACAGTTTTAGATTTAACATTTACCCATTCAGCAGGAGCCAAACGTCATGTGTAATAGTGCTATTATTAACCAGTATTGTACTGTACATGGTAACTTCTCACTGTCAATGGTTGCTAAGGATGACAGTGGGTGCAGGCACTTCCAGATTCCAAATTGATTTCAGCGGGTCTGGATTCAGCATCTGAACTTCTTTGAAGTTTGTCGAACATCTGTCAAACTGAACCAAGGGCAGTCTAGCTCATCACTAGTGACAAAACACCATGTCCCAACACAAAAAAATCACACAAAAGGACAGGATGGATCCTGCTAAAAAAATAATAATTTTTTTTTGCAACCAGGAAAAAAACTCTGGAAATTTTTCATTTTAGGCATTATTAGTGCCAAGACATTGTAACCCAACACAAAAAAATTGTGAAGAGGACAGAAAGGATCCTTCCAAATATATTACATATTTTGCAACTGGGAA
Source organism: Staurois parvus (assembly GCF_062004578.1). Classification (NCBI taxonomy): domain Eukaryota; kingdom Metazoa; phylum Chordata; class Amphibia; order Anura; family Ranidae; genus Staurois; species Staurois parvus. Next base: position 8,634,263 of record NW_028317893.1, read on the forward strand.
ACAACTGCAGGAAAATCAGATTTTGGGTGTTATTAGTGCCAAAATACCATAATATAACACAAAAATTCATCCAGAGAAGTTTATCAAATCAAAACCACTGTTGCAGTTTACTAGAGCAATGAGACTAATAGGAGATGGTAACAGTGGCAGGTCTAAATTGGTTGCAGAAGATGGCTACAGTGTCAGGCCAGCAAAGGTGTAATGAGATGTCAATAGTGGCAGGGTGTGCTCATGGAGGCAAAAGATGGCAATTGTGGCAAGTGATGGTATTTATTTGAGGCCTGCAGTGGTGAAAGGTGAAGCAATCAATCATGAATTTATTTTAATCTGTGGCATCTGCTACAGATCAAACAGGCAACTAGACCTGGGTACAGAAAGAGTTTTTTTCTGTAAGAAAGCCACAGCCACAGTCCTAAATGTATGTTCAGAAAGCATGCTGACTGCAGGATAACCCAGCAGCTTGATTGAGGCAAGCTCTTGCAAGTGCTACTGGGGAAGCAGCCTTTTATAGTGTGTGACTCCAATGAAGAAAAAGGTGAAGAGGCACCAAGAATTTACATTTACATTTAACTCGAATAGGGTAGTAAGAGGAAAAAGCCATTCAAAGAGCTTACTGTCTCAGGTTAGGCTGCTCACAACAGACAGTGCTACTTTCTATTTGGGTAGAAGTTTAGAGTTCCAGAAATCCACCCCCCCCCACTTCTTCATCAGGGCTTCAGTTAAAGTCAGAAAATGGAATGGGCTCAAAATAAGGTTTTCTGTGTAACTGTGTATGGGAGTTGATTGCTGAACCAGGAGAGTTACTAGCTCACAGCATCTGCATAAACAGCAGTGAGGAACTGGTTAGATGGCATGGCCTCTGGACAGGCAACATTACGAGAGGTCAAGTGCAATTCTTCACTAATGATGGGTTTTTTGCAAAGCCTTATGGGTTGTTTGACTGAGTAATTCCCACTAATCATTCTGAAAGTTCAGATTTGATCTAAATTGTTGGAATACAGAAAATTTGTTCTAAACCTGAGTTCTCTCTGAGCCCGGAGCTCATCCCCAACCACCAGATATTTCTCCTTCTAAAAAGAAGTTGGTGTGATAGACTGTGCTGCATGATCAAGAGTCGCAAGATGGATGCTAGAAAATAAACACAGACAACTAATTTACAGAAGTGTCTGTTGGATAGAGTACCATGACTGGAAGGAAATTTTTTCAGTGTGGAGTGTTTTGAGAGGAGAGTGCTCTTGCTGTTACTTTACAGCCTTGAGAAGAAATGTCTTACTATGTGGTTGTGCTGGGACCAAACTTAGATTTGTGAGCTAACTGATGGACATATTTGAAGATAATTCCAAAGTAAAGCAAGATAGGAGTATTGAAATATGCGCACTTATTGATGCTGCAATGGCCATCTTGTGATCCTTAATTGTGAAAGTTTTAGCAGTTTATCTCTACCTTTTATTAACCTTCCAGTAAACTGCTACAACTGAACTGAAACTTGTATATCAATTGCATTTCTTGTTTTCCCTGTGTCACAGGGAAGTGAGAGTCACTATAAGGTATGGGTGTGCTGCATTAATAATGGTAGAGGCTCCGATACTCATAAACAGTTAAATGCAAGTTGATAGCATTGTTTCATCATGATATAGGCTCTGTACCTTAGCTATGCAGAAGGAACATACAGTATGCCTGTATTGTAGCTCGGTATTTACTCTATGACTAAGTGCTTTTGCTTGTAAATGTGTAACCACGAAGCAAACTGCATGAAATTAAGTTTTCACTAGTATGTATTTTAGCCATCATTCTAGCAGACTACCTTTTTTTCCTTACTAATAAGTCTCTACCTTTCTTCAGAAATTATAAAACACTAAAGTTAAATGTTATAACACTATTGCCAAGGGACAGTTCATTAACTTGGAGTTTTTTCTCTCTAACTTCTACTTTTATAAGGAAATTGTAAAAGTAGAATTAAAATACACATTCTGTCTTCTGCCTCTTACACATGGAATTTAAAGCTTAAATCTGTCAACTTGACATTTATACAAGATAGTTAATTTTCAATTTTTCATGTTGTATAACTGATAAAACTTGCATATTAAGCTACTCGGTGTATAGTCTGATTCTCTGATCTACCTGCTTATAATGGTTAGGTCATGCTTCTTCTAACAGAAACATAGGGGGTACCTTAACTCAAGGTGTGCATCTTTCCCCAATGCATAACACTAGCTAAACTGCAAGTTACAATGCGAGCAAGATGGGTAACACCATGTTTATCTCTGAAACACATGCAACAATGGATTATACTGTATGTTGGTGGAAGGTCTTTTCACCCCGAAATATGCATTGATGCATAATATTTTATATCTATAATGCACCATTTTTCTTGATAAAATTACAGCCAGTTTATCAGAGTTCCTGTCCTACTGTTCACTGCTATATCAGCATAATAAAGGATCCCTGACTTTTTTCAAAATGTGACAGTGCAAGGAGTTCCTGATTGGTTGCTCCCAATGATGACATTAGATTTTCTCCAAACTGCTGCAGCATTAGGCAGTTTTTTTTTACAAAGAAGAATAAAGAAAAGCATAGAAGAAAGCTGGAAGAATAAAATACATATAGACCTAACAAGTTGAAAATAAGAAGACAAGAGGAAAATAAAAAGGTAATGAGCACAACACAATACAATTATTTCAGGGCATGGAGTACCCATAACAAAGTATGGTGTGTATTGTAGAACGAAGAAAAATTATCATTGCAGCTAGTGGGGAAATAATGGAAAAGAATCTAAGAGCACAGAACAAAATGAGCTGAAGTGAACAAGTGAGATAAAAGTCTAAAAATAAATGATTTGTTGTTCCATAAGCTGTGTGTTGCGTCCATCATCCAGCTGGGGTGCCGTTATTTGTGACACTTAGAACTGTGCAATGTAGGAGCATACTCTTCTGCGATTTTACAAGGTTTGATATCTCAGAATGTCTCTGTCATTTTAACAACAACAAAACAAGTTGATGGGTATGAAGAACAAGAATCTACAGGTGCAGCCGCTTTTTGGTCCCCCCACTCTGTCCAAAAGGTGAGCTGGACACAGCTTTGGCATTTCCTGGTAATGTCAGTGCTCCTCCCTTTTCTGATAAAAATCTATCAAGTATTCTAACAGGCTTACTCACTGGCCAATAGAAATGTATGGGAAACAGGAGGGGGTATTCAAGCTGCCACACCAAGAGAAAGTGCCTGGGCTTTGTCAGACAAGAACAAAATGCCATTCAAGTAGAGTGGGTGCCTGAAAGCTAGAGATACTCGAACTCTATACCTGTCTGCAGCATTTTTTTTTTGTTAATTGCACATTGTTACTGGCTAAATACATACCTATGCTTTAAATCAACACTTTCTTTCTCATTCATTTATGGATCAAAGGATCCTGAGACAATTGTGTTATACTGCCACCTACAGGAGGATTTGGAAACTATCAAACAAAAAAAAAATGGGTGAGGTTCTTCTCTGGGGCACGTAGTGACACTGAAGTGAAGTTCATTTGGCACTTGTGGAATTAATCTCATTCAATCACATGGTGGTTCAGTGGATTAGAAGGACTTTATTTATTTTTTGTTGGACTTGCATGAAGCATTTATCTGTCTTTATGAAGTGGACATTCACTGATGCAATTTATTGATTTATTTGTATATTTTAACACATGTATTTCACTGTATGGTATTTTGTGTTACTTTAGTATTTAATTTTTGTTGTTGCGCTGCTTCCACTAGTTATGTTACAGATTTATTAGATAATTATTGGGTGATTCATTATTTAAAGCAGCAACAATATACACTGCTCAAAAAAAGTAAAGGAACACTTTTTAATCCGAGTATAGCATCAAGTCAATTAAACTCCTGGGATATTAATCTGGTCAGTTAAGTAGCAGAGGAGGTTGTTAATCAGTTTCATCTGCTTTGGTGGTGATGAAATTAACAACAAGTGCACTAGATGGCAACAAGGAGACTACCCCCAAAACAGGAATGGTTTTAAAGGCGGAGGCCACTGACATTTTTTTCCCTAGTCATCTTTTCTGACTGTTTTTCACTCGTTTTGGGTTTGGCTAGGGTCAGTGTCACTGCTGGTAGTATGAGGCAATACCTGGAGCCTACAAAGATTGCACAGGCAGTTAAACTCCTCCAGGATGGCACATCAATACGTGCCATTGCCAGAAGGTTTGTTGTGTCTCCCAGCACAGTCTCAAGAGCATGGAGGAGATTCCAGGAGACAAACAGTTTCTCTAGGAGAGCCGGGCAGGGCTGTAGAAGGTCCTTAACCTATCATAGGGAAAAATATCTGCTCCTTTGTGGAAGGAAGAACAGGATGAGCACTGTCAGAGCCCTACAAATTTAGTTCCAGCCGGCCACTGGTGTGAATGTTTCTAACCATACAATCAGGACAGACTTCATGAGGGTGGCCTGAGGGCCCGATGTCCTCTAGTGGGCCCTGTGCTCACTGCCCGGCACCATAGAGCTCGATTAGCATTTGCCATTGAACACCAGAATTGGCAGGTCTGCCAATGGCACCCTGTACTTTTTCACAGAAGAGAGCAGGTTCACCCTGAGCACATCCGACAGGCGTGAAAGGGTCCAGAGAACCCATGGAGAATGTTATGCTACCTGTAACATAGTTCAGCATGACTGTTTTGGTGGTGCGTCAGTAATGGTTTGGGGAGGCATATTCATAGAGGGACGCACAGACCTCTACAGGCTAGATAATGGCACCCTGACTGACATTAGGTATTGGGATGAAATCCTTGGGTCCATTGTCAGACCCTATGCTGGTGCAGTGGGTCCTGGGTTCCTCCTGGTGCACAACAATGCCCGACCTCATGTTGCAAGAGTATGCAGGCAGCTCCTGGAGGATGAAGGAATTGATACCATTGAATAACCTACATGCTGACCTAAATCCAATAGAACAACTCTGGAATATAATGTTTTGATGCCAGATTGCACCTCAAACTGTCCAGGAGCTCATTGATACCCTGGTCTAGATCTGGGAGGAAATACTCCAGGACACCATTCATCGTCTTATTAGCAGCATGCCGTGATGTTGTCAGGCATGTATACAAGCACAAGGGGCCCATACAAACTACCATTTTGAGTTGCTGCAATGAGATTTTAAAAGTACCATTTTGAGTTGCTGCAATGAAATTTTAGCAAAATGGACTAGACTGCTGCATCACTTTTTCACTTTGATTTTCAGGGTACCTTTGAATTCAGTCCTTTGTAGGTTGATAATTTTCATTTCCATCAAGTTATGGGGCATCCTTACATTCCTAACACATTACCCAGTTCATATCAGTATAGATATCCAGCATGATATTTTTCACCATTGAGATCTGATGTGTTTTCAAAGTGTGCTTTACTTTTTGAAGCAGGGCATATATGTTATATACACAGATACATTTGATTTGTTGAATACAGTACTTGGTATTAATACTAAGTTGTTAGCTACTTTCAGTCACATATTTAGAGTGTAGATTGCACAGTGATTATAACGTTAATATACATAAGCTATGCTGTTCCTAAATGAATGGAATGACAATGTTTGGGAAAGCTAGTGAAAAACAATATATCAACTTCATGCTGCTTCAAGGTATTTTAACAATTGTTTCTAAGAAGGAATATGTGCTAATTAAATTGGATAAAGTAAATTAAATGTTTTATTTGCTTTTTACAGTTTTATCCAAATCACCGATACAACCCGGCAAATGTTTTCAATTTCCCACATTTGCAACAGCTTAAAGTGTAAAGCCTAGTAAACACGGGCCGAAAGTCAAACGGCATCAGCCGGTTCAATAAAAACCAGCTGACATCGTCTTCTGTTGAAGGGGTATGACTGAAAAAGGTCTGCCCATCAGCATCCCATCAACACTCTCAGCCAATGACCAGTGTGTTCTGGTGGGGAGGCTGTCCCTCTGTCAGAATACAATAGCTCAGAGCAGGGGCGGACTGACAACTCATGGGGCCCTTGGGAAATAGGGGATCATGGGGCCCCTGTGTCCTTGCCCACACTCAAAAAAAAGCCTATAAAAAGTACCAGGGGCATTTCATGGGGCTCCCTACTGACCCGGGGCCCTTGGGCACTGCCCGAGTTCTCGATTGGTCAGTTTGCCCTTGGCTCAGAGGCAGAGATCACTGTACTAACATTGAATTGTTAGTACATTTGTTAGTACAGCTGCTCCTCGAGCTCTGCAGTTTTTTTTCATTCAGCCCACTGAGTTAAATGAAAAAAAAAGCTGATAGTGTGTACTAGGCTTAAATAAAGTTTTAATTTTGGATAGAGTGGAGAAGGATTAGAATGCTTGTCATTTTTAGCGCTGTCTATGCCACCATTAGGAAAATTCACCCTCTCTATTTGTCCTGTTTATCGCTGTCATCGAAAGTGAAAGTAAAAGAAAATCTCAAATGTTGGGTTGACTCCAGAACAGTAATGGCGGAGCATCTTCCAATAGGGACACTAATTCTGGTTAGACTGGTGACACTCCAGGATTCCCTCACTTTGGAGCAATTTCCCATCTCTTGGTGCAGGGGACCAGTGCACTTGATCTTTGCTAGAGCTGTTGAGAATACAGATGGACTTGTGCAGCAGCAGAGTTCCCAGTATGATCCATAGAATTGCTTAACTGGACAGAGAGACAGGCAGGAGTAGACAGAGTGCCAATACACAGCAGATGCACAGAATAATACAGAGATATAATCAGAAGCAAGTTGTTACACATACAGACAGGATCAGAAGCTTGAGCCATTAGAGACGAACAAGAACAGAAGTCATAGCCAATATAAGTCAAATTAGAAAATATGAGATAGAAGGCCCTAGCTCAAAAATATGAACAGACAAAAGATTGTAAGATCCAAAGGAGCAGGGTCCTCCTAACCCTCTTGTATTGAACTGTATTGTTGCTGTATTGTCTCCCTTTATATTGTAAAGCGCTGAGCAAACTGTTGGCGCTATATAAATCCTGTATAATAATAATAATAGATGCAGAACAGTCTTGACTGGCTCTGATGGATACACCAGCACTGAGCCCTTAACTAATTAAAAACACACGTGACATGGGTAAAAACAGACAAGCAGCTCTAAGGGGTTAAAAACACACCAGACATGAGACATACAATAAAAGGGGAACACATGCTATTTTTGTGACAAGGGATGGACCAATGGTTTGGTCCATACCTAGGTCCGGATCAAATTTTGGCTGTTTGGGCATTCAGACAAATGCCAAACGTTTGCCTGTTCTATCCCCCTGTTTGACAGGAACCAATCATCATATTTAGAAGCGATATTTCTACTGCTTCTATCTATAACAGCTTCCTACTGTAAATTGGTCCTAAAGAAACCTCCTGCATCCCTAGAAACTGCCACCATAACCAGCATATTGGTTTACATGGCTGGAAATCCCCTACCATGTAACTAAAAGGGTGGGATAGAAGTGACATCACTGTCCAAATATAGTCACTGACAATATTTGGGTGATAATATTGAACAAATATGAACATGGCCATGTTTAGTCAATAATGTCACCACTATCCTCTCCCTTCCCTTTTATAGCAATGGGCATCATGGTTGTTGATAGATTTACAACTTTTTTTTTGCTTTAAAAGTTTGGGTATCTTTATTTCTATGCTACATTTATTTTATGGTGAATGATTAGGGGTTCTATGTGCCCCTTACTCATTCACATAGAGAAAGGCAGTATTTGGGGGCCCTCTTAATTTTAAGGAGGGCTTCCAGATTATCATATGCTCCCCACCCAAAGGACCCCACAACCACTGGGCCATGAAAGAGGCCTTTGTTCTCATCAACAAGGGAACATGGAACCTGCTGCTCATTCTTGCTGTAGGGTGGGCTACAGCAAAAGTGATACTTTTTTAAAGAATAAACAAATAAATTGTCAGCTAATGACAAAAAACAGAACATAGACCCCTCCAAAGGCCACTCGAAATACAAAAACGTTTTTAATAGGAGCCAGAATAAAAATGTAGTTTTCTGACAATTTCAAACAATTTTCCTTTGTAAATGTCTGTGCTTTAAAAAAATTGCTGCCCCCAGCCAAATGGAATTTTTCAAAAACATCTTTGCACTGGTATATGTTCCCCATAGCCTGATATTTTTTTACAACTCTTTGCCTATTACCCAAGAAAATGGGCATTTTTGATTTGACAGATTCTGTTCCCTTTGATTTCAACGGGGTTTGGGTTCAGCATCTGAACTTCCTTGCAGCTCACCAAATCCTGTCTGAATTAAACCCATGGCAGTTCAGCTCATGCCTGTTTGTAATTGTAAAGAAGGCATTACATTAGAGAATTTAGTTAATGTAAAAATATTGATTTGGTCAAGAGTTGGTGTCTGTAGGACTACATAGGTATATTTAGGCAGCCCATACTTTCTGTAGCGTGAAAGTATGACCATGACAAGAAAGCAAAAATAATTAATACTTAGCTGCATGAATGCCAACAAAGTCACAATATATTTTGTTTACATATGACTTTAACTGCACAAGGATCTATTTGTTAATTTCTAGTCATAGGCTAGATATACATTACATTTTAGGAAGGTGGTGCACATCAAATTTGCATTTTTTTTCTTTTGTGTATTCATTTCTCTGAACTAAGCCTCAACTTGAACCTAAGACCCACCCCTTGTCATTCAAAAAACTGGACCGTTGAATGGTGAAAGGGTGCTTCCTTTAGAGACCAGTATTTGGATCGATGTCACAGTAGTAGTCAAGAATTTTGTTGTGCACCAGGGAATTACTGGTTGCATAAAAACATACTTAACCCTTTCACTGACAGGCCTGCACTCCACTTTTAAACGCAGGTGGCCAGACCATTTTTTGCAGTTTTTCCATTTTTTAAAAAATGTATCTCTTTCAGAGTTTGTAAAAGACCCCCATCCATACAGTTTATGAATAAAAAGAAGGTGCTACTGATTTTTAGGGCACCATGATATTTATGTAACTATTTATTAAAACAATATTTTTCCTAAAAATGCACTAAAATAATTATTAGCAAATACAAATACAAATTTTACTAAATTCCTGCTAAATTCCTAGTAAATATAAAAGCTTAGTCTGTTTTGAGTTAATAAGTAACAAATATTTGTAAATTTTAAATTACACATTTTTATGAAATGGTGAAAATTGAATGTATGCAAAAATGAAAATAACCTTATTTCTCAAAAAATTTGTAGGTTTCCATTTTTCACTTACAGCTTTCAGAGTTTGCAAAAGACCCCTAAAACCATATATTTTCTGAAACCACATGACAAGAAGAATAAAAAAAAGCTACTGATTTTAAGGTCCCGTGATATTTGCGCAAATGTTTATCAAATTAATATTTTCACTAAAAATACACAAAATACATTATTTGAAGACACAAAAACCGCAAAACTTACAAAATTCCTGATAATTTTCAACTAAATATAAAAGATAAAACTGTATTGTGTTAATATATAACACATATTTGTAAACTGTAAATTGAATCTTTTTATGAAATGATGAAAACTGATGGTGCACAAAACTGTAACTAAAAACAATTTACTCTAAAATTCTGAGGCAATCATTTTTCACTTACAGCTTTCAGAATTTGTAAAAGACCCCCCACAAAGCATACATTTTTTGAAAGCTCCTCAATATTTGCACAAATGTTTATCAAATCGCTATTTTCACTGAAAATACACTAAAATCATTATTAGCGGACACAAACACAACATACCTTATAAAATTGCTGCTAAATAGCTACTAAGGCCTCGTTACCATGGGGTGTACTAAAGTGTATGCTCATGGAGGACCATGATTACCTTCAGAGTGATACCCAGACCCATGGGAGCAGCAGCTGTGTCTGTGCAGTTGCTACATCCCAATTGACACCTATGGAACTGCTTGCATAGGTATGCATGGAACACCTGTGCATCCACGTGAGGATAAACATGGTCTTGCAGGGGCATACGCTGTATTATTTAATAAATAATTTGCGCTAGTAAATATATATAAATATATGTAAAGAAATCATCAAATCATAAGTCCAGAAAAATATATATATACCAATACCACAGAAAAATATAAAAAACTTTTTAGGTGCAAAAAAACTTTTGTGCAAAAGGAGTGTCTCAATATAAAAAAAGTATCTCAATATAAAAAAATTTCACCAAAAAACCTTGATAATATAATGGCAGATAATCCATAAAAATATCTTCAGAAACGGAAGCTCTCCAACACACCGATCCTCATCGATCGAAATAACAGGACGAAAAACTTTGTAGTTAATCGAAAATCCACTTCTCCAATAGAAAAAGGACCACCTTCAAACGTATCCATGGGGGGAAATGCCAAGCACTCGAGAGAAACAGAAAGACTTCATGGTGCAATATTATAAAAACCAATTCCTTTATTAGATACTCATTGCACTTACTCAAGAGGTGTCCCAGCCGACACCAGCATCAACAGCATCAACAGCAATCACATAAACGAGCCTGACTACTCAGCACATGTGCAATAGCTGGCAGTCAAAAACGTAATGACATCACATCAATCAAGCTCCGCCCTACGCGTTTCGTCATCGACGTCCTCACGGAGCGGATAGATGTGAGACGTCTCACCCTCATTAAATATACATTCACAGGAAACGAACAGCTGACATCAATGGGGAATCAAGCAAAGCAAGCCGCCCCAAGGATGACAGAAGTCCACAAAAAGTATACAATATATCCAATATATTTGCCATCACAAGCAAAAAACTTTAAAACAAGGGAACAAAAATAAAAAGAAATTTAAATAAAACAATGATAGTAAATAAATTAAATAAATAAATACATTAACGGGCCAATACCCTCTAAGACTGTGTTTCAAAAAGGGAACTTAAAGGGCCAGTAACACATTAAGCACAAATAAAGGGGAACTCTAGTGATAATACAAAAATAATGCAGAAATTGTATAAAAAGCACACAATCTTCCATATATCATCTTTAAACAGTTGCCTATATGAAAATATACTTAAAAAGCATAAAAATTAAAATTTAAAAATTTGTGAGAAAACAGTTCAAATCTATATCGACATTTAACCCGAATGGTTGCAAGGAATTTAGTTCATAAATCCAAAACGTCTCTTTTTTGGAAATCTCATTAACCAAATCCGAGCCCCTCCAATGGGGTTTTACCATCTCAATCCCATAAAAGGTAAGTAAGCTCGGATCACAATTATGTACCAATTTAAAATGTTTGGATACACTATGTTTATCAAATCCTTTTACTATGTTTCTTATATGTTCGCCTATTCTTGTTTTTAAACATCTCCCAGTTCTCCCAATATATCTCAAATGACATGGACATTCTAAAACATAAATCACATGTGTAGAATTACATGTAATCAGGGATTTAATATCATATTCTTTTTTGGAAAATGAAGAGCAGAATGACTTTCTTTTTTTATTACTACCGACTTTTACAGTCCTACATACTTTACACTTCCTACAAGGAAAAAAACCATTTAAATTTGGAAACAGATCGAACTTTTTTGGGGGTTCGATGACATTGCGAGCCAATTTCATCCTAAGAGACTTATTTTTCTTATAAATGAATTTAGGAGTTTTAGATAAGAATTTATTTAGTATATCATCTTTTTATCAAAATGGGCCAATATTTTTTAAAAATTCGTTCAATATTTTTATATTGCATATTATAGTTAGTAATAAAGGGTACATTATTTTCAAATCCCACATGAGCCTTTTTATTTCCAAGAAATGTCTCCCTATCTTTAATACCAATCGAGTTTCTCTCTTTAATCAAAAAGGTCTTATCATACCCTTTCTCTAGAAATCTTTCAATTAACACCTCAGATTGATCGAAAAAATCTTTGTTAGCGCTACAATTTCTTTTTAATCTGGTAAACTGACTTTTTGGAGTGCTATATAACCAATTTGGATGATGTCCACTAGAAATAGGTATATAGCTGTTTTTGTCCACTTCTTTGAAGTAAGTTTTGGTACAAATTTGACCATTATCTTTATATAGGACCAGATCCAAAAAATTAATTCGCTCAAAATCACTAATAACAGTGAATCTCAATCCATAGCGGTTCATGTTAATATATTCCATAAAAGAATCGAGTTTTTCTCTGGATCCATCCCATACCATTATAATGTCATCAATATACCTCTTGTATAGCGCCATCTCTGGCCATTTATTGAAAATACTTTCTTCCTCCCATTTATCCATTACCAGATTTGCAACACTGGGAGCATACTTAGCTCCCATAGCAACACCTTTGCATTGCTGAAAAAAAGTGTTGTTATACCAAAAGAAATTATTATTCATCGCAAATTCAAGTAATTCAACAACGAATTTCCTCTGCGATCTTTTCAGGAGTGATTTATGTTTAAGGGCCCATTTTACCGCATTAATTCCATCATTTTGATCGATGTTAGTATATAAAGATTCTACATCTATAGTAACCAACATACAATTATCAACATTATGTAATTCTTTAAGAATATTAATAAGATGTCCACCATCTCTCAGAAAAGCCCTATTTGTCATAACAATATTTTTCAGAAAAGTATCAACATATTCACCAACTCTTGCAAATAAAGAATTTATCCCACTCACAATGGGTCTCCCCGGTGGGTTCTCCTTATTTTTGTGTATTTTTGGTAAATAGTATATAGTAGGTATTCTCGGATGTTTAATCAGTAAATATTTTGCTTCTTTTTCAGTTAATACCCCCAACTCTTTTCCTTTATTAATAATACTCTTAAGTAGTAATTTAAGTTTCTTAGTGGGATTTTTTGACAAAATTTTATATGTATCTTCAGATTGTAATAATCTTTTCATTTCTTTTTCATAGTCATTCTTATTTAAAACAACAATACTTCCCCCTTTATCAGCACTTCTAATTACTATATTCTTTCTCTTTTCAAGATCATCAATACCCAATTTTATATCTGGTGGAATACAGTACGAATTTTTAACATTAATACTCTTAATCTCATTTTCTACCATATTTTTAAAAACCTCCAGAAAAGCATTACCAGAAATCTTGGGGTTAAATGTAGAAGCATTTTTTAAACCACTATTTTGAAAACCATGAGAAGATGAAGTAGGATTGTTTCCTTGAGATTTATTCAATTCAAAAAATTTTTTAATATTAAGTTTTCTCACAAATTTTTGCAAATCAATAAAAACATTGAATTTATTTAAATTCGTCCTAGGTATATATTTCAAACCAAGGTCCAAAACTTTAATTTCTCTTTCAGAAAAAGTAACATCACTTAAGTTATAAATTCCTGCCCCTATTACTCTCTTTTTCTCTTTTTGTCTCCTTCCTCCATTTTTAAATTTTAATTTTTATGCTTTTTAAGTATATTTTCATATAGGCAACTGTTTAAAGATGATATATGGAAGATTGTGTGCTTTTTATACAATTTCTGCATTATTTTTGTATTATCACTAGAGTTCCCCTTTATTTGTGCTTAATGTGTTACTGGCCCTTTAAGTTCCCTTTTTGAAACACAGTCTTAGAGGGTATTGGCCCGTTAATGTATTTATTTATTTAATTTATTTACTATCATTGTTTTATTTAAATTTCTTTTTATTTTTGTTCCCTTGTTTTAAAGTTTTTTGCTTGTGATGGCAAATATATTGGATATATTGTATACTTTTTGTGGACTTCTGTCATCCTTGGGGCGGCTTGCTTTGCTTGATTCCCCATTGATGTCAGCTGTTCGTTTCCTGTGAATGTATATTTAATGAGGGTGAGACGTCTCACATCTATCCGCTCCGTGAGGACGTCGATGACGAAACGCGTAGGGCGGAGCTTGATTGATGTGATGTCATTACGTTTTTGACTGCCAGCTATTGCACATGTGCTGAGTAGTCAGGCTCGTTTATGTGATTGCTGTTGATGCTGTTGATGCTGGTGTCGGCTGGGACACCTCTTGAGTAAGTGCAATGAGTATCTAATAAAGGAATTGGTTTTTATAATATTGCACCATGAAGTCTTTCTGTTTCTCTCGAGTGCTTGGCATTTCCCCCCATGGATACGTTTGAAGGTGGTCCTTTTTCTATTGGAGAAGTGGATTTTCGATTAACTACAAAGTTTTTCGTCCTGTTATTTCGATCGATGAGGATCGGTGTGTTGGAGAGCTTCCGTTTCTGAAGATATTTTTATGGATTATCTGCCATTATATTATCAAGGTTTTTTGGTGAAATTTTTTTATATTGAGATACTTTTTTTATATTGAGACACTCCTTTTGCACAAAAGTTTTTTTGCACCTAAAAAGTTTTTTATATTTTTCTGTGGTATTGGTATATATATATTTTTCTGGACTTATGATTTGATGATTTCTTTACATATATTTATATATATTTACTAGCGCAAATTATTTATTAATTGGTACACTTTATATATGGTGGTTTTTTTGCAGCTGGTACACTATTAGTAAGTTATACAATTTTGACCATAGGCGCTATTATTAATTTTTCTTATACGCTGTATTATACCCTGTGTGAACAAGGCCTTACTATGTTTTCTTTGAATTAATAAAAGTCTCTGCACAGTGGCTCTAATCCATTCATAAGCTGATACATAGTAAGCACTGTTTACTATGTGTTAGTGATGAATGAATGCAGAAGTGATCAGTACTGATCACTATCTGTAATCATTAAATAAAGGAAGGGGGCTGGTAAACACATGTTTACCACCCCCCCGCTATCCATCCTGCATCCTCCAGCTGCAGCCGACTTGAAGGGGGGAGGGAAATACGGCCAGTTGCACTACAAGGAGGGGTACCAGTGGATCAGTGAGGTGGGGGCACTAGATGGGGGGGTTGGAATGATGGCAGGGGCTCAATTTAAATTTTTCTTCCCTCTGTGGCTCCGCTGCAGCACATAAAGCTGGAGGGCGGGCAGAGGAGGAAAATCGGTATAGCATAAAGATCTATATCCCATGGGTGGATCAGTGTTGCAGGGAAGTAGGATCGGTGCAGGGGTAGAGAGAATCGGTGCTGAGGAATTAGTGCACTGGGGAAGGGGGAAAGGAGTGTTGACTTTTAGGTGACAGTGGGGAGAAATGTCACTGAATTAGCGGCAACACAGATGGCAGCCACGGGGGGGGGGGGGGGGGGTTATATTTTAGGTGATCAGAGCTAATGCTTTGCTCAGAAAGGTCTGCTGAACAGTTCTGATATAAACTCATGGACCATGAGCGTATAACAGACCATGAGCTTATAGCAGAAGAAGGAATGCAGGTCCGTATGGTGCAGTGACCTGGCCAGCTGGCAGCAGTGCTGTAGGTCCTTACGTCTTTTGGCCTTGGCAGTGAAAGGGTTAAAAGTAATTAAGGTACTTGGAGCTAGCACCACTAGGTGATTGCTGTTTGGGTGTTTTGTTAGGCAGCTGCTTTAACCACTTCAAGTCCGGACACTTTTACCCCCCTCCTGTCCAGGCCAATTTTCAGTTTTCAGCGCTATCACACTTTGAATGACAATTGCGCGGTCATGCAACACTGTACCCATATGAATTTAACATTTTTTTTGAGACAGATAAATCTTTATTTTGATGGTATTTATTCACCGCTGGGATTTTTATTTTTTTTGCTATATAAATGAAAAAGTCCAAAGATTTTGAAAAAAAGTGTTTTTCTTATAAAATGTTGGAAATAAATAATCTTTCTTCATAAATCTTGCCCAAAATGTTTTCAGTTATCTTTTTAGTAAAAAAAAAATAACCCAAATTAGTTTATAACCAAAAATTATATATTTTTTTACATTTTTATATTATTATTTATTTATATATATTTTTTTACCTACTGTCACCCTAGCAGTACAGTAATATAATTAAACCTCCTGCGCTTCAGATGAATAAAAACTAACTAAGCAGCCAGCACCCTCTTTAAACCAAAAGTGTATAAGTAAAAATATATAAAAATATAAAATTGGTGCAGCGCTAAACAAATGCCATTATATAAATGGACATAACCCTAAACTAGTACATAAAATAATATATATAACACAAATAAACATGCATGCAAGGATGACCCCCTACCAATCCCCTATGGGGAAAAAGCGTGACCATATATCTATGATGGTTTTGTATATATAATCATGCAAAGGGACAACACACTGCAGCAAGTGATAAAGTGAATAAATACAGTCCACTTCAAACAAAACTGTGATTCTTCAAAACGTGAGATTGCCACTGGTGCCACAATCCTACAATGGTCTGAGTGCCTCCTCACCTCCCCGCATTGACCACAAGGGCCAATACGCCTTGATAATATATAGGGTATAACCCTCAGATGTCAGCCGGTCTCAGATCCACAGTAGATTCCACCTCAAATACTGTATTCCAAAGCCACCTCCAGCCGCTGTTAATGGTGGTAGTATACCACCAGGCGATGCTCAGAGACACAAACAGAAACTTCCCATAGCGTGATACTGTAATGTTTATTATAAAATATAGATACAGAATTCCTACTCACATTTCCACAATAGATTAAAAGCATATAGCAAGTCCTCATGTAATCACCAGGATTACATGAGGACTTGCTATATGCTTTTAATCTATTGTGGAAATGTGAGTAGGAATTCTGTATCTATATTTTATAATAAACATTACAGTATCACGCTATGGGAAGTTTCTGTTTGTGTCTCTGAGCATCGCCTGGTGGTATACTACCACCATTAACAGCGGCTGGAGGTGGCTTTGGAATACAGTATTTGAGGTGGAATCTACTGTGGATCTGAGACCGGCTGACATCTGAGGGTTATACCCTATATATTATCAAGGCGTATTGGCCCTTGTGGTCAATGCGGGGAGGTGAGGAGGCACTCAGACCATTGTAGGATTGTGGCACCAGTGGCACTCTCACGTTTTGAAGAATCACAGTTTTGTTTGAAGTGGACTGTATTTATTCACTTTATCACTTGCTGCAGTGTGTTGTCCCTTTGTATGATTATATATACAAAACCATCATAGATATATGGTCACGCTTTTTCCCCATAGGGGATTGGTAGGGGGTCATCCTTGCATGCATGTTTATTTGTGTTATATATATTATTTTATGTACTAGTTTAGGGTTATGTCCATTTATATAATGGCATTTGTTTAGCGCTGCACCAATTTTATATTTTTATATATTTTTACTAGCAGTACAGTGTCACCATGTCACCATGAAGATTTTTTTTTTTTTTTACACTGATTGATTTTACACCCATAAAAGCTGTAAAAGCAATCATTTCTCCTTCTCTCTGGCTGCATTTTTGCAGCCATTGAGAAATACTGTGTGAGCTGTGATTGGTCACAGCTTGTCACATGGTACAAGGCTGTTGTGAATAGCCTTGTACCATGTGATCTCTGTGATCATTCACAGATTTCACACATGGTAAGGAATGATGTCAGAAGTGACATCTTGCTTACTACTCTTCATGTGATCACTGATTGGCCAATCAGTGATCACATGATTGGGACCTCACACAGAGGCACTTTTCCTCCCACTGACACCAATGATGGGGCACTATTCCTCCCACTGACACCAATGATGGGACACTATTCCTCCCACTGACACCAATGATGGGGCACTATTCCTCCGGACCTCCCACTGACACCAATGATGGGGCAATATTCCTCCCACTGACACCAATGATGAGGCACTTCTTCCCACTGACACCAAAGATGGGGCACTATTCCTCCCACTGACACCAATGATGGGGCACTATTCCTACCACTGACACCAATGATGGGGCACTATTCCTCCCCCTGACACCAATGATGGGGCACTATTCCTCCCCCTGACACCAATGATGGGGCACGATTCCTCCCACTGACACCAATGATGGGCACAATTCTTCCCACTGACACTAATTATGAAGTACTATTCCTCCCACTGATACCAATTATGGGGCACTATTCCTCACACACTGACACTAATGATGGGGCACCATCATTGGTGTCAGTGTGAGGAATAGTGCCCCATCATTGTTTCAGTGGGATGAATAGTGCCCCATCATTAGTGTCAGTGGGAGGAATTGTGACCCATCATTAGTGTCAGTGGGAGGAATAACGCCCCACCGTTGTCAGTGGGTGGGGCTCTAATAGGAATAGGTGGAGCCTAAAGAGGAAGGGGTGGAGCTTGCAGATGAAAGGGTGGGGCTAATTTAGATGCGGGGGGCGCACAATTTTAGTCTTGCCTAGGGCAGCACAAAACCAAAATACACCACTGGCCGGGCACATTTGCTTTAATAAGTCAAACAGTCTACACTTAGCCTTATAAGGAAAGGATAATGACAAGCAGTTCATCAGTTACAGCTAGTAATAAAACAACTTGTTTGATAAATAAAAATGTCCCCTGTGCTAATCCATACTACCTGAAAAGAGACCATCTATTCCTGATAGCTTGATGAAATATAGAAATGTAATTTTCATACTTTTCTAGATATATGTGGAAGCAACATACCAGTATCATAGAGTGTGCGAGTACAACCTGTGCAGAGGACTGACTGGCTGCTGCTAGCAAAATCACAAATGTGTATCGGTGGACAAATGTGTGAGTGCAAACATAGAAATTGCTGCACTGCCTCTCCAAAAAACTACTTAAAATAATTAATTCAAATAAATGAATGAACTCCATACTACACAAAGGGTCCGCACAAATGTGCATGTTCTATAATGCACCTTGTATTGACTTATTGGTTTATTTGAGGTTTAGTCACTGGGGAGGAGGGATATATATACCAGCCCGCGGGGCATTATAGCACTTGCACATTTGTAGGGACCATTTGTGTAGTATGGAGTTCATTTATTTATTTAATTTAAGTAATTTTTGGGAGAGGTAGGGCAGAATCATAGAGTGCTAATTGGCACTGGCTTTTACGATGGAACAATGCATAGTTTGACATTTAAGCAATGCTTTGCTGTGCCTAGATGAGAACAAAGGATGTCCAATCGGCTGCATTCCACACAATCCACTTTATTGAACCAAGATAAAACCAATACACCAATTGTGGGTAATGAATAAGCACTATCTTTAGTGTGAAACACGTTTACCTGCCAGTCCCCCACTGTATTTCCACTGTCTGTATTGGTTTTATCTTGGTTCAGTAAAGTGGATTGTTTGGAGTGCAGCCGATCGGACATCCTTTGTTCTCATCTATGCAGCACACGAGCTGGGCTAACACCTACAGGAGAAGTTGTGCTTGGAGATTGGGAGTCTCTCTACCTTGAGCAGGGGTAATACATATACTTTGCTGTACCACGCTGAGCCCCATATCTCCTCTCTCTTGCCGGCTTCCTGAGTGCATCCTCTGCTCCAGTGTTCTCAGCAAACATGCCTCCTTTGTGCATTCTCCCCTGCCTAAATCCATAAGTAATGCTGTTCATTATGTACTTCAGGTTCTCCGTGCCTCCAGTGATTCAGCATTGCTCCAGTGTCTCTATGTCTCCTATGAATTAGTATTCCAGCCTACCCCTGTAAGCCCCTGAGCCTCCCACATTCCCTGTGTGTCTTTGTGCCTCCAACTCACCTCTGTGTGCCTCAGTAAGTATTGTGCTACCACACAACTTCGGGTAAGCACCTGCTATTGTCCAGACATCCCAAACTCTCCAGGGTTCCCCTGTGCTTCCTATGCACACCTGTGCACTCCCTTTGCTCCTGTTACTACATTGCTGCAGGTACAGTCCTGCAGTTCTTACCTCAATGGGTATGGGCAGCTTGCTGGAGCTATGAATTTGTCTGAAATACTCCAATCGCCTACTCACTGTAACTAGCTTCTCATACAAAGACTCAATGCCCAGAAAGCCAATCAAGTCCAGAGGGTCTAACATCTCTAGGTGATCTGGACTCATTTGCATAAATTAAAAGCCTCGTTTGCTCCAGATTACAATCGTACAACTCCTACAAATCGAGTTCAACTCAGCCTTCTGCCATGCCTGTTACCTCCATGCTTCACTTGCTGCCTCCTCCACCCTGGGAATTTCAAGAGTTGTGTAGGCTTTTAAAGCAGTTTCATATTCACTTTGACCAACATCTGCAGAATTTTCCTACAGACCTCACTAAAGTGGCCTACATAATTTCCCTTCTCTCTGGGAAAACATCGACCTGGGCATCCTCACTCTGGGAAACAGGCGATCCTTGTTTTGGTTTTTCTTTGTGACTGGCTTCTACGGTACTTTCCAGAGACACCATAAAGTGGAGTTCCAGCTGAATAAAAAAATAAAAGTCAGCAACTACAAAAACTGTAACTGCCGCCTTTTAACCACCTCAATACTGAGCACTTTCACCACCTTCCTGTCCAGCCCAATTTTCAGCTTTCAGCACTCTCACACTTTGAATGACATGCAACACTGTACCCTTATGAAATTTTTATAATTTTTTTTCACATAAATAGAGCTTTCTTTTGGTGGCATTTAATCACCACTGAATTTTTAATTTGTTGTGCCATTAGTGAAAAAATATTGAAAAGTTTGAAAAAAAAAACAGGTTTTTCTTGGTTTCTGTTATACAGTTTTTCAAATAAGAAACTTTTCTTCATACATTTTGACCATAATTTATACTGCTTTATTGCTTTGGTAAAAATAACCCATATCAGTGTATATTTTTTGGTCTGTGTGAAAGTTATAGAGTCTACAAGCTAGGGTACCTATCACTGAAAATTGATCACACCTGATCACAACTGATATACTGACGGTCTCTCATTTCTTGAGACACTAACAAGACAGTACAGAAAACCCCAAATTACCCCTTTTAGGAAATCAGACATACCAAGGTATTTAGTAAGAGGCATGGTGAGTTTTTTGAAGTTTCACAATTTTTCACAAAAATGTCATATTAAGTTATTTCTCACACATAGCATAGGCATATTTGCAACTGCACCCCAAAACACATTCTGCTACTCCTCCTGAGTATGGGGATATCACAGGCATGAGACGTTTTCTCATTAAGGCACCTTCAGGTATTATCCACTTTAAGACCAGGCCTTCTTCTGACACTTTTTGTTTACAAGTGAAAATCAGTATTATTACCAAAAAATTACTTAGAACCCACAAAACTATATTTATTTTTAGCAGAAGCCTTATAGAATAAAATGGTGGGTTTTGCCATTTTTATGTCACACGTTATTTGCGCTGTGGTTTTTCAAAGCAATTTAAAAAAAAATACACTTTAAGGAATTTTAATGCATACAAACATAGTATAATATCCAAATTTTTGATAAAATATGGTGTTGCACCGAGTAAATAGATGCCAAACATGTCACGTTTTAAAATTGCGCATACTTATGGAATGGTGCCAAACTACAGTATTTCAAAATCTCCATAGGTGACTCTTTATAATCCTTTACAGGTCACCTTTTTAAAGTTACAGAGGAGGTATAGTTCTAGAATTATCACTCTCACTCTGATGTTCTTGGTGATACCTCGTGTGTGGTGCGATCGCTGTTTACCTATGCACATGAGACCAATGCCTTTGCACATAAGCGAGGGGGGACGGGGGGTGCTTTATATTTTTTTACTATTATTTATTTGTTTTGTGCACTGTACACTGACAGATGTTTTTGTGCACTGTACATTGTGACAGATGTTGACATGTGGACAGGGACAAATGGTGCTTGCTGCACTGGTGTGGGATGGCTGCAGATCTGTGTAACTGATCAATAAAATCATCAGCTACACAGATCAGCTGTCACAGTTTTCAGCATCCCCCACTCCCCACCTTCACTGAGCTTCTGTGAGAGCTCAGCGAGTGAAACAGCTACAGAGACTCGTGTCCCTGTTGACATTCAGAGATGGCTGTGATTGGACACAGCCATCACATAGTCGGGTGGGCCAATCAGAGAGCCCATATCCTGATCTGTGATGTGCCCAAGGGACACAGCCATCACAGAATTGCGCTGCTGCGCAGCCTTGGGGCCATGTGCAGGCATGTGTTCTGAGGGATGTACAGGAACATCCACTCAGAACAGGGAAGCTCCCACCTACAGACACTCACCTGTCCCTCGGTCCAGCGATGTCCTCACCACAGCTGGTTTCACAACAGTCTTCTCTCCCCAGCACCGGCATCTTCAGTGTGGGCACCCAGCTGTGACAGCCGGGTGCCCACTGCGAATGCGTGAGTAGTGCTATGCTTTGTGAATGGTCACGTGTCCCAGAAGACTACAGGGAGGGGGAAGGACAAATTCCACTTCCACTCGCCTTAGGTGATTGCAGCGGGAGTGGGTACCTGTCAAATTTGGGTACCAAATTTCCCGTTAAGGTGCCAATCCTTAACGGGATGCGTGGTACAAAGGCTTAAAGTGGAACTTCCCCTTTTGAGTGGCGCTCCACTTTATGCTGCTCATGGCCAAGAGGAACCCGTGCAACTTGGCCTCTCTCAACTATATCATGAAGTAAGGAACTGATGTCAGTCCCAAGGTTTGCATTTACTATTGACAAAGAAGGAACATTTGATTTAGCATTGTCCACAGCATCTAGAAATGCAAACATCTAGTATGCCTAAAGGGGGAATGCTGGACCACTGTTCTCTTCCTAGAATTTTATGATTCCAGTGCGATTGCATCATGATAATTATGTTGTCACTATGGAAATCATCTGGCAATTTTGCTTCTGCATTCCTCATCAAGAATTTTGTCCCCCAATCCTTTCTGTAGACCTCTTTGAATCTCCAATTTAGATTGCCATTATCCTTAACTATGGACCTATCTACAGTGAATGTAAAGATATCTGTTGCTGTCCTTCATCTTGCATTCACATACCTACTGTGCCCCTGTGTTCTTCAGAGCAATTGTTCTTCCTCCATTCATTCCCACATGCCTTAGACCTGCTGCCCCTTGTGTACTCCGGTATCTCTGTGCTTCCTGTGCCTCAACATTGACCCAATGGGGTGTATTTACTAGAGCTGGAGAGTGCAAAATCAGGCTCACTGAATAGAAACCAATCAGCTTCCAGGTTTTATTGCCAAAGCGTAATTGAACAAGCCAAGGTTATAAGTTGATTGGTTTCTATGCAGAATTGAGCCTAATTTTCTTTATGCCTCAGTGTGCCAGCTTAGCCCTGAGCCTCCAGTATACCCTGTGCTCCCCTGTGCCTCCAGTGTGCCCCTGCAGTACTAAGTGATTCCTGTGTTACTACACAACTTCAGGTACTCAACTGCTATCACTTGGACTGATCAGACACTCCAGCATGCCCTATGTCTCCTGCACACCTTTGTGCACTCTTTGACTCCTATGTTACCACACAACTTCAGGTACACTTATATTACCTGGATTATTCTTTCCTCAGTTGATGCCAACCCCTGTCCTTGACACTAAGAGCTTCCACAATAAACTGTTCTATAGAAAAAGAATAATATTTATGACTACTCACGTATGCAACCATTTTTTGATAGCGGTAGAAATAACACCCACGATCATAAAAAAGGAAAATATTAAAACTTATCCACAGTTGTGTTTTTCAAAGTCATCACAACAACATCTCTAGCATATCTTAAGCTTTTTTTTTATTTCAACTTGATCTTTTAAATATTATATTTAATTCAGAAATTTTAACACCTATAAGAAAGCAAGCAGAAAAAGAGATGCAAAAACATAAAGTATAAAGTTTTGTTGGTGTTGGAAAGTAGTTTAAATTGGGTTGTTTCCTTGACAACCATATTTCCATTGCATTACCTTTACCGGTTTGAACATCCTTATCTTTATACTTTTAATAACAACATAACTGTAATGTACATTTTACTAAGAATAATTCTGTTGAAATTAAGATAAACCAGTGTACTGTTTTGGTGTAACTTGTATAAATAGCACGTTTCAATATTAGATTGTCATGAATGGGACTATCACATTTGGTTGGGATTGTGGATTGTGGACCCTGCACTCAGCCTGCACACTGGATAGGGGTGTGCCCGGAGAGTTCACCCATACTGACCATAGCTGACTTGGTAAAGAGAAGCACAGATTTGAGACTCTTAGAAAGCATGGAATACAGAACTCACAGGAATGGCAGGGATTTAGTGCAGCACTGGGGTACTAGTCTTACAGGCAGGATGGGATACTAGTAAGAATACACAGAAACACTGGGGTGCAGGCTCATAGGGAGACAGGAGTATGTTAGCAACAGTGTGATGCTGAGCTTACAGGAACACAAGGTAACAATATGTATGAGATACATGAAAATGCACAGGGGTTCCAGGGAATGCAGGTACACAGGAATACCAATGAGGTACATGAGGAGTCTAGGACAGGAAGGATATCTATTAGTACTATCTGGGGAAAAAAATCACCCTATAAAAGAAAGCACGGGCCCTTGGAAAGAGTATGGTGCAGAGTCTAAGGAGTCTTCTCCAGAGCTCCTGAAGGTGGAGGTGGATTGCACTGCAGACGATTCTCAGGTTGTGGTTCTCTGACATACAAAAACAACTAAGGGCTGATAAACAGGTGAGAATCCCTTGCAGCGCTAAGGTACAGGGATCACAGTACATTAGGGAGCACAGCCCAAGCTGGTGGATGTGCATGGAAACAGATACTGGGAACAGGTGTTCCTAAATACACAGGACAACTAGGAGTGAATAGCAATGAAAGGAACAGAGGCATCTCTTTTGAGCAGGTAGTGATGCACGGGACACCACATAGTAAACAGACTAGAAATACACTGGGAGACAGTGAAACACTGCAGACACGGGTGACGCTAACAATTAGCAGGCACTAATTCACAAGGAATCACAGAGAACTGGAAGGCTGAAAGCTAGCAAAGGTACACAGGAAACACAGAGGCACAAAGACACTGGAATACTGAAGGTTTTGAACAGGTACAAGGATACAGGTTGCAAGCAGGAACACAATGAAAGTCAATGTGGAGAAGCTGGATGTCACTGGGGACACTGTGAGTACATAAATCACATTGAAAGGCACAGGGAGATTCTTGCAGACTGTAAGGGAATTCCCGTGAGACGGCTGGTGAATAGATGTGCGCATGTGCACAGAAATGCATGATCACGCACACGCACGGTGAAGATTGGCGCCAGATGGACTATTTAAGAGATGCCTCTGCCTGTGGTGAATGCTGACCGGTCTTCAGCTGTTCCCTGCTCGTTATTGTGCGATTTCTTTGTTGCTGACCCGGCTTGTTCCTGACCTGACTCTGATTACTCTCCTGCTAGATGCTGGTTCCTGACTTCTGCTCTGCTCCTGACTTTGGCTTGTTTATGATTTGGTACCTCGCTGTCCGCCCATTGATGACCCCGGCTATTCCTATGACATTGCTCCTGTCTCCCATCCCAGCTTCCTGCCTTGCTCTGGTGCACACCTGGCGATCTACCATACCAGCTCTGCATATCACTACTGTGCCTGAATCGGAGGTTCATCAGTCTTCCAAAGTCTCCAACTGCAAGAGCTGCAAACAACATCTTCTGCCACTCTTGTCCCCCTGGTCCCTAGACACCCTCTGTTCCACTTCCAGTGGGGTCAGGGCTAGTGACACAAGTGAGGCCGACCTCGTCATTTCAGTCTCCAATCAGGTACGTAACACAGACAGATGCTTAGAACAAGGGTGAATCAAGCTACAGGATAACTAGGAATATCAGGGTCACTTGGAGTTTCTATGAACATAGAACACTAGGAGAATCGGGGTCACTTAGAATCTTTTCAGGAAGCCAGGGACAAAGGGAAGCACTGGGGTACGCTAGGAATCTTCTCAGCCAGGAATTGGGATACACTAGGAATCTTCTCATGAAGCCAGGGACATGAGGAACACCAATCTTCGCTATTAGGATTTGGGGTACACTAGGAAGCTTTCCTGCTAGGAAACACAAGGGACACTAGGAATCATCTTGAAAACACTGGGGAACCTGGCACTAAGGACACTAGCTGTTGCTCATGTAATGCCTGATGGAATCAGTCAAGTTTAGATAGAAAGGGAGATGGTCTGGCTGAGCATGTATCTAATTAAATCAACAGCAGGTAGTTGACCAGTCTTGAATACAAGTCTTGTGGGATAACATGTACCAGCAGAACCTATGGGATAAATGTATAAGCATGCATGCTGGTCTTTGGGACTGAAGGAAACAGATCAGTAGTCAAGCTGAAGATGTGTGACATAGATGATAGCTTGAAAAGATAGGAATTGGTTCAGCTTAGATTTACATTTTGAGTGAACTTTATTGTAACAGAACTGACCCATACTACACCTGAGTACTTCCGTTAGACTACCGCTTCCCCGTCCAAACACCAATAACAGACACCACAGCCGACCATACAAGACTAGACGACACCAGTCTTGAAGTAATCAGCACCTACTGAATAAAAGAACCTCTAAGGTGGTATTTTCAGAGATACTACCTGTGCCTCTAGCCACATTAGAGAGGAGGCAGGAGCTAAGAGAACTCAACAAGTGGCTGAGAATTTGGTGCAGGAAAGAGGGTAACACTGGCCTGATGTTAGTCAGTCTTCCCAGCATGTCATTCTATAGAAATGTGCCCCAGTCTATGGCAACAAAAAATGCTGAATGCAACTGAATATACCATTCTCAGCCACTTGCTTCCTCATCTGAAGCAAAGCTTGCATAAGAATCTCATCTATTTCCTCTTTAGAGACCCCCACCTTAAGTAAGTCAGTCCAAAGTTTCCTCCTGGATATCATAATCCATGCCTTCCATTTATCCAATTCAACTCGGCCATCTCTGTTTGAGTTGATCAGATTCCCAGCATCCCGCTTATGGGAAGTAACATTGGAACATCTCCTACCTCTACTTTCAGGCTTTGGGCCTTTGTCCCTTCTTAGGGCATCATTAGACTTGTTTATGAGGGCTGCACAATGCTCCTTCAAATCTTCAGCCTTGCAAACAGTAGTTTGCACACATTTTAAAGCCACTGCGGGTGAGTGTTTACTTTCTAAATCTCTTTCCTTGCTTACAGTGTTTTCCAAACACTAGGTCACCACTGAAAGCTGCTCTTTTAGTAAGTCTCGTTCTACCTTTACCTTTTTCCTCTTTTCAGATTCAGTATGTAGCGCATGAAGGAAGTGCAAACCAAAAATAGCTCACATCTTTCCCTTACTCAACCCAAAACTTTTAAAGCTAAAATCTGGGAAAAAAGCTGCGTTCAAAGAAGAAGCATAACTAGCAAACGGCCACTGACACCACAGAAAACAGTTCTGCTTCAGAAAAACTTTAGTGCAAATCCCAGATGAGCCCTAATTGTTTTGCTTTGCATAAACTAAGGTCATTTTGCAAAAAATCATAGAAACCTATTAAGTGTATTAATGTTCTTTCAC
The DNA here is from genome assembly GCF_062004578.1 of Staurois parvus. Lineage (NCBI taxonomy): Eukaryota > Metazoa > Chordata > Amphibia > Anura > Ranidae > Staurois > Staurois parvus. The sequence continues at coordinate 8,661,534 of NW_028317893.1, forward strand.
TAAGCAAAAATGCTGCACATGCAAACGATTAGAATTATAGGAATGCAATACAAAACCGACAGGTATACATACAACAACAAAATGTGACCTCCTTCCTAGCAAATAAGCATGAACTGTGGTCTATATACAGTAGAAATATGTCACTTAGATCAGGTTACAGCAGCTTCATGATCTCTATAGACAAGCAGGACTCCCTGCTTTTGAGCGATTGCAGAAATCAAACTCTAGTATCATCCAGGTGAAATTTCTTTTGCCACAGACCTTCCTTATGTTATGTTATTATGGAGTCCCCCAGCATAACTGTTCCTTTGTTTCTCACCACATGGCTTGTTCAAGTCCTCTTTCCCCTCCCCCCACGTCCAGTAGCATCATTTCCTGCCCTGAGCTCATGAAGCAGTCCAACAGGTTTGTTAGCATATGAATAGAGGAAGCCTCAGCTTCTAAGTAATAGGCAGTCTTTAACCGCCTCCCGCCCGCCATATAGTAATATGATGGATGCAAGGCGTTTCTCTTGTTCTGGGAGGACGTCATATGAGGTGCTTCCATTCTAACCGCGCATGCGCGGCTCCCGAAGCGCGCAGCATGGCGATCGCCGGTGCGCTGTGTCCCTCGGACACAGCGGATCACCGATCTATGGAAAGAGCCGAAGATGTCGGCTCGGTCATGTGATCAGCTGTGTCCAATCACAGCTGATTACATGTAAACAGGGAAATGCCGGTTATCGGCATTTCTCTCCCAACGAGCTGTCACGCTGACAGCTCGTGAGGAGAGGAGAGCCGGTAATCGGCATTCCTCGGAGGGGACATGTACACAGATCATCAGAGCACTGATGATCAGTGTGACCTGATGATCTGTGTAGCCCCAGCAGCGTCACCTGTCAGTGTCCATCAGTGCCAGCTATCAGTGCTCATCCATGCCACCTACCAGTGCCCATCAGTGCCACATTTCAGTGCCCATCAGTGCCACATCAATGCCACATATCAATGCCCATCTGAGCTGCTTTTCAGTGTCACCCATCAGTGCCAGTCAGTGCCACCTATCAATGCCAGTAAGTGCCACCTATCAGTGCTGCCAATCAGTGCCACCTATCAGTGCCAGTCAGTGCCACCCATCAGTGTGCATCAGTGCCGCCTATCAGTGCCCATCAGTGCCGCCTAACAGTGCCAGTCAGTGCCGCCTATCAGTGCCATATAAGAGTGCTGCCTTTCAGTGCTGCCTGTCAATGCCCATCAGAGCCACCTACCAGTGCCCATCACTGCAGCCTCATTAGCACACATCAGTGAAGGAGAAAAATCACTTATTTACAAAATTTTATAACAAAAACTAAGAAAAAACGTTTTTTTTTTCTAAATTTTCAGTGGTTTTTGGTTTGTTTAGGAAAAAATAAAAAAAAACAGAGGTGATTAAATACCACCAAAATAAAGCTCTATCTGTCACAAAAAAATGATAAAGATTTCTTATGGGTACAGTGTTGCATGATTGCGCAATTGTCATTCAAAGTGTGACAGCGCTGAAAGCTGGAAATTGGCCTGGGCAGGAAGGGGGTATGACCGCACTGTAGGCTAGTGGTTAAATATTTTTCAATCACTAAAATAGCCATAGCAAAACATGGCACAAGTGGGTGATATCTGCACAAGTGATATCGAAATAGCATTAAAATGAATTACTCAATGCCTGAGGAGTTTTATAGAGAATTCCCAGCTGCTGGAAAAAATATACTACCCCCCTGGGTAGGTCAGATCTATAATACTATATATAAGTAACCAGCACTTATAGTACAATCCACGGTTTCTTAACAGTTCATCTCCAAAGTCACAGGGAAACTTCCTTATTTGAATTATTGTTCTCCTTATGCACTCACCAGATAATGAAGCAATTAAAGCTCTTCAGTCATGCACTTGTGTTTTCTCTTGTGTGTAGATATTCAGTTTGATTCCAGCATGTTTCTCTCCCGCCATGCAAAAAAAAGATAAGTAAACTATTAAAAAACAAATAATCATGCTCACATAAAGAACAAAATATTGTGCCAAACTTCTCTCCACCACTTGAAAAATTCTGGTATCCACCACCTCTACCCTTACCTTCAGTCCAAACAATTCTTGTAGTATTATACAGTAAATTATCCTTCTGCTATTCTCCACTTGTTGGATAGGCTCTCTAAAAAAAAAATGCCCATATAGTGTATTAATTTATATTAATAAAAATACAATTATTTTAGTTACATGCACTCACATTCTATATAGAAAAACTCAAACACCTAAAATGTGTAACCATCCACCTGGTATGCACTGTTCCTCACCCTTGAGGCCATGCACCTTACCAGATTCACATAGAACCAAGCATGTATGAACTCCAAGGTCTGCCCTCCTCAACACTATTTCATTTCTGTAACACCTCCATATACTCAGAAGCCATTAGGGATCAAATAAAATAAAACCATAGTGCAGCAGAATCTAAAACTTGAACTATTTATTTGCTAAAAAAAATCCACTTACAATGTAAAGATGAATGCTAGCATACAAAACCTTTTCCAAAATGGCCACCGCTGAACTCCTGTTTGCATCTGACGTCACTTACTGACGTGTTTCATTGGATCGACTTTCATAGGATGTGCACATCAGACCAGTGGTACAATGGGGGGTTAAGAAAAAAAATATTAAAGAAGAACTTTAATAGTCACAAATCACTTAGGAACCAGCACCCGTGCAATGTTTGTTAACATAGATGGGGATTGATTTACAAAAGCGGAGAGTGCAAAATCTGGAGCAGCTGTGACAAAAAAAGAGAAGTTCAGCTGTAGCCATTTTGGAAAAGGTTGCATGAATTATACTGATTGAACTAATAATTTTCAGCATGCGGGTTAAAATATCCCTTTGTGTGTGTAAATCTTAGCACTGCACTAATAATTTGATATATTGCCTAAAAGGGTGTGTAGAGCACGTTAAATGTGAGCAGCAGCATTACATGCATATAGGGGTTTTAAATGAGCAGGAGTATGTACAGTATATTAAAATGTATTATTATTTATATATTTTTTATTTATTATAGGTGTTTATAATGTTTACTTATTGTGAATTCACATCAGTCCCTGTCCTCAAGAAGCTTACAGTCTAAGGTCCTTATCTGACATTCATACATACACATACAAGGGCCAATTTAGGCAGGCACCAATTAACCTACTAACATATCTTTGAGTCTATGGGAAACCCATGCAAGCACAGGAAGATCATGAAAACTCCATGCAAATAGAGGCCTGACAGTGATTGTAAAGTTGTTTTTTTCATCAATAATACCACAATTAACCCTGTTAACAAAATCATAAGAAGTTGATGAGAGAATAAATAATTGTTTGATTCCTCAATTAAAATTACAACACGAAACTCATCAAGGATGCCCCTAACCTCACTTTTATTTGCTTTTATTAGCTTTTGAACCTTCCTCATAAATAAACTGATTTAATCAAGGTCCTATAAAGGAAAAATAGTGTTATATGCAGATGATATTCTTTTATTTTTAAGTGATACAAGCCTCTTGTTATAAAATGCTATGACATCTATATTGTTACCCACAGATGAACTGAAAGCCTCTTTACCAAACTCTGCCCAATTCATTAAAGCGTATATAAACCTTTACCTCTGTTTGAAAAAGAAATGTATGGCACAATGTCTGTCCATATCATTAAAAAAACTTTTATCTTGAAATATCTTACTTTACTTTTTTCCCTTTTTTCTAAGAGTTTACATGATCTCCATTCTCAGCTGTATAAGAGAGTTGGGGGTAGACATTCCTTGTTTTGATGGGGGGGGGGGGGGCATGCCAGCATTAGCTTGAATTAAGCGCATACACAGACCAATGTCAAATGCAGAGACAGAAATACTCTGTGTTGAGCTGGGCAGGGAGACGTGTCAGCAAGAGGCAGAGAAAAAGCAGTACACTGACCTTCCTAGAGAAGAGCCATTGAGGGGGTGCTTCAGCAGAAGTCTGACCACTGGAGTACAGACAGGCTGTGCTTAGAGTGGAAACGTGCTACACTGGGATGGATGTGATTCCATGCTTAGGCATGGTCAATAGTGGAGGGACTGGCACGTTCACCAAGTATTTCACAGAACAGAAACAATGCAATGGGAACAGGATACTTTTTTAGTAGAAATACTTGATAACACAGACATATACTACTGTGCAAACATTTTATGCAGGTGTGAATAAATGCTGTAAATTAGAAATGCTTTCAGAAACAGAAGTGTTAAAAATGTATTTCTATCAATTAATAAAATGGAAAATAAATGAACAGAAAAGAAATCCAGATCAAATCATTATTTGATGTATCCACCCTTTGCCTTCACACAGCATCATTTATTCTAGATACACTTGCAGGTACACTTGCAAGTAACTTGACAGGTAGGTTGTTTCAAAAATCTGGGAGAGCAAACCACAGATCTTCTGTGGATGTAGGCTGCCTCAAATCCTTCTGTCTCCTCATGTAATCCCAGACAAACTTGATGATGTTGAGGTCAGAGCTCTGTGGAGCAAAACCATCACTTGCAGGACTCCTTGCCCTTTTTTACGTTTCTTATTTTATAGTTCTTGATAACATTGGCTGTATATATATGGTTGCTGTGCTGCAAAATACATTTTGGGCCAATCACAAACCTCCCTGATAGTATGGCATGATAGATAAGTATTTGACAGTATTTCTCAGCATTGAGTGCACCATTGATCCTGACCAAATCTTCAACTCCATTTGCAAAAAAGCAGTCCTAAACTTGAAAGGAACCTCAACCACCCTTCACTGTTGCCTGCAGACACTCATTTTTGTACCACTCTCCAGCCCTTCAGCAAACAAACTGCCTTCTGCTACAGCCAAATATTTTAATTTTTGAGTCACCAGTCCAGAGCACATTTTTCTGCACCTATGTTTTTGCGTATAGTTGAGCCGCTTAGCCTTTGCTTCTATGTCGGAGGTATGGCTTTTTGGTTGCAATTCTTCCATAAAGACCACTTCTGGTCAGACTTCCCCATACAGTGGATGAGTGTACCTGGGTCCAACTGGTTTCTAACATTTCTTTGCTTATGGCACTGCTGGACATCATCCGATGTCAAAATAAGCATGATGTGTCTTTCATCTGCTGCATTAAACTTCTGTGACCAACCTCTGCATCGCATCTGCAGTCGTCAGTGTTGCTCATTTCCTTGTGCTTCTTCAAAAGAGCTTTGCCAGCACATCTTGAAACCCCAGTCTGCTTGGAAACAATTGCCTGGGGAGACTTACTAATGCAGTATAACTACCTTGTGTCTTGTTGCTGTGCTCATTCTTGCCATGTTACATGACCTGTGACATGAAACCGTCTTCCACAACCTCACCTTAGCAGCAGAATTTGGCTGTTTCTCACCCAGGTGTAAGCCTATCACACAGCTGTTTCTGTTTCAGTTAAAAACCGTGTTTCTACCACATATGAAATTGATTATCATCAGTAGCTTAACAGTATAATTGATTAATCATACACCTGACTCTAATCCTACAAAATCCCTGACTTTGTGCAAGTCTACAAAGTGTGCACATGTAATAACTGATGCTGGTTTGAAGCCAAAGCGTAGTCACACTAAATATTGATTTGATTTAGATTTTTCTTTTGTTCGTTAATTTTGTGTTTTGTAAACTGATAAAAATAAATAATTAAATATATATTTTTGAAAGCATTCTTACTTTACAACATTTCTTAACACTTTACAAAGTTTTGCACTGTGGGGTTTATTTACTAAAGCTGAAGAGTAAAGTCAGGCTCACATCTGCATTGAAACCAATAGCTTTCCAGGTTTTACTGCCAAAGCTTAATCGAACAAGCTGAGGCTAGAAGGTGAGTCTATGGAGATGGTTTCTATGCAGAAGTGAGCCTGATTTTGCACTCGCCAACTGCATTAAATAAACTCCTGTATGTTATTGTAGACCCTTATCTGAGCATGCAGCCCCGCAAGCCAGGAAAGAGGAGAGTGCCCCCTCTCCTGAACCATGCCAGGATACAAACAGTCAACATAGGAGGGGTGCTTTAAGGGAGCAAAGCACCTTGTCCCCATGTTGATGAGGCCTCTTACCCAAAACCTTGGCCTGGTTGTGTGGTTTGACTTACTGGAATCTGGAAGCCTCCTTTAACAAGGAAAGCCCCAGATTACGGCCCCCCTATGTGAATGAGTATGGGAATACATAGTACCCCTACTCATTCACCAAAAAAATGTCAGAAATAAACAAAAACACAAACAGTTTTTGGCAAGTCCTTTATTTAAAATAAATAAATATGCATGTCCCCAGTGTAAATCCAGCATCAATCACAATGAATGCTGACTCACACAAAATAAAAACAAACAAAACAAAACATGGGGGCAGAGTCACCCGGGCACATCACTGAGTGACCAAGTCCCATATGGTGTCATTGACGGGGGTTTCTGAGTGACATCATGGGGGCAAGGTGCTTTGGGGGGAGCCCCCTATGTTGAGGGCATGTGGCCTCATGTAGTTCAGGAGGGGGGCGCTCACTCATCCCCCCTTTCCTGGCCTGCCAGGCTGCATGCTTGGATAAGGGTAATTTTTTTGTTAACCAAAGGGATGGATAGATTAGAATGTGTAATGTTTTGAATATGCTTAGTTAGTTTGGTGTTTTTGTTTTTTTGATCTGGTTTTGTCAGAAAACCTTTTCCAATAAATAAAATATGGATTAAAAGAAGAAACATTAAACAGGATTCTTTACAATCCAGATCTGTATTCTATGTAAAAGAATTTTCAAACTCCGAGTTCAACATCAAATGAAGTGTATCTCTTCAAACTGACATTTGAGAAATATTTGAAATCATCAGCAGTGCTCCAAGATAGTGTGTCATATTAGGCAATACTTATATGATACCCCTTACTGGAAACTCTTCACAAGCCTTGAAGCTCTCTGCTTGGCTACCTACTGTTTGGTTCTCTTGCAGACACAAGAGGCAGTAAGCAGATATAATTAGTAAAGAATCTTCATTCCTCTTGTTACCTCCTAGTAGCTGTATAATCCAAAGGTTTGGGAGGGCTTTTTGCAGCACACTCAGCATGATCAGTGAATAGGAGGATGCAATATAAATCAATGTCTGTCTCCACTCTTTTTTCTGACTCGGCATGAGGACTGTGTGATAGGCAGCTTATGTAAAGCAAAATGTTTTTAGTAACTTTTTAAAACGTAACTGTAATTGCCCACATATTATTTCAATTTAAAGCATCGGGAACGTACTAGATTCTCACCAATTGGTAATGCAATCTTAAAATATATCTAGAAATTTTTTTTTTAAAACTTTGGTTAGAGTAGGGGATGGTTCAGCTTTGGGTTGAACATGGTGTTTTCACCAAATATGCTCAAATATGCCAATAATGTCACACACGATCTCTACTGGCTTGCTTACACACAGAAGCCATAAGGGATCCGTAATTTGTGGTGAGAGTCACTCATCATGATTGATGAAGAAAGTCTTTTTCACAATGTGGGTGTCTTATTTACCAAGGGGGTGGACATCTGAAGACCTACTGTGATTAAATCAGATTTTCACTGTGTAGGCATTTGTATCTACTACTATTTTTTGATAGAGGAAAAAGTGATATTACTAATTCTGTTGGGAGGGGGTGGATGCCTGGGGTCACCATATCTTAAAGGGTGCTGCCTGGATGATATAGACTTTCCAACACAGGCTCACACATCGCTTTTGGAGACAGGATGTGAAAATTAGGTCATTGTCTTCATCAACACTTGGAGAAGGTGTCTTTAAAGGGGGATGGATTTGCAGCCCCTCCCTGCAAGGCTCCCCTCCAATGCTGCAGGCATGTGGCCTGGTATGGTTTGAGGGGTTGCGCATGCTTGCTGTCCCTCTTTCCTGGCTACCCAGGGTTTAATCTTGGAAAAGGTCCCCTCTAATTTGTTTTTAGGGGTAACCTGCACCAAAGGGACAGAACGCCTTTTTTGTAAACAATGTTTACAGTACCTTTAAGAGAAAAAAAATGTCATGAAATCCCATCAAAATCTAGATCCTTATACAGGCATGAAACCTGGATAGTGAGGAAAATGGGGCAGCAAGTGTGTATCCCTCTTCCTGAACCATACCAGGCTACATGCCCTCAACCCTGGTGCAATACCTTGTAAGTGGGACTGCATGTCTTGCTCAGTGCAAAGCAACTTATCTCCATGTGTATGAGGTCAAACACCTCATCTCCACATCCTGTTCTCAAAAAGGGATGTGGGGGGTCTGTTGGTATTTGGTCACCCCAAGATATTTGCTCTCCTGGATAAGTATTGGTTATGTAATACCCTCTGTTACTCATCTCATTCACAAAAAAACATATATTGATAAATTTAAAAAATGCCCACCAATGTAAACCCAGCATCAATTAGGTCATCAAACAATGAAGAGCCATGGCAATCACTATGACATGCTACCACAAGGACTTGCTATGCCCAATGATGTTGACCCACCTGCTCCTTTCCCAGAGCAAATGAGAGATCCTCAGTTGCCTTTATATGTAAAGAAGCCATTGGGACTATGAGTGGGTGACTGGCATTTTGAATGGTACTTGGCACTCTGTAGTGAGTAGCCAGATTGGAGCAAAGAGCAATAATGCAGCTCGACCTCATAGGCAAGGGTAGCCCACAGATTACATTTATAAACAGAAGGGAAATTAATTGGGGTTTTCTAACATACTATCCCCCTCCATATAAGATTCAGGATTTCCATAAACCTTATGTCTGTGTGTTGAGATGGAATAGATAGGTACAGCTGATAGCGTTTTCAGGAGGAAATAGTTACTGCTATAGAGTATTATATACACAGCAGCCATCAGACATTTTGGGGCTGGGCCCAGTGGGCCTGACCACCAACATTCCCCAGGACCCTATCCATTGGTCATCCAACCGAATCCTTCAGTGCATCCACTTTTTGACATTTTACCAACTAAATATATGAAAATTAAAAGTGTATTCCAAGTCAGCAGTGCTTGCATACCCATGTATCCAGCAAATAAATGGCCCAACCCAGCAAAAAGACATCCCCATATATTCAGCAAAGAGACTGCCCCATATATTCCGCAAAGAGATGGCCCAATCCAGCAAAAAGACATCCCTATATATTCAGCAAAGAGATGGCACAATCCGGCAAAGAGACATCCCCATATATTCAACAAAGTGACAGCCAAAACCAGCAAAGCTATATCCCCATATATTCAGCAAAGAGACATCCCAATCCAGCAAAGAGACTCCCTCTTATATTCAGCAAAGAGACATCCCAATCCAGCAAAAAGAGATCCTCATTTTTTCAGCAAAGAGACTGCCTCATATATTCAGCAAAGAGACAGCCCCAATAATTCAGCAAAGAGATGGCTCAATCCAGCAAAGAGATGGTACAGTCCAGCAAAGATATATCCCCATATATTCAGCAAAGAGACATTCCAATCCCACAAAGAGACTTCCTCTTATATTCAGCAAAGAGACATCCCAATCCAGCAAAAAGAGATCCTCATATATTCAGCAAAGAGACAACCCCAATAATTCAGCAAAGAGATGGCTCAATCCAGCAAAGAGATGGCCCAGGCCAGCAAAGAGACATTTCCATATATTCAGCAAAAACACACCCCAATCCAGAAAATAGGCAGCCCCATATATTCAGCAAAGAGAAAGCCCAATCCAGCAAAGAGACATCCCTGTATATTCAGTAAAGAGAAATCCCCATATAGCAAAGAGATAGCCTAATCCAGGAAAGAGACCGCCCAATCCAGCAAAGAGACACAGAATCCTAGTCAGAGGAATCCCCCAGCTGGAGCCTGTACTTGAACCTGGGAAAACATGAACATGGTTGTCCAAGGTTGCAGAGAGGCAGAGAGGAGACCTGGAAAGTAGTAGGAGCACTTTGCTCCACACAGCAGCCAAGGTAGCCTGGAGGGAGGGCTCAAGCAATGGTTGCGGCCTGGATGGCCGGCCTTCCCATCTTCTTCCCTGGTAAAGAGCAGCACATATATTCCAGTGGCTGCAAATGAGCCCTCTTTTTCCTCCTACTCTATAACTAATACTGCCACTACCTGGAAAAATGTTATGGAGTAGTCAGGTGAGTTTTTTAGTGCATCATCAGTAACTTTCTGCAGGAGGATACAGTATGTAGGAATTAATTTTGTTTTAGAACTTAGAGGGAGGGCACAAAAGGCACAGAGCAATTTGCATGAATATACCTGCATGTCATAGTATGATTCAGAAATGTGTAGAGAGGCACAAAGCTCATGCATGTGCGCACAAGCAGTCATGAGAATAGCACCAAATGCCCTATTTAAGGAAGTTGGCTGCCATGAGAGGTTGCTAAATGATCTTTAGCTCCCGTGTGAACGTGTCTCCATGATTCCTGTCTTGGTTCCTGATTTCCACTGACTTCGCCTGCCTTTGGACTTCTCTTCTGCTTGACCTCCTGACTTCTGTGCATGACCTTGATTCTGCCTCCTAACCTTACATCTTGTTCTCCCTCTGTGTATGACCTCGGCTTGGACCTATACCACACTCACGCACTTCTAGTACCATCTTGCCAAGATTTGCCTCTTTTCATTACTAGTAAGTCTCAATTTTTATAGGGTATCTCTACATTGCACACTGAACACATTGTATATCCACTTGCCCTCCAGAAGATTTACCCCCCTTCATGGCCAGGCCATTTTTTTCTATTTAGCACTACGCTACTTTAACTAACAATTGCGCAGTCATGCAACGCTGAACACAAATTAAATTTATATAATTGTTTTCACACTTTATTTTGGTGGTATTTGATCACAACTGGGTTTTTTTTAGCGCTATAAAAAAAAAGGTCAAAAATTTAAAAAAAGCAATATTTTTTACTTTTTGCTATAAAACATATCCAATAAAAAATAAAAAAATAAAATTTCTTAATAAATTTAGACCAAAATGTATTATGCTACGTGTCTTTGGTAAAAAAAATCCCAATAAGTATATATTAATTAGTTTGCATGAACATTATAGCATCTACAATTAATGGTATACTGGATTTAAATGTAAAATTTGATGCTACGTTCTCCTTAGTGGAATTACTAAATAGCATTCTGAAAAATTACACCTTTCTAAAATACCTTCACATTAATAAGTTCCTAAAACACCAACTGTAATTACATAAGTTATTAGAAGTTCAATCAGAAGACCAAAATAAATAAAGTAAAAAAAAACTTGCATCCTCAATATCAAAATTCCTGCAGCAAATAAAAATTGTGTAAATATTGTTTCTTTAATTCACCTTGTCACTGAGGGTTTTGAATCTTACATTTTGTATAAAAATACTTACTAAACATGGTTGTCCTGCCTTGCAAAACCTGGGATCCTTGAGTGATAGATTTCATGTTAGCACTCATGAACCATTGTTGCATTTTCAATAGAATATGCCAAGCAGGAGACTTCTAGTCACTAAAAAGAAGATTTACACCATTAACAGTTTAACAATTACCAGCTCCAAACTCCAGCACTGTGTTTCTGTTCCATGGCGAACCTGCTGTTTCTAGAACTAATCAGATGCTGGCTGCTTAAAGGGGTAGACTGCATATTGCTTGGCATTCGAGCAACATGCGATGGTACTAGCTGCTCAGTCCCACCTTTGGGTACTAATAGCAGTTTTTTAAGTGGCCGAATAACTTTCAATTAAAAAACAACTAAAAACAAAACAAACAATTATAATACTCTAAATCACAATATTGCATTAATGTAATTCTCTTGGGATGCACACATTTTCCTGGGTTCTTTTCACATGGTTTGTCGAATCCTGTGTGCCGTCAGAACTTTCTAAGCCTAAAATTGAACCCCATTGAAGTCCATAGGAGGGTGAATCTTAAAAACACAATGAGGTTGTCAAAAAGGGTATGCAAACAAAAAAGAAATCAAATAACATAAAGTAAGGAGAGGTTGATCTTTTTAACCACTTGCCCTCCAGAGGATTTATCCCCCTGCCTGACCAAGCTATTTTTTACGATACGGCGCTGCATTACTTTAACTGAAGATTGTGCGGTCATGCAATGCTGAACATAAATAAAATGTATGTCTTTTTTTACCCATAAATAGAGCTTTCTTTTGGTGGTATTTGATCACCTCTGCATTTTTTATTTTTTACGCTATAAACAAAAAAAGACTGACAATTTTGAAAAAAAAAAACAATATTTTTAACTTTTTGCTATAAAACATATCCAGTAAAAAAATTAAAAAAATTTTATTTCTTCATACATTTAGGCCAAAATATATTCTGCTACATGTCTTTGATAAACAAAAATCCCAATACATGTAAATGAATTGGTTTATGTGAAAGTTATAGCGTCTACAAATGGCAGTATACATATTGGAATTTTTTTTTTTTTACTAGTATGTGTGGCGATCAGCGACTTATTGTGGGACTGCAGCGGACATTCTGACACAGGGTGGGAACTCACTAACTGCCACTGAAATCCCAAGTGACAATAATACAGTGATTAGTGCTAATAAAAAGCACTGTCATTGTACTAATGACACTAGGCAGGAAGGGGTTAACATCTGGGGCGATGAAAGCGTTAAGGCTGTTCTCTGCTGTGTTTTACATAGTGTGCTGTGTGTGTTTTATTATGTAGACATGCTGCTTTGTATTGCTCTGTGCAGAGCAGGGGTGGACTGACTATTTGGAAACTCGGGCACTGCCTGAGAGCCCAGGATCAGTAGGGGGCCCCATGAGATGCCCCTGGTACCTTTTTCATAGGTTTTTTTGAGTTTGTGCAAGGACACAGGGGCCCCATGATCCCTTATTGCCTGGGGGCCCCATGAGTTTTCAGTCCGCTCCTGGTGCAGAGCAATACAAAGTAGCATGTTCGTGCTGATCGGAGAGATCTGTGCTGTTTACCTCTCTCCTGTCAGCTCGCTGACGATCACTGAGTCCCGGACGAGAATCGGCAGCCGGGACCTAGTGATTGCTATGCCGAGGAGACAACAGTGGTGCAGTAGGGAGCGTGCGCACCCCCTACCAGGAAATGCAAATCGCGTATATATACGTGAGTTTGCACATCCCTGCTGCCCTATAGTAGTACTTCTGCTACAGGGTGGTTGGAAAGCGGCTAATGTGACATTGGAGGCATCATGGGAAAAACACCAATAATTTAAATTACATGTTTTGGAGATGTCTTTAAGCTGTGCCAGGTGTTATGAAACATATCACATCACATATTGTTGGTGTATATTAGATTTTTTTTTTACTTTTATACCTAACTTTGCTTAAAATAGTTATAAAGTCACAAGGGTTTTTTAACTTAATGAATTACCAGCATTAGGGTAAAAATTTTTCACTATCCGTTTGCTTCCCCTCCTCCCCAATACTCACCTGAGTCCTATATCGATAGAGCATTGTGCCAATCTGCATCAGCACTGTTCTTTCTCTTCCTGCTCTCTTATGGCAGATTGATAGCAGAGGAAGCGATTGGCTCCTGCTGCTGTCAATCAATTCTAGTGAGAAGGAAGCGCAAAACAGGCAAGCCGTGCTGTGTGTGTCTATGGGGCATACACAAAAGAGGAGGAGCTGAGATTGCTGATGGGGGTCCCCAGAATAAAAGGTTCAGGGCCACTCTGTACAATACCAATGTACAGCAAGTAAGTACGAGGGGCGTTCAAGTCAAACTGGAACCTTTAAAGGTATAAAAAGGGTTGCTAGCGCAGCGGTACTACACTCAATAGTAAGTGGCAAATGTGTCCTATTACTGATAGGATGTGCACATGTCGCAGGCCAGTAGAGAATGTTTATGAAGATGGCAGACAACAGTGTTAGTGTGTGCATGGAACAGCGTGTGGTGCAGTGGTGAGACGCTCAGCCACAGTAAGATACTTAAATGGTGTAAATGTTCCAAAAAGGTGGCCATACGTCCTTCAGTGACGATCCAGGCTGTGGTGGTTCAGAGTCATTCCTGTGAAAATTCAGCATGTAGAATACCTGATCATGGATAATCTATGCATAACCTGTTGTGAAATTGCACAAAAGATGAATCTTTCTGTGATCCGCATTTCAGCACTGATGACGAAGTGAAGCAGACTGTCCTACGATGGTTCAAGCGTACTGACAAATTTTTCTATGCGGAAGCTTTCCAGACATTAGTTAAATGCTGGGATAGCTGTAGCAGGGGAGTATGTTGAAAAATAAATGTAATTTCCACTTGTTGAAATTTGTACTTTTATTATATAAGCTCAAAAGTCCCGGTTTGACTCTTTTTTTTATCTTAGGTACAAAAAAGGAGGCTCTAGAACAACTTTAAATACAGCAGCAGCAGCAGAACCCACTTTAAATAATTTCAAATTGACACCTTTTTTTTGGTGGTTTTGGCTGTGACATCTTTTTTATCTAGCAGCAATAGGCCTGAATTAAACAGTGGAAGTAGGAGCACCAACCAATCTAAAAGCTATAGGTACAATGTGGCTGGGGATTGCTTTTGGTCATGGTATGCATATTATTTATGTTCATATCCCCATATAACCATGATTATTTTTCTACAATTTTGCTGCATGTCGCATATATACACTCTTGCATTGGATCCGAGTGGTCGATGTTCCTTGGCTGACTGTTGTTTGGACTCAGAGGTGGATGGTGTTGTCGAACGCTCTATGTGTCCTCTCTCAAGGACCTCTTCAACATGGCCTTGATAGCATGGAGTCAGACGCCGTAACGGATGTATTGATGTTGGACATCATGACATCACGTACATACATCAATGCTGCGGCTGCTCATGCACTCGAATGGATGAGACGCCGGCAATTTGGCACTCTTTGGTCTGCTATATAAGGTTGACAATAGAGGCATTGTGTCAATGACTATGCCTCTGGAGAGGACCTTTATTCTAATTGATAGCCAAGACACTTGCTCAGATTGGAACTTCATAGCCAGAGATTACTTTCGGTGATGGTATGCGTATTATTTATGTTCATATACAGTACATATATATATTTTCTCTTTTTGGGAAATTTGGAATTTAATATATAGTTCTTTGGAGCAAAGCAGATTGGGAAATGACCATATCTTTCTTATATACAGTATAGAATAGTTCTTTGCTGTCCTAAATTATAGCTGGGGTTTATATAATCAGCTTTGGGAGTAGGGGTGTAGTTTGCATGTTTTGGGACACAAGAAAGTTTTGGATGCTTTGATTTTTTCATATATGGATATGCGGTTTTGTCCATTTGCACCTCTGAATAAGGGACCCTTCCTTCGTGGATCCAATGTTTATGGTTGTTACTGGCTTTCTATAAACTTGTTGATGCCATCATCAGGTAAATGTAAACATTTGTTCATTATAAACGTTATTATTTTCTTTCAGTATACTGAATGCTTATTTTTGGCCTTGTTTATATAATTTTAGAATCATATGTTATATCTCCCTGAGAAAGAGGGGCTATTATCACGTGCAACGCGTTTGAGAAAGAATGGAAGCACTAATTTGGCGCAAATATGTCAATTACGATTCTTATGTTACCAAAGGTTATGCCTTGTAATATTATGTACTAAGCATGTTTGTTATAAGCATTGCACACTTTTTATGATGAGCTTTGTGATTGCTCAAATATCACTACCACAACTGTGGTTTTAATTTGTTTAATAAAGTTGTACTTTTTACACTTTTTAGTATATTTTCATTTTTGGTATGGTGCCTCATAAAGCCCCATTAGTTTTTTCTAGTTAAGGTTTTCATGTTTTTCAGTGTCTTGTTAATAAGGAGTGTGACACCATTAAAACCTATTGCAAGGGGTGAGACCTAATCATTGGCCTCTCGCTCCCCCTCCTACTGTTACTAATATAGGAAAGTGTACTCTTATAAAGCCCTCAGCCTTATAAGAATTGTCCAGTGGCACAACAGTTTTACACTATAGTTCATAGTATCTTTTTTCAGCTAAAAAGACTTTTTTAGAGTGCTGCTAATGTGTCCTTTTCTTTATCCTTCTCTTATTCAAGTGCGCATAACGACTACTTACTTTCAGAGTGTGACGGGAGTGACTTTTGGGGGTGGGGGGACCTCTGTATCATCTCCCCAAATCATTATGTTTAACCCACCCTGTGCCTGTTAAGGGTTACAGGGTGTGTATGTGAATGTCTGAGTCTTGTGTGTTGTCCATTGTCTAGGGCACATGGCTGTCCATTGTCTGTTTACCATGTGCTACCCCCCATTGTGCTGTGTCTCTCTGTCTAGTGAACTATTATGGGATGTACTGTTTGTGTATTGGTGTGGGGGTTGGTCAGTGTCCTTTGCCACATGGTTGCATCCCATTGTTCTGTGTCTAGTTGGATGGGGAGGGGTGATGAGGTGTTTCCTGCCTATACTGTAGCCCTTCCCACTGAGAGGGTGGGCTGATGATGTATGTCCTGTTCCTGGATGTGTTTCCCCGCCCTCTGTATAAAACATGTTTTGTGTAAAATAAAGAGGAGTTGACTTCCTGTTTTAGTAGGAGCTGGTTGTCTGTCTATTTTCCTGAGGGATTCCGAGGGTGTGGTCCGTGGATGGTGTTCGGACAGGGGAAGTTGTGCTATAACGGAAAAACTCAGTGCGGTCTGGGTTCCGGTTCCGTTACATTGGTGGCAAGCGGTGGGATTGTGCTTCCAGCTGTAAACACATCCAAACCACCACCGGGATTCAAGAGCAGGAAAAGACGTCAGTCACCCCAGTGGAGATATGGACCTGGCATCCGAGTTCCCAGGGCTACTACAGACCGTTCTTGCAACATACCCCAGGACTGTGTCTACGGATCAGTACCTGGAGCTCAGGCAGCGGATTTGGGAGGTGCTTTGGAGAGGAGCGGTCCAGGCTGCTGGTATGGACAAAGGCAAGTGCTACCCAACCCCAGGGGAACGGGCCAGGGACCATTGGAAGTCACGGATGCCATTCCTGGGAGAGCAACCCCAGGAGCAATGGTTGGCTGAGTTGGACAGGCTGGTCCAGCAGGAGATACAACTGGACAATAGATATCGGGCTCTGCAGTGGTACGCAGAGCAGGAATATTTAGGGGTGTCCACAGAGTGCTCTCCTGAGGGACTTGACTTTGGTGGGCCTGGATTGCTGTGGGAGAGCCTTACAGACCTTTTTGTGTTTGGCGATAGAGGAGAACCTACTCTGGAGGAGTTGCGGGAAGGCAGAGAGGCTATGTTTGGTCTCAGAGGGGTCTCAGAGCTTGAGCCGGATCTGCAATACCTGCTGATGAAAGAACTGCACCTGGAAAGGGCATACAGGCAACTGCTAGGATATGTTCGGCAGCATGCCCAAGAGTCATCAGTGGAAATTCCAGAGACTGGGGATCTGATAGACCTCTCAGCTGAGGAGGAACCAGCAGTAGACCTGGCAACAGGGCCAAACAGTACTGAACTCTGCCCAGCACTGGTAACGTCTCCTGAGTTCCACGGACAGGAGATGGTGAGCTCCGATCCCCAAACCCCAGTTCCAGAGGCTGGGGATTTGATTGATTTTTTTTCTGAGGAGGAACCAGCCGGGGAGCCGCCAGCTGAAGTGCTGACAACCGGACAGAGGGTCCAGGACCTCTGTCCCATGCCTGTGGTAGTTTCAGAGGCCCAGGGTGAGAAGGGAGAGGAGGTTGTTGTCCTCCCTTCCCCACAGTCAGCCAGAGTGGAGGAAACTGTTTTCCCTCCCAGGCCAGGATCTGTGCACCAGGGGGACAGTAACAGTGGAATTCCATCCCAGCAGCAGATCCAAAGTCTGGGAGGGGAGGAAGCCGGCCTCCCTCCCCTACAGTTAGCCGGAGCAGATGTGGGGTCCTCAGCAGAAGAGCTGGCAACAGGGCAGAGCGCCGCTGGCCTCTGCCTAGCAACTACAGCCACCACCTGGATACCCCAGGGATGCTGGGCAGTCGGCCCAGATCCCCCACAGAAGGATGAAGGAGGCCCAGCCACCCTGTCTTCTCCCCAGCGGCTGAGAGGATTCCCGGGAGAAGGACCAGTCCGTACTTCTCCCCAGCGGCGGGTATGTTCTACGGGAGAGGCAGAGGTTGGCTGGGTGAGTAACGCTTGGTGTGGGACAATTTGCATGGGGTACTGTGTGGGTGCCGGCACTGAGGGACTGGAGATGCAGAGTAACTTCAGAGTACATCCGTCTGGGATCTACTCCTGTGTTACTCTCCTGCCGAAAGGGGAGATATGTGACGGGAGTGACTTTTGGGGGTGGGGGGACCTCTGTATCATCTCCCCAAATCATTATGTTTAACCCACCCTGTGCCTGTTAAGGGTTACAGGGTGTGTATGTGAATGTCTGAGTCTTGTGTGTTGTCCATTGTCTAGGGCACATGGCTGTCCATTGTCTGTTTACCATGTGCTACCCCCCATTGTGCTGTGTCTCTCTGTCTAGTGAACTATTATGGGATGTACTGTTTGTGTATTGGTGTGGGGGTTGGTCAGTGTCCTTTGCCACATGGTTGCATCCCATTGTTCTGTGTCTAGTTGGATGGGGAGGGGTGATGAGGTGTTTCCTGCCTATACTGTAGCCCTTCCCACTGAGAGGGTGGGCTGATGATGTATGTCCTGTTCCTGGATGTGTTTCCCCGCCCTCTGTATAAAACATGTTTTGTGTAAAATAAAGAGGAGTTGACTTCCTGTTTTAGTAGGAGCTGGTTGTCTGTCTATTTTCCTGAGGGATTCCGAGGGTGTGGTCCGTGGATGGTGTTCGGACAGGGGAAGTTGTGCTATAACGGAAAAACTCAGTGCGGTCTGGGTTCCGGTTCCGTTACACAGAGTGCTGCTAAATTCCCTGTTTCTTCCTCCTCAAGGGTGCATAAAACCCATTTTATTTTGAAGAAAGCTAATATATCCCTTTTTTCCTCCTCTTCAAGGGTACACAGCAGTCATTTTTATGAACTGATAATGTGCCTTTTTCTTTCTCCTCAAGGGTTCAGAACTTTGCTTTTTATTGCTGCTCATGCACCCTTTTCCATCTACTCCTCTATTGCTAATCCTGCCATACAAAGAAAATGGTTGGGATGCTGGCAGTGTGGAGAACGGGGAGGGTTGTGGTTCCAGCATTAAGGCATTGAGGATAAGGTTTGTCATGCTGGTGTTGAAGAGGAGGTCTGGGGTGCTGGGTAAATATAGTGAACATCAAACAACAGCAATTTCCCAGCTAGAGTTTCTGTAATTGAGGTATACAAGAAACCAATTTTTTATTCTACTTCACCTACCTATATAAACCTAAAAGTTACCAATATACTAGCAAAGTGAGGCAGACATCTGATGGGTGTTTTTTTAATAAATATTTTATATATTAACACTTTTTCATGATAGATGGAATCAAAGAAAGAGACAGCCAAAATGTCCAAAATGTGCTAAAGACAAAGATTACAGGCAGGTGTTCAAATATAAAAAAACTGAAAAAAAGAGAATGCAACAGCACAATTTTTAAACAGCGATGTTAAGCCCAATTTACTGGTGGGTATATACAATTTTTTAAACATGTTTTTATTTACATATTTACACAATTAAAAAGAAATTAATTTGAAATTTTTATTGTCTTTCATTGTAAGACCATACCTGTCCTAGTGAAGCAAACATGGCAATGCAATATGGGTACAAACTATATAAAAGAATGTCCTAAATTCAAACTCCACTTTGTCTCTTTTCAAAAATAAAAAAGACTGTCTACTCTCCTACAACACAGGTGGAGGGACAGACAGCAAGAAATTGAAAAGGGGATATTATACAGTCACTGGGAAGGACAGACAGTAGCAAAAAGATAAGCAAAGTCTTTTTTGACAATACCTACCTGCCTGCCCTTCCTCAAATCTTTTTATGATAGCCAAATACACCACAGAGGCAGTCTGGGGGAGGACATCAACTGTCATATACTGTAGATTGTATGTCCTGTTTGCCGCTGGCATATACAGTTATTTTGCACATTTTACTACAACATATTTACTATGTTTTTTAACCCCTTCGTGCCTAAGGGTAAAACAAATCTTAATGTCTAAGCACAATTTAGCAACTTTGACATGTGTTAGCAAAACCATACATATCATCACAACTACTTTGTGCATCCAGGTGGATTATACCACCTTTTTTCAGGACAAATTGGGCTTCCATTTGGTGGTAAATGGTAATGGATATTTCCTGATTTTTTTTTATTACCAAAGTAAAACTGTCCCAAAACATAATTTTAGCTGTATATTTCTTGCTATTACCACAACCTACCACCAAACAACAACCCCAAATAATTTCTCCTGCTCCTGACGATCGCAGCAATACCACACGTGTGTATGTTAGTTGTTATATGTACTCGTAGTCCAGCCCAATTGCCCAAAAGCAATTTGCTTTTTTTTATCCTGCCACAAACTGACACGTGAGGACGTCGATGACGAAACACGTAGGGTGGAGCTTTTGGATGTGACGTCAGCACGTTCCTGGTCTGCTTGCACGGCGCATGTGCACTATACTTGTGAGTGAATTTTTTTATTAACGATACAATGTTTTTATGATATACTGCACCATGAGTCTGTCCTTTTCTCTTCTGAGTGGCGGTCTGAACATCTTTTATTGAGGATATCGATAACTGTGAAGTGGATTTTCAGTGCTGCAGATTATTACTTCGTGGAATTCACCCTGCCTATTCCTATTGTCATCATACTAATCACTGCTCCCAGAGCAAAAAGTGCTTTATGCTGGTGTATCACATATCAGCATATTGCTCTGGTGAGTTTGATTTAACCGTTTTTGGTGGTGAATTCACTTGGTGATATTAATTTTTGGACATTCACTGATTATTTGAACAATTTTATTTTTTGGACTTTATTGATCTATTTCTACATATATATTTTTTCACTTGTTTTGCACATTTTGATATTATTTGTCTGATATTTATTTGTTTACACTGAAGCGCAACCTGTTTTTTACACTTTGTAACCAGTATATGCCTAAATTTTATTTTCTCAATAGGAATAGGGGGCGGTGAATGTAAGTGCTGTAATTTGAGGTGCATTATTTGCACAATGTTTTTTCAAACAATGCAAAAAAGGAAAAGACTCTATTTAATAGTAAATAATAGCCAAGTTGCTGAGCTGAAGAGATTGCAATAAAACAGTTGTTGCAGACAGACATATATCCTTAAAATGAATTTTCAGCGTTTCAGTCTGTGCTTGTGATATTAATAAAAAGATCCTTGTTTGGGCACTTTGTTTTATGGGGTAACAACACTTTTACCCTATACTGCACAAGCTCCTGACTTTAAATCACCCTGTAACGGTCGTCCCACCAAAAAATAAGATTCTATGCTAATACATGTTGCCCAGGAATACTACACTGTTTTTACAGAGAAAAAAAGTCTTCAAAAAATTGCAGGCAGCAACAATTATATTAAAATTAAAAACAAATGCATCTGGTTATTAGTGTAGTACATGTAGACAGGGATATCCTATGAAAAATCAGTTGCAGCCAAAAAAATAAGGCGATATGCCCTGTAAAAAAACAGGCCGCCAGCTATGACTACACCGCATGTGGATATGGACAGGTTGTGAAAAAAAATCAATTACAGCAAATACCAGGAAATATACCCTGTGAAAAACACATGCAGACTACTATGACTGCAGTGGAAGTTTACAGGAGAAGGTTGTAATGAAGCTGCAGGATACCAGAAGCATTTAGATGCAAAAACCCTTCCCTCTATCCACCTCGAAATGCCCCAAGATAGACAGCATTTTGTTATAGAAAAGATATTCACCAAAGGTTTATATCTACTTAAGAAGACCAGCGCTTATAAGCCAACTTATGTATCCTTATGTACTTTTTCAGCAGCACTTCCTATCCTGTTCATATCACAGCTAAGCACATTGTCAAAATAGCTGCTGGGAACGCAGCCTTTCATAGTAAGGAGTCTGGCGCATCTATATGTCCACTTATTGAACCTTCTAAGTTAGCTGACCAAAGTTCAAAGGCCAGGAGGTGCATTATTGGTAGTCAGTTGTTATGGCATCCACATAATGTGTGAACTGCAAACAAACTGACCCTAACCTGATCCTTATCCCTATACTTTACTTTCTCAACTTCTAAAACCCTTTGCTACCATTGCCAAACACGTAAATAAAAGTGAAAGTTAACTTTATACATAGGATCAAGATCTAACATCAGCCCAGTTTCAAATAAATGAAACAGGTTTGAAATATAGATGCAATGAAATCTCAGAAAACCTTAGCTGTTATTTTAGCTTGTGGTTTGAGAGTAATTATTGTTACTCTCTTTAATGACTCACATAAAGACAATACACTATAAATGACCATAAAGGGCATGACACTAGCATGTATGTCCAGCAAATAGTAATATCACCGATACTTAAGGATGTTCATCATTGTTTTGAAGATATTTCTTATAAAATAGCTGACATACCTTCAAAGAGCTTCAGTAAGTAACAATCAGTTGTCAAATCCCAGAGGTGTTCAGTGATGACCCATGAGGACCTCATAAAAAATGAGTGGTTGCTATGGAAACTATATAAAAAGAAGCTCATATCATCAGTGTACACTGTTGTTTGCAATTTCAGTTTGTGAAAATAGACTAAGCTATATAGAATACTACCTAAATAATAACCAAAATAAATAATATTAAAAAGTCAGAAAAAAAAACACTAATAAAAAATAAACTTGCATTCTCGGAATCTTAAGACTGCAGTTGATCCAAAGAGAAAAAATCAAATCCAAATTCCCAACTGATACCCAGAGCAACTAGATAACAATGTTCATCTAGTTGGATCAACAGTCAACAATGTTATATCTGATAGACATTAGTATCAATTTATAATTTGTGCTTTAAAAAATACTTTCATGCCTATTTAAAAAAAAACAAAAAAAAAACTATTGCATCTCTCATAGGGGATGAGTTTACTAACTAAAACTGGAGCATGCAAAAATCTGGTACAGCTCTACATAGAAACCAATCAGCTTCCAGCTGGTTGGCTACCACTTACAGCTACACCAGATTGGCACTCTTCAGTTTTAGTAAATCAGCTCCATAGTATTATCCACCAACCTAACTCTTGGAACTACAAATATATCATTCTATAGTAGGATGATTTAAGCTATAAGAAGGCCCAAAGCAAAAGGCACATAGATAAGTTACTAGTAAAACAATTGTGCTTCCGGATTCTGATAAGCCCCCCCCACTCACAGACCCCCATCATCACTGGGCTAGGGTTGTGGGGAAGAGACCTATGTCCTCCCTGACAAGATACCCGTCATATGTTGAGGGCATGTGGCCTCATATGGTTCAGGGAAGGGGGAGCGCATGATTGCCCCCCCCTTTTCCTGGCCAACCAGGCTGCATGCTCAGATAAGCATCTGATATGAATTTTGGAGGGGACCTCACACTTTCCTTTCTTGTTTTTTTTTTTCTTTACATGAGGTTCCCCCTTAAAATTAACACCTGGCTTTAAGGGCCTGGAAAGATGTGTGTGTATGTGTGTGTGGGGGGTCATGCTGATTTTTTTTTTTTCTTCACAGGTAATCCTTGGCTGACTGCTGAAGGTGCCGGACTGGGATGGGTCACTGTTTGTTAGGGTGCTGGCTCCCAAACAACTAGGAAAAAGCTGTCACATTTAGCAGTATTAATAAAAATACTGCAAAATGTTTTGTTTCACACTGCAGCTGGAGGTTCTTTTAGGCAAACACCCATTTATTTGGCCATTCACACAAGATTCTCCATAGATATACACAGTGCAAAAAGCTCTCTAATAGTATATACCCTGCTGCTTGAATGTTCTTAGTCTACAGTGCAGTAGCAATTTGAAGATGAGCTTGATGTTCTTTGAGGTATTTGGAATGAAGAGAACAGCAAGAGATGAACTTTCTCAAACCCAAACCATTTTCTATCATGACTTGTAAAATTATTAATGTATTTATTAATATTTACGGCTTGCTGACAAGTACTTTTTTCAGCTAGATAATATCAGACTGGTTCCTGTGGGTTACTAAACTTTGTGCATTGCTCTTTGCATTATTAAACAGAAGTCAATGACATGGACACCCATTTACTTGGCTCTGTCATAATAGTTAATGATGTCTGGCTTTTGCGAAATGCATAATTGAAAAGTGTAACACACAAAGGGAACAAAAATAAATAAATATTTCTTATGTAATAAAAAAACATAACGGTTGGAGGCATGAAATTGAATAGCTCAAAGGCTGTGTGAAAATCTCATGATAGGGTTATTGTTGAAATACTATGTAAATTGAATGTACATTGTTATAATTAATTTGCCCTGAAGTTAAATATTTGTGCATGTTATATTTCCGATGCATGCCAAATGCCCTACTTTGCATTATATTAAGTGTTAAAAGTATGAAAAATGGGAAAAGACACCTTTTTTGATTAGCTCTGAGAAAATGAAAGAAAGTAAGCAAGCTGAAAATTGTTAGATGACTTGATTTCAGAACATGTTTATGTTAATAGGGTATTTGACTTTTGAATGCTTCATAAACTATGTTATGCTCTGTGCTATTTGAGGTACTAAAACAGCTGGAATACTGCCAGAAGCTTTAATTGGAATCATCTTCACAGTAGCTGACAAATACAGCTTGTATTTGGTTCCGGAGATTATGTAAAAATGTAAAATGATGTGGAAGGGCTGCTCTTGGACATACCACAGAGCTTGTTCAGAGAACATATCACATCATCATAATTATATACGAATAACCATAGGCTCATCACATATTAATGTGAGCTATGGAGAAAGTAGCGTTCTGTAAAAAATGTACATGGCAAATTAATTGAGGCAACACCTCCTACAGGATTCACCTTTCAAACTCTTAGAGTTCATGACTTCTGACAGGTGAAGCAACCATGACTTCAGATTTTTATCTGCAGCACCAGTGTCCATAAAATTGATGTTGGTACTGTATGCCCACTTGTTGTATCTATTTCTGCCATGCTAATTGGATGGTTAGGTAAACTGCTTTTGCGGTGGTTGTAAGAGTAAAAGTCCACTCTTTGACTACATGGAAGTCATCCAAAATAGGTTATATTATACTATATACTGGAAAACTCCATTATCAAGTTGTAAAGCACATGTTGGTACCTGAATAAAAACAGAACAAGATACACAATCTGCCCTATGTGGTGTCCATCATCATCGCCTGTTTCTGGCAGCACAGCATATTCCAAAGGTGTGTACTATAGATTGCTCCAACTTTTTAATGTACTAACTTGAGCTTAAAGTAAAGCTAAACTCAAAAAAGTAATGATTTGCTAAGTTATATGGACCTAAAAATGTTAATTGTGCCTAAGCAGTACCCTGGAAAATGCACCTTTTTGTCTTGAATTTCTCTGAAAAATAAGAGCACTACCTGGTATGAGATAGTGCCAAGACACTTTTGCATCAACTGCAATATTGCCATTTATTTAAAATGTCTAATCTAAAGCTAGTCATAGACGGAGCAAATTTCTTTCCTGTAACCATGGGTCAGTGTTGATATGGGGAATTCCTCCCACAGAGCCATTGTGTTCTCCCAGTGAGAACACAGTGATTATCTATAACAGCCGCTAGCAAATAGTCACATGCAAAATACAGCAGGCTGGTTGTACCCAAGTTGATCAATCGATCAACTTGGGTACATTAAGCTTGCCCATACATGATTTGAATTTCTTCCAGTTCCTGCTGAAGCGACTGAAATTCGAACCCTGAGATTTGTAGCTAAATGTGATATTGTCATTATTGTGCTACTCACCGGTCTTCTTCCTGGAGGCTCAGACATGAGACAGCAAAGTCCTGCATCTACTAAGGTTGCCTCCTCCCCACACGGAAGAACAAGGCATGATAAGTAAGTAATGGGGAAAGATCAGCTGTAGTCCAGACTGGTGACTAGTCCTTTGCCTTCTGCCTGATTTCTTTAAGGCCCACCTTTCAGGGTTCAATTCCTTTTTAAAACAAAGCTTTAAAAAAATCAATCTTTGTTGTTCCAATACAACTTTATCAGCACTTGTGAAGCAACCCGAAATGGAATTTGCAACCAGAAAGCTTAAATCCTTGGGGAAAAAGAGTCATCTAAGTTGTTGAAAAATTCATATGGTATTAGATAAACCATAGGTGTTAGATAAAGCTATGTCCCATGAACTGCCAATCATTAGAAATATCAACATTCAACCTGGTTAGAAAAAAGCTCAATAACATACATTTTTTGCCCCCGTCCTCACAGAGGGAATGTACATGCAGTTTCACAGGATGAATAGCTCTTAATTTATTTTATGAATACAGTACATCCCTACGTAGGGCAGTAAGCTGTTTTTTTTTTTAACTGAGCTCCTTAGTGGTGTTACAAATAGAAAAGGGACCTGTATGCTGTAACTAATTTCAATCAGCAGTGGGTGCAGTTGAATATTTTCACAAAGTGTGCCCAGACTGAGAAAGAAACTGCTAAGGATAGGAGAGGTAGGTAGCAGTGAAAGAGTTGTGGGACATAAGTAGTAACTGCCAGCTCCACTGGTACCCACAATGTATCAATATACAATGTTATTCATTATATATATATATATATATATATATATATATACACTATATTGCCAAAAGTATTGGGCCAGCCCTCCAAATCATTGGATTCAGGTGTTCCAATCACCTCCATGGCCACAAAATCAAGCACATAGGCATGCAGACTGCTTCTACAAACATTTGTGAAAGAATGGGTGGCTCTCAGGAGTTCAGTGAATTCAAGCGTGGTACCGTGATAGCTTGCCACCTGTGCAATAAGTCCATCCGTGAAATTTCCTTGCTACTAAATATTCCACAGTCAACTGTTATTGGTATTATAACAAAGTGGAAGCAACTATGAACAACAGCAAGGCAGCCACAAAGTGGTACGCCATGTAAAATGACAGAGCAGGGCCAGTGCATGCTGAAGCGCACAGTGCGCAGAAGTTGCCAGCTGTCTTCAATAGCTAAAGAACTCCAAATTTTGTGTGGCCTTAAGATTAGCACAACAACAGTGCATAGAGAGCTTCATGAAATGGGTTTCCATGGCTGAGCAGCTGTATCGAAGCCTTACATCACCAAGTGTGATGCAAAGCATCACATGCAGTGGTGTAAAGCACACCACCACTGGACAATAGAGCAGTGGAGATTTGTTCTCTGGAGTGACCAATCATGCTTCTCTGTCTGGAAATCCGATGGACGTGTCTGAATTTGGGGGTTACCAGGAGAACGTTACTTTCCTGACTGAATTGTGCCAAGTGTAAAGTTTGGTGGAGGGGGAGATTATGGTGTGGGGTTGATGAAGAACTCTTAAGCATCAGCATACCGACATTTTGGACAATTTCTTGCTCCCAACATTTGTGGGAAGAGTTTGGGGATGGCCCCTTCTTGTTCCAACATCACTGCGCACCAGTGCACAAAGCAAGGTCCATAAAAACATGGATGAGAGAGTTTGGGGTGGAGGAACTTGACTGGGCTGCCCTCAATCCGACAGAACACCGTTGGGATGAAATAGAGTGGAGACTGTGAGCCAGGCCTTCTTGTCCAGCATCAGTGCCTGACCTCACAAATGCCCTTCTGGAAGAATGGTCAAACATTCCCATAGACACACTCCTAAACCTTGTGTACAGTCTTCCCAGAAGAGTTGAAGCTGTTATAGCTGCAAAGGGTGGGCCAACTCAATATTGAAGACTGGGATGCCTTTAAAGTTCATGTGCATGGAAAGGCAGGCGGCCCAATACTTTTGGTAATACAATGTATGTATATATTTGCATATATATATATATATATATATATATATATATATATATATGAATGTAATTGTTAAGATCTGATAACCCAGGTATCAAGACTCAAATAATACTTTATATTTAAAATAAAGCAAGCAACCAGGGAGTTTAACACAAGACAGCAGAAAGGAATAGGGTTTAACTGGCTAAAATGTGTGTATCTCTGCATTTATACATCTATGTTTGTTAATTCTTTGCAGCAATACAAGCAGTTGCTAAAGGGTAATTGTAGATTTGTTTAGTTTGCACATTTTGTATTTTGATTAGAGTATTGTTTAAGAAGGAAACAAATGCATTTGGATAACAGATAATCAAATCACAAACTGACTTTCCTTTACCACTGGTGTGCAATATGGCAGGTTCTGAAAACGTTGACAGAAAAACATTGACAAGGTCTTTGTCATTTTCATTTCATCCAGCTGCCTTAAAATGGGTTGCCTAAAAGTAAACTGTTTTCATTTCTACTATTGACAAAATAATTTATTGTGCTAAGAAATATAGGTCAAACTTAACAAGTAAATACATCCATGTCAGAAAAGAAAGGTTACATCCCTGTTTTAATGAAAAAAGTATAAATGTTACCCTACAAATGAAATGATAAAATAACACTGTAGTTATTTTTTTAAACCAAATGATATGTATTACAGTGCTTAGTGGCCATATAAAGTTTTGCTTGTGTAATTATAATCAATAAGTATTCTGATATTTTTGGAATATTTTTCTTGTGTAATATATTCAATAGATATTCTGATATTTTTGGAATATTTTTCTTGTGTAATATATTCAATAGGTATTGTGATATTTGGGAGTTTCAGAATATGCACTCATTATACATTTGCTAGTGCTAGTAACCAATTAGGTGCATATATTATTACAAAGCTATGTTCTCTTTTTATCCTGGGACACAGGAGCACACAGTATCAAAAGACATGAAACTGAGAGTTAAACTAACTCCATACTTGTACTGCACATTGTATTGTACGAGGGGCATTCAAGTCAAACTGGGACTTTTAAATTTACAGGGATGCTAGCATGGAGGTACTACATGCAGTAGTAAGTGGCATGTCCTATTACTGATAGGTGGCAAACATGTCGTGGGTCAGTCCAGAGACTGTTAATCAAGATGGCAGACAACAGTGTTAGTGTGTGCATGGAACAACATGTGGTGATGAAGTTTCTTATGAACAAAGGCATAAAACCCGCAGATGTCTACAGAAGACATCAAGCACAGTACGGTGATGAGACGCTCAGCTGCAGTAAGACATTTGAATGGTGTAAACGTTTCAAAGATGGCCGTACATCTGTCAATGATGATCCCGACTGTGGTGGTTCCCAGCCCACAGCATTCATTCCTGTGCATATTCTGTGCGTGGAACGCCTGATCCTGAATAATGAAAGCATAACCTGTCATACAATTGCACAAGAGATGAATCTTTCTGTGGGAACGGTGAACACAATGATGACCAAGTGAAGCAGGCTGTCCTAGGATGGTTCAGGCATACTAACAAATCTTACTATGCCGAAGCTTTCAAGGCATTAGTTAAATGCTGGGATAAGTGTATAAATGTAGCAGGCAATTATGTAAAAAAAATAAATGCAGTTTCCACTCTTTGAAATTAGTTTTTTTATTATATAAACTCCAAAGTACCGATTTGACTTGAACGCCCCTCCTTGTGTATATGTTGTGCAATGTATATGCTGTGTATATGTAAATACTCTTATAGTGATTGGAGTGTATTCACATAAGCAATGTTGTTTAAAGCTTTGTGACTTGAGTAAAATGTATACCAGTGAACACATAATACTCAGGTGTAGAAAACAAAAAGTGCACTGTGTGACTAGAACTGTCAGTATGGCTGGCTACCAAAAATAGATGCCATTGTTTTATGACAGTACTGGCATGTTTTTTTTATAGGAAAACATTCAGTTGTTATGCTAGGCTCTGGCAGTCAATTATTTTACAGAAGTATTTATGGTGGCATGACAAGGAGGGCACGTGTAGACAGAAGCCAATGGAGCACCAGTTACATACCAGATAGTCATACTGTATACAGTTGTGGTATAAAGTCATGTAGGTAGGGATGCCTGGGGGGTACAAGCAAAATATCTGTGCTGGCTGCATAATGTGTACATGGGATATAGTCAGCATTCAGTGTCATTGTTAGCTACACCATTTATAGCGTGAAAAAAATCTTCATTGAGAGCAATGAAAAAAAAACAGGCACTAATGGAAGGAGCAGAAAAAAAAGAGTCCAATTTAATTTATTAGTTTATTCTAAAAAACAGTAAACATGTTTAAGGGGGCAGAAAAAAACTCCCCTTCATCAGCGCTACAATAAAATACAATATAATATAAATATGTCTGGTATAATCATAAGTCTAAGGCTTCATACACATGGGTGTATGATTTTTATGCTACAAATATGTTGGATCTTTTCTGCCAAAGCTTGGATAAAAAATCTTTAATGTTTGCATATGTGCTTGTATTTATGTGCATTTATGCACTTCTGGCCTTGAGTGTAAATGTGTTCTACTGGCAAGAATATTAACTCCTTCCCACCAGCTGTATAGCATATAGGTGGCCTCTGGGCAAGTGAGCCTTAACGCTGAGAGGCCACATATACAGTATGCACACCTAAAGATAAACAGAGCTGTGCTGAAAGAGCATGCTCTGCATGCTTCCGACACACTTACCGGCAGCTAACAGAAAGTTCCTGATCTCTACTTGCAATCAGAGCTTTCTGTGACTGCTGTGACAACAGTCAGAAACCCTGTTCCCCCTAACAGCATCTAAACCCTTAATGGGTCAGGAGGCGCCAAGGGGTTAATTTATTCTATCCATTGGAATATATTTATGCACAATTAGATACCTTTCTGTGTGTTTAAATGAGTACTTGTGTAAATTATGCTCATAGGCTCCTTTCTGAATGCAAGTCTTCAAATCCTCCCTTTTAAATACTCAAGTAAATGTCTAATGTGCATGGACACATTGGCTAACTTTGAGTTGTGTTTAGAGGCTTAGAAACAATGCCAGGCACCACTAACAGCATCATTTGTTCTGCCCATATGCATGAAGCCCAAAAATCATAGAAAATCATGAATAGCTTACATATATATACAGTCAATGGTAGCCTTGCCTGTTGTGAGCAGCCTAAAATGAGCCAGTGAGCTCTACAAATGGTTTTGTGCTCTCACTACTTTGCATGAATACATATCAAAATCCGAGTACCTCTTGGATTTTTGTTTTCTTCATTGGAGTCCACACTGAAAGCAATGACATCACCTTGGCTTTTATACATGTCTGGAATGTAAAATGTGCCTTTTTCAACAGCCTATAGTCACCATAATGCAGCTTACTAATTCACTAGGCAAAATCACTTAGGCACTTAATGACCATTATTGATTTAACACTGCTTCTTCTTAATGAATGAGCCACAGTCTCATGAATATTCTTTCAGTTCTCAAAATGGTTTCCCTAGTTATGTGTAAACAATGAATGGCCAGCAGGGGATAGGTTAATTTTATCTAGCTGAGTTTCAGTCCTCCAACTGGGACTTAGTCTGTTTGTAACACATAATCAATGCATTTAAATTTGCTTACAGCATATTTTCAGACCTTTCATCAACTGTGCTTACTGTAAAATCTCAATTTTTCTTCTGTTTTTCCCACCACCAAAATGGTACCAAACCATTACATTTCACAAGATGAAGCATCACCTGGCACTTTGGGTACACTTGACAAATAATCTCTATAGAGACAGCTATATAGCTTTTTCTGGATGAAATATTTTAGGTTAGAAACAGAAAATAGAGAATACTACACAGAAGAGAAATAAATTGAAAGCGCAGAGGAAACAAGAAATAACACTAGTTGAATGTTACAGTAAAAATGTGCTTGACAACAAAAGACATTGTAATCGGTTTGAGACCACATGAATGGTATATTTATCAAGAGCATTTTTTTGCATTTTGCAGGTATTCATTCGGCTTTATAGATAAAATAAAAAGATGTCAGCATTCCAGAGGATCTAACAAGTGGGAAGGCAGCTGCATAAAATAGACGGCATGATGGAAGCTAATGCCACTCAACAGGTAAACTGTGACCCTTTCTATGGATTTTAACACTTCTTTTTATTTGGCTGGCATTTAAGCCTAATCTAATGAAAAATTGTCTTTAAAGTTATTGTAAACCTTCCCGTTTTTTTTTTCATTACAATAACAAGCATGCTATGTTTACCTGCTCTGCGAAGTGGTTTTGCACAGAGCAGCCCCAATTCTCCTCTTCTTGGGTCCCCCACTGGTGCTTTTGGCTCCTCCCCCCGCTGAGTGCCCACCATAAAATTTCGAGTCCTATGGTGGTCACTTATGTGGGCTCGCTCCCAAGCTGGACTGTTTGCGTCTATTCAGACACACAGCTCAGTTTGGCCCTGCCAATTTTTGCTCACAGGTTTTGACTGATAGCAGCAGGAGCCAATAACTCCTGCTGCTCTCAGCCAAACCTCTGTTAGCCTGGGATAGGGTAGAGAAGTTGCTTGAGCACTGGAATGAGAATAGGATTGAGCTCAGGTGAGCATTTAGGGGGGCTATGGGGGGAGCTGCATGTAAAATATTTTTTACCTTAATGCAGAGAATGCATTGAGGTAAAAAAAAATGTTTACCTTTACAACCACTTTAATAATAGCTGGGCTTTAACAGTAATTTATATAATATAAATATTATATCATTGTTATTATTGCTGTATGCTGAAAGTGTAACTTCCAATAATTTGCCTTATATCAATAAAGTGACTCAGTTGCTAGCATAAATATAATTAATAAAGTGCCCCTGCCTGCAAGTCAGAGAGTTCATATTTATTTTTTTCTGCTGGCTGTGCAAATAATCTGCCCTGTATTGCAGATATACAACTGATTGAAGAATTTTCAGAATCCAACATTTTATATTTTGTATGCCCCTCTCTGTGCTCTGTAGCTCCTCCCACCAGCCTCCACATCACCATAGGACATGGTGGTGACTTGGGGGCTAGGGGATCAAACAACAGAGTGCAGTGGGGGACCAGCCATCTAATATGTCTTCTGCTGCAGCTAGCCCTGTAGAAGCTGGCTAGAGTAAGTACTGAAGGGATTTTCATACGTTCTTAAATACTTTTTAAACAAATAAATGATGAAGAATCCACTCCTCTCACCAAAAGTGTTTAGGCCAGATGCTGAATAGTAGTTCAATTGGCCCTGAATCATCATTAGAGTGGTATGTAACCATTATGGTTGAAAATTAAACATTCTGGTGGCATGAGTAAGAATTATGCTGTTGGCATGCCTTACTGAAAAGGGTCATCATGCCCTGCATGTGCTGGTTATTAATTTTGCTGCTCCTCTTCAACTCTTTGAAAGATTTCAGTTGAATCATCATTATCCATGTTAATTCAGGAGATTCATTGAATGCCCTCCTCTGCTCCATTAATCACAGAGGACAGCCAGCCTTTTACTTACATTTAAAAGTTTGCTGTGCATACTTTGGTAAGCAGATCCAGCTGTAGACATTATTTGTGAAAGTTCTCTCAGTACCTTTGACCCTTGATCCACACTTTATGCCCAAACTTCCCTAAATCCCTCAACAGGGGCGGACTGACAACTCATGGGGCCCCTGGGCAATAGGGGATCATGAGGCCCCTGTGTCCTTGCCCACACTCAAAGCACGCCCAAAAAAGCCTATAAAAGGTACCAGGGGCATTTCATGGGGCCCCCTACTGACCCCGGGCCCTCGGGCAGTTCCCGAGTGCTCGAATGGTCAGTTCGCCCCTGCCCCTAAACCCACCAAAAACATTCTAAGCCCCCTCTCAGCAACCTCTCCAAGACCGTTAACATGTTAAGTATCTCAATTCACACCCATCTTTAGTAACTTACTAGGCTTGCCTATCTTTATACTACTCATTCATCACAACACTCCCCAAACCGCTTGCACTTTCAAGACTTACCTGACACAGCCCAATACCAGCTTCATTATCCTTCTTTTTAATTTGCTCCCACTTTTTCTCTGCCCCCTTCCAAAATTTTGCAACCTCGTCCTTCTCCTTTCACCCACACTCTTCTTCTGACTCCCTCCAACAATAGCTCACCATCCTTCTTCTTTGTCCTCCACTCTTTCTCTGCTCTATCCCACAACTGTGCACCCTTATCTTTCTCTCTTCCTCCTCCCACAATCACCTGCTTTCCTCCTCCATCTATCCTCCTCATTCCTCTTCTATCCACTCCCATTTTGGCACACCCTCCTCCATCTCCTTTGACCCCATTACACTGCACCAACATCTCCCTCCTCTGACCCATTCCCTCTCTCCTGCTTCATACCTCCCACTACTTTTTGGTTGGTTTTTAATTTTTATTTTATCCCAGTTGTTATCCTCTTTTTCTTGTGAAAAATTAACTCCTTCACACATTTCCCCAAAATGTTGTATCATTTGAATGATAATTGAAAAAAGCAATGTAATTTACTCGCTAAAGCAGTACACCATGTAAGGTTTCATTTATTTTAGTGAGTTTGATGAAACTTAAAAAAAAAAAAGAAAGAACCACCTGCGCTACCCACAATATGCTAACGTACTAGGATTGGGCTGCTGCTATCACCTAACTATACACCTGGATAGAGTACTAGTACAACAAACAAAATGGTGATGCGTTCCCACACAATACTTATATATAATGCATACTCCAAAAAAGGAATGTGAGGAAGTCACGTGGTACGTGATGCAACGCTTCGGATGATAGATGGAGATGTGGTGATGTCACTTTCGGCATGAGCGCCATCTTGATATACCCATAGCAGTACACCCAAGAGGTCCTATGAGGTTCTGTGAGCATGTTTTTTGCTTATTGCATGTGAGTGAGCATTTATTTGATTTAACAACTTAAATAAATGAAATAATATCACGCTATGAGAGGATTCTTCTTCTTTCTTTATAATAGTTATGAGGAGGATGAGTTTATTACACTATATGAAAACTACCCAGATACCATGATCGGTGATACCTTTAAGTTCTGAAGGGGAATACCACCACTATTGTGATATCAGATCCAACTTAGGGGACTGGGCGGTCTGCTGCGCCTAATAGTATGAAGGCTTTTTGACCCCTTGGGGTCGTGGGTTGCTCCATGAAGGTGAGGGGGCAATTTAACCGGTGACGGATCCCACTTTTTACACCTGCATCATTTATGGTTATTGCTGGAGTTTTCAATATATCCAACTATATTGAGGATCACACACGTGGACAATTGTTTTTGCTTTGTGAATTATTGGTGGCACTATTTTTTGTAGATACATTTGCATATTAATTTAAGGTTTATGTATTTTTCATATTTATTTATTTCATATTTATTTATGTCACTTTATTCATATTTGTGTTTTCACAAGTTTGTTGGCTATTTATATAGCATTTAGTCCCAAATTTAGGGACTTGAACACGGTATACAGTTGCAAGAAAAAGTATGTGAACCCCTTGGGATTACGTGGAGTTTTGCATGAATTGGGCATAAAATGTGCTCTGAACGTCATCTAAGTCACAACAATAGAAGAACACAGTCTGCTGAACATAATACTACATAACCATTAGATGTTGCCATGGTTTAATTGCACATAACATGTAAACATTCACAGTGCAGGGAGGAAAAAGTATGTGAACCTTTGGACTTAATAACTGGTTGACCCTCCTTTGACAGCAATAACCTCAACCAAACGTTTCCTGTAGTTGCAGATCAGACCTGCACAACGATCTGGAGAAATTTTGGACCACTCCTCTTCACAAAATTGTTTCAGTGTAGCAATATTCTTGGGATGTCTGGTGTGCATTGCTCTCTTAAGGTCATGCCACAGCATTTCAATCGGGTTGAGGTCAGGACTCTGACTGGGCCACTCCAGAAGGCGTATTCTGTGCTGTTGCAGCCATTGTTTTGTTGAATTACTTGTATGCTTTGGGTCATTGTCCTGTTGCATCACCCATCCTCTGCGGAGCTTCAGTTGGCGGACAGATGGTCGTACGTTTTCCTGCAAAATGTCTTGATAAACTCTGGAATTCATTTTCCCATCAATGACAACAATCCGTCCAGGCCCTGAGGCAGCAAAGCAGCCCCAAACAATGATGCTCCCTCCGCCATGTTTTACAGTGGGGATGAGGTTTTGATGTTGGTGTGCTGTGCCTTTTTTTCTCCACACATAGTGTTGTGTGTTCTTCCCAAACAACTCAATCTTGGTTTCATCTGTCCAAAGTATATTTTGCCAGTAGTGCTGTGGAACATCCAGGTGCTCTTTTGCAAACTTCAAACGTGCTGCAATATTCTTTTTGGACAGCAATGGCTTCCTCCGTGGTGTCCTCCCATGTACTCCATTCTTGTTTAATGTTTTCCTTATTGTAGATGTGTCAACAAAAATGTTAGCATGTGCCAGAGATTTCTGTAGGTCTTTAGCTGACACTCTGGGATTCTTCTTTACCTCATGCAGCATTCTGCGCTGTGCTCTTGCAGTCATTTTCACAGGACGACCACGCCTAGGGAGAGTAGCAACAGTGCTAAACTTTCTCCATTTGTAGACAGTCTGTCTTACCGTGGACACATGAACATCAAGGCTTTTGGAGATACTTTTGTAACCCTTTTCAGCTTCATGCAAGTCAACAATTCTTGATCGTAGGTCTTCTGAGAGCTCTTTTCTGCGAGGCATGGTTCACATCAGACAGTGCTTCTTGAAACCAGTAAACCCAAAACAGGTGTGTGTTTTTTAAGGGCAGGACAGCTGTCAGCAACACCTCCAATATCATCACACTGATTGGAGTCAAGGTTGGCTCACTCCTGGCTCCAATTAGCTCTGGGAGAAGGCATTAAGCTAGGGCCTCACATACTTTTTCCTCCCTGCACTGTGAATGTTTACATGTTATGTGCAATTAAACCATGGCAACATCTAATGTTTGTGTAGTATTATGTTCAGCAGACTGTGTTCTTCTATTGTTGTGACTTAGATGACGTTCAGAGCACATTTTATGCCCAATTCATGCAAAACTCCACATAATCCCAAGGGGTTCACATACTTTTTCTTGCAACTGTATATATACAGTATATACATATATACACTTTTGTATGTGGGCATCTGTCACGTGTTGGTTGCACATACATGTGGAAGGATTTTTTATAGTCCTATGATATTGTCTTTAGTCAGGTTAATTTATCCTGACCGTCTTATTGTTGTTATTAAGGCACACCTAGTCATTTGTCAGTCATCGTTTCACTGCACTTTTTGGGCATCCATTTATGTCAAGTGTTTATGTTAAATCTAAATTATGATTCGGCATTTATATTGATGGCAAGCTTGCAAAATATTTGGTTTTTATGATTAGTCATAATTAATATTAATATATGTAAGTGGTCTGTGACAAATGGTAGTATTTACTATTCTTCAATTATAGCTGAGACCAAAAGATATACAAGTTAAGCTGAAATAGTATATACCAGTTGAAAGTTGAGTAGACTATATTTAGAGATGGTTGGTTAAAAGTATTTGGTAGTTATGTCAAGGTTATTAGAAGTGACTTACTATTACATTACGTATTTTCTGTGTATATTTAGTATACGTCTCTAACACTGATACATATATAGTTTAGTGATTATACATTGATATGTTCTTAAGCTATACTATCTTTTAAATATATAGCTAAGGGTTACATCATTGGTACATCAGCATACATATGTTCCTGTCCATCAAACATCATATGTATAGCATCTTTCCCTTTTATGAATTGGCTTTGCTAAGCAGTAATACTTTCCATAGAAGGTATTATGATCACTAACTATGACGTACATTTGCCTCATAAAAGACCATCGGAACGGACAAGGGACACACACTCACGCTCACACACTCTCTCTGATACACACAAGCTACATGATTCCTGCATACACACGTCTGAGAAGCTGCAACAGGTGCATACTGAGATCACTTCCAGCTACAATTTAGTCACATCCGTCTTCTCTCTCGGACTTTGAGTTGGACAAGGACATGAGAATCGCACATGGCAAGAACAGCCATGACAGATAATGGTGACTTTTTCTTTGAACTTTCGCTTGTCAGTTTTACAGTAGTTTCATCTAGATGGAACTGTTCATAATACGCTTTACATTGTTTATTGGACACCATTGTGTGATAGAATAAAATCACACTTCATTTTTTATTACAATGGCTCTTTCATTCATAATCGCCTCAAGACACTAGAAGCAGTATTATATGTGTCTAAAAATCCAACATTTTGGTGAGCCAGCCACCGCCGAACGTTTTTTCTACGGTTTTTCCCATACCTTGTTAAGGGGGAAAAACGCACGATTCTGTGATTGTCAAGTTTTGGGAAAAACACGGTGAAAAGTACCTAGCAGAACAGGCGATTAAAACAGACTTGGACGAGAATTCCAGTGATTGAGCCGGGTCAAACGAGAAAATCTTCTGATTACGGTGAGTAACAATTATGGAATTTATTGATGACTTAGTTAATGAAAGCAAGTTAGAATTTAAAGATGTTTCTTTATATCCTGAAGACAGTCAGCTATGGCACTATATGTATAACGAATGTTTACAGGCCAATATTCAGATAGATAAATCTAAATTTACTGTGCACAGACAGCGTAAGAAGATATCTAACATCTTAAATTTAGTAAGAATATTCAACAAAATGATTTTGAATGTTGATTTATCTGTTAAAAAAGCTTGTACATTAAAACAGACAAAATGTAGCACTGTACAGCATGAAAATTTGTCTCAAGATGCTCCTAGTTGCCCAAACTGTGACATTTTCTGTAATTACATAGAAAATCTTGAGAAACAAATTGACTCAAAGACAAATCTTTTGTTAAGACTGCAGAATGACAGTAAACAGGTTGCCATGATTAACACAGATGACAAACAGAGTGATTCAAAATCAGAGCCACGTCTGTCCGATTTCTCTGAAAGTTCGGATATTGACTCTGATGACGAAACACAAATTAAACATAAAGAATTGTTATGTAAAACTGCAAAACTTAAGTTGCAAATACATAATCAATTAATGAAAGTTTTAAAAGACATTCCTGCTTATGATCCAGATAAAGATATCTATAGCAACATGGAAGTATATGAAATGCATGTCAAATGCCATCAGATTTCAGATCATGACATAAATTATTTGTTTCCGATGTGGCTCCCAATTAAATTTATGTCTCGAATTAAAAATTCTGTTGTTAACGATAAAGATCAGAAAAAACATAATGACGCGACAGACAGACTGCGATAATTGCTGTTATGTTCAACAGGTGAAGACGTACCTTCTGTAGAAATGCTCGACTTACTGCAGACTACTGCTGACGAAGACCCTTTTGAATTTAAAAGCAAGTTTTCCAAAGCATATAAAATTATATTTGGAGTAGAAAATGAGGAAGACTCAGCTATGATCAAAGCTTTTGTAAAGAAATTCACGTATTTAGACCCAGTAACCATTGTCATAGCCGAGGAAAAACAAAATTTGAATGATATAGTAAGTTTCATTGACAAAATTCGAAGAAAATTGAAAAATAGTAATATCACTTATGAGGTGGCTGCGCTTCAAAGTGACAAAAACAGTCAGATTACAGTGCTGCCAGGAACTACAGGTCCCAGTAAGAATGACAACGACAGATGCAAGCAAGCGAGTCATAATGAGGATACCACATGTTTTCACTGTCATAAACAAGGTCATATCAGACGCCATTGTTGGAAGTTTAAACTGAACTCACAAATAAAGAAACTGGAAATAAAAAGTGAAAAAGCAGCTTTTGTACAACCTGCTGTGTTGTGTAATGATAAAAATTTAACTGAATTGCCTTATGCCTCATCAGTTAAACAAATTCACACTTTGACTAGAAACAACTGTTCTGACAACAGGGTGAGAAGGGCTGTCACTGACAGAAATGGTTTATTACCAGTTCCAAAAATAGAATCACGTCCACATTCATCCCCGATATCGTTAGAATTTGTCGCTCCAATTGTATTGGATGACAATGGAAGGCCTTTTATAGACGGATTACTAAATGGTAAAAAGATCAAATTCCTAATTGACAGCGGATCTGAGATTAATCTGACCAGAGAAAACGTACCTGTGAAACCAAATTCACCCATGTGTAAAATAAAAGGTTTTAATAATACAGGTCATTCCACTGCTAGACAGGTGCCTAATGTAACATTTGAAGTACCTGGGCTAGTGAAAACTAACATTGATATTTGGTATAGTAATGCCACCGAGAATATTCTTGGCATTGATTTTATCAATAAGCAAAAGTGGATTATTGATATTATGACGAAAGTTATTTGGAAGAACCCTTCTAGGCCCAAATCAATGTTAATGGATCCTTCTATATACAGTGATGTTGGTTTCAACTCTAAAATGTTTACAGCACAAAAATGGCCTGATATTGATGGTAATTATGCTTTACAAGAATTGGTACAACGTTTTCCAAGTTTGTGGTCAAAATTTAAAAATGACATAGGAACTTTGAAAGATACAGAATTGAATATTGAGGGTAAAGATCCCATACCATTTACTCAATATGAGTTACCACAAGAATCAATAGGACCACTTTCTGCCATTATTCAAGAGTTTATACAACTTGGGATTTTAAAGAAAACACAATCAGTGGTAAATAACTGTATTTGGCCTATCAAAAATGCTGACAATTCATATTCTTTGTCAGTTGATTTCAGGACACTGAATAAACATATCACAAATAACAAAGCAGTTGTTCCTGATCATTCTAATATCAAGTTACATTTAAAGGCCGAATCCAAAGTGTTTTCTGTTTTGGAAATCGATAACAGTCATTTTTCGATCCCCATAGCTAAAAGTTGTCAATACAAGCTAGCTTTTAAGTTTCAGAAAGAGACCTATGCATTCACTCGATTAGTAGCTGGTTTAGACATCAGTGATGGTATAGTCCATGAGTCCATAGAAAAAATTCTATCACAATTTTCAAGGCCAGAATGCATTTTTCAGCATGTAAATACAATTATGCTAAGTACGCAGAATGTTAACGAACATATTACTCTTTTGTCTGAGCTATTTATGTTGTTACAGGATGCAGGTCTTAAATTAAACCCGGAAAGAGTTCAGCTGATGAAAAGTCAGGTGAAATGCTTTCACATGCAGATCAGTCAAGGAAAGAGACAATTATTGCAGGAAACAGTCAGAGCTATCACTGCCATTCCAGTTCCTACAACACATAAAGCATTGCAACAATTTTTGAAAAACATAAATCATTGCAAAGAGTTTATACATGGTTTCGCAGAGAAAGTTAAGCCATTACATCATCTTTTGAAGAGTAAAAATAACTTAGTTGACCAATGGGGTCCAAATGAGAATAATGCTTTAAAAGTGTTGAAAAAGGATTTGCAGAATGCGCCAGCATTAAGTACTATTGAGGTTTGTTCCAATGCTCCTTTTGTTGTGAAAACTCATGTATCTGAGAATGCTATTTCAGTAACTTTGTCTCAATTAAAAGAAGGTAATGAGAGACTAATTAGTTACTTCTCCAGAAATTTATCACTATTGGAAAGAACTTTGACATCAGAGGCACAACAACTGTTGAGTTTCTTTTATGCAATCAAAGTTTCACAAAGCACAGTAAAGTCACATAGTATCATATTACAGTCTCCTGACAGTTCACTAAGAAGAATTCTTGAGGAAGATACATTCAGAGAATGCCGTGAAAAGTATCCTCAGTGGATAAGAGCACTGTTAGCCAAACACATTGTGATAGGTACAGCTGTATCAGACAAGTCTCTACCTCACATTCACAGCAACACATGCATTAATGAAGAACACTCTAACACTAGAGTAATGACATCAGCACAGAAAACAGTTACGCATATTTCTAAAGTTATAGGGATGAGAACAAAGGCATAAACCTTTGTCATCTCTGGGGTGATACAAAACCTTTCTTTGTTTAATAAAACAGGGTTTTGCGGTCATGACCTATGATGAAATATTGCGTCCTGTCATACCTAAATAACACACTACTTTTGTATTCTAGTTTAGGTAATCTTAGACAGGATTAGGACAGTATTTTGATTGATATATAGAAGTTTTCTGTAAAAGGAAATAGGAAGTAATGTTACTTCACAATATGTGTTTCAAACTCATACACTGATTGTTCCATAATCTTTCATATTTGTTGAAATAGGTGCAAGAATAATGCAATGTTTGTGCCAAAGTAATGATACTGCATTTCTTTACAGAAATGACATCTAAAATCAAACATGAAGCGTAACAATCTCCTACAAGCCAACGTGAAGGAATTTTAACGTTAAAGAAGAGTTCTTCATATGGAAGAAGATTGAACAAGAGCTTAATACTTCACACTTGTGACTGATTTATCGCGTTCAACAAAAATGTTTCTACTTTACAGAACTTAAAGAAGATATTGTATAGACATTGCATGAAGAAAAGATTCATCAAGAGGAAATCTATTTATTAGTGATAAAACAATTTATTATTGAAAATATTGTTATAGGTCACATATACATTGTAATGATCCTTTTATTCCGATACTTACATCCATATTGGGATAATATTATTATTATTATTATTTTTTATTTTTTACATATTCATATACGGAATATTTTTTGGTTAAAACTTCATAGAGTTATTCCAGTTATTAGAATATCTTTTGTTAAAAGATTTAAGAAACATATTACTCTTATAGGAGCAATATAAACTTATGACACATTTTAGAATGGAAAGTATATTTCCGGAGCCTTAAAATATTATACAAATATGGAAATATAATACATTAATTATTATTACATCATTTAATTATTATTTTTATTATTATTTTTATTATTATTATTACTATATTATCATATATCAATTAACATTATGATTAAGAATTTTTAGGAAGAGAAACTAAAGATTAGGTATAGAGTTTTGAAGGAAAGTTATTTTTGATTGGTCCAGTTATGAAGAATATATACGATCATTTGGTATAAGACGGTGTGTATGGGACATGAATGAAGTGTGCATTGATTTGGCATTAATTTTAGACTAATCATAATAAGGGGGAAATGTTAAATCTAAATTATGATTCGGCATTTATATTGATGGCA
This sequence comes from Staurois parvus, assembly GCF_062004578.1. Taxonomy (NCBI): domain Eukaryota; kingdom Metazoa; phylum Chordata; class Amphibia; order Anura; family Ranidae; genus Staurois; species Staurois parvus. The sequence continues at coordinate 8,704,415 of NW_028317893.1, forward strand.
AGCTTGCAAAATATTTGGTTTTTATGATTAGTCATAATTAATATTAATATATGTAAGTGGTCTGTGACAAATGGTAGTATTTACTATTCTTCAATTATAGCTGAGACCAAAAGATATACAAGTTAAGCTGAAATAGTATATACCAGTTGAAAGTTGAGTAGACTATATTTAGAGATAGTTGGTTAAAAGTATTTGGTAGTTATGTCAAGGTTATTAGAAGTGACTTACTATTACATTACGTATTTTCTGTGTATATTTAGTATACGTCTCTAACACTGATACATATATAGTTTAGTGATTATACATTGATATGTTCTTAAGCTATACTATCTTTTAAATATATAGCTAAGGGTTACATCATTGGTACATCAGCATACATATGTTCCTGTCCATCAAACATCATATGTATAGCATCTTTCCCTTTTATGAATTGGCTTTGCTAAGCAGTAATACTTTCCATAGAAGGTATTATGATCACTAACTATGACGTACATTTGCCTCATAAAAGACCATCGGAACGGACAAGGGACACACACTCACGCTCACACACTCTCTCTGATACACACAAGCTACATGATTCCTGCATACACACGTCTGAGAAGCTGCAACAGGTGCATACTGAGATCACTTCCAGCTACAATTTAGTCACATCCGTCTTCTCTCTCGGACTTTGAGTTGGACAAGGACATGAGAATCGCACATGGCAAGAACAGCCATGACAGATAATGGTGACTGTTTCTTTGAACTTTCGCTTGTCAGTTTTACAGTAGTTTCATCTAGATGGAACTGTTCATAATACGCTTTACATTGTTTATTGGACACCATTGTGTGATAGAATAAAATCACACTTCATTTTTTATTACAATGGCTCTTTCATTCATAATCGCCTCAAGACACTAGAAGCAGTATTATATGTGTCTAAAAATCCAACAGTTTATCACGTGTGGTTTAGTGATATTTGTCATTTTACCCTGTTTAGGGACACAAGTGTGTTTGTGTATTGTGTGTTTGTTCTTCCTTTTTTTTTTTTTGCACTATTTTATTTCCATTTTTGGTTTCACATTTATTGATTATTCATTATATATGGTGTACAATTTCCTATGATTGCACGTTATTGTTAAGCATTGATTTTAATCACCTTATACAGTGGATTATATAAGGGGATCCCTAATAATCCGATTTTGAAGTATGCATTATATATAAGTGAAACTTTGCTTTGCAAATATTACCAAATCATTTTCAAGGAAATTTAACAATCATAATGAGTGCTAACATATTATTGGATGATTGAAGTCAGCAAAAATTCATCTCATTCTCTAAGCTAATAAAAGTTTCCTTTAATTTAGTGATTAAACTAAATTTGTGCTGAGTTTATTTTGCAAGTGATCGGTTCTCATGTGTAACATTAATAATGCAAACTTTGTTCATTTCATTCACTAAAAGAAAAGTGGACATGTTCTACTCTAGTAAATAATTGCTAGCAAGGGTGCAACTACAGTTCATGATGTCCCATAGCTAAAATCTGATTGAGCTCCAAGAAACTTCTTCGTCCCAGAAGAAGAGGATCGTGGCTACTCTGTGCAAAACTTTTGCACAGAGCAGGTAAGTATAACATGTTTATTATAGAAAAAAATAATTAATGAATAATAATAAAACTTTCATTATTGGGATGAAGTGGGCAAAAGGAACTTCTGTCCCATATTACTGCTAGGGCTTCATTAGAGAGATTTCACCGAAATTTCTCTCTTGCTGACATTTTAACACTCATGAAGTGAAGTAAGTTCTCCAACAACAAACACAGATATAAATAAAAATATTTTTAAGGAGAGTAGGAAAAGGCAACAACCACTGTTAAATTTTTATATGTGTGTATGTTCCCATTGCATATTTCCCCTTAATTACTGTTTAGTTAAATGTTGATAACAGAGCAAAAGTTGTCAAACGTAAGGGGGGATCTTACTAATGGAGACCCAAACAGCAGTAAAAACAGTCAGGAGTTAGAATACTTCTTCACACTATCCAAAACTACAAAAAAAAAAGTTTTTGTTAGCATGAAAAACTCTTTAACATAAATTATGTTAAAATTCATGATAAATAGCAAGAGAGCTGTCAGCATAGTCATTACACTGTTAGAGATTATTGCTATGCATTACATTTGTTAGGGAAGAACAACAGTGCAGGGAATACATTTTAAAGCTAAACTCCAAGATAAGAAAAAATTGTCAAAATACAAGAGGTGTGTGTATTCTTACTTTCATTTTGGTGTGCTTTCTGTATTTCTGCCAGATCTATGCTTTATTTTTGTGCAAATCTTTGTGATTCCTGTAATAATGACTGGCCACTGCTGCTCTCTATTTGTGCTGCGTAAGTTGTCTTTTATCTTCCCTCTCTTCTAGTTTTCAGCAATTGGCATCTAATAGGTCCTGCTCTCTGCATGGACTATTGTGCATCCCAGTAATGGCATGGCTACTACTGTTTCAAGATAATAACTGGATTTTCAAAGGCATTTGTGCCAGACAAAGTGGACATATATTTATTTCATATCATTACATAAATATTAGGGCTGAAATGCACAACTGCATGTGGGTGTGGGTCCCTGGACATGGACAGTATGATCTCAGGGACCCATACCAAATTGGATGACATACTGGGATACAGCGGCTGTGTCCATGCACCCATTGTGTCCCAATAAACATCAATGGAATTTCCTGCACTGGGATACACTAAGCACCTGTGCATCCCTATGCAGGTAAACATGGCTCTGCATGGGCGTATGGTATTATACACCCAGTGTGAATGAGGCCTTACAATCTTCAAGCATGTGCACAATTGGAAATAAAATTGGTTCAACTTGATTTAAAGGATAAGTTTACCTTTGCATGTAAAAAAAGGTGCATTTATTGATTTTTTTTTTACTAGGAGCCTGAAAAACATTGCACCTGTGATCAGCAGATCATGGGTGCAATGGAGGACTCCTGCGGACTGTTAGTGTACACTGTCTGCTCGTACCTCATATGGGCAGGCAGTTACGCAATCAGGCCCAGACTGGGACAAAATATAAGTGTAAAATATATAGACACAGCACCAATAAATTATATATAAAGCTGCAAACCTAACCAAAGAAAAGGTAAGTGACAAAAAATATATAAAGGAATGCGCTAAATACCAAATCACATGAAAATGCAGAAAAAAACCTAAATAAAATAAAAAATATATTTATAAATGTCCGTAATTCATATATAAGTCCAAACACCAAAATAAGTGATTAAAAAATCTCTTAAACAAGAAAAAACACTGTGTAGCAAAATCCACCACCGAATGAAATGGTTAAACTCACCAGAGCTATTTGCTGATCAAATTATAAATCAGCAAAAATAGCAATTGCTCTGGGAGCGATGATCTGTTGGAATATCCAGGAGCAATAGACTGCAATCAGCCAAATCAGCACACATGGAACAGCCTTAACTGCAAGTGGTCATCATGCCTTCATAACTTTGAAAATGCTCATGGAATCAAAGAAGAGTATCATGGTGCAGTATATTAAAACAAAGATAATTTTTATTGTAGCCTTAAATATGCACTCACAAGAAAGGTGTCCAACCGACACCAGCAATAATAGCAATATCAGTCTCAAAAAGCTAAAGCAGGGACGAGCCTCGCTCACCGCGATCACAGCCGACAGTCTCGAGGAGCATCCTGACGTCCCATTCACTAAGCCCCACCCTACGCGTTTCTAAAGTTATGAAGGCATGATGACCAGAGATTTTTTAATCACTTATTTTGGTGTTTGGACTTATATATGAATTACAGACATTTATAAATATATTTTTTATTTTATTTATGTATTTATCTCCATTTTCATGTGAGTTGGTATTTAGGGCATTACTTTATATATTTTTTGGGACAAAATATAGGCCCAGGCATTTTAGACTGAGCAGCCAATTTATCCAGGGAGAGGGGTTCAAGGGAGTTTCCTGGGGCAGTTGGTTATGGAATATTCATGGAGTCCTCCACACTGTAATGTAAAGGAGCACTATGATAAAAAAGGAACTGCACTGTAAAGAGGCACTGTATTGATTACAGTGCCCCTTTACAGTGCAGTCCCCTTTATATCACAGTGCCCTTTTCCATTACAGTGCTCCTAGAGATGAAATCACAGTTCCCCCTCTATATTCAGCAAAGAGACATCCCAATACAGCAAAGCGACATCTCAACCAGCAAAGAGACATCCTATCCAGCAAAGAGAAAGCCCAGTCCAACAATGAGACATCCCTATATAGGAAAGATACATCACAATCCAGCAAAGAGACATCCCCATATAGCAAAGAGATGTCCCAGTCCATCAAACAGACATCCCCCTATAGCAAAGAGACAGCCCGATCCAGAAAAGAGACATCCTCATATAGCAAAGAAACATACCAATCCAGCAAAGAGACATACCCATCCAGCAAGTAGACAGCACAATCCACAAAGAGACAGGATGTATATTTGCTGGATTGGGATGTCTCTTTTCTGGATGACATGTCTCTTTGTTGGATGGGATGTCTATTTGCTGTACTGAGCTGTCTTCTTGTTGAACAGGTCTGTCTCTTTGTTGAACTGGGCTGTCTCTTTGCTGGATGTGATTTCTTTTTGCTAGATTGAGATGTCTCTTTGCTGGAAGGGATGTCTCTTTGCTGTATGGGGATGTCTCTTTTCTGGATTGTGCTGTGTCTTTGCTGTATGGGGATGTCTCTTTTTCTTTGTAAATGTCAGTGCTGCTGCAGCCCTTTTTGTACATCACAGAGATTCCCTTCATAGGCAGGATTAGGACACAGATAATCACTACATAAATACAAACATAAACAACATAGGATTCTGTTCCAAGTGTATTATAAAGATGCCTATGTTTAATAAGGAAGCAAATGGCAACATAATGCAGGTTAAAAAGCACTCATCATGACGTCACTAGTGATGTTGATGGTTCATGAAAAGCGCTATTTAACATGCATTATGTAAACTGCCATTTGATTCATTATTTCATTTAAGTCTTTATAATAATCTTAGAACAGAACCCTCTAGTTGTTTCATTTTATATTAAAGGACTAGAACATGTTAAATATATAGAGCTATAATTAACCCAGCTAAGTGAAGGGCTGAAGCTAAAAGAATGTACAATCGCAAATAATAAAATAGGATGGACAAAGGTACAAGTAAACCTTATTCCCTATGGTAAGTGATAAAACACAGAGTATCTATCCCCATATTTTTTTTTATTTATTTTTTTAATTTATTTTTTTAGATGGAATGGAAAAAATAAGACTCTCCGTCAGGTTTTCCTGCTATTGGGGTATCAAGGTCCTACCTTTTCTCAGGGCTTGTGCTGCTCCATGTGCTGGCATCCATCTTAGTTCTGCAAAGCATTGTGGGATCCTTTATGCTTTCAGCCCTCTGCGGCTCCTCCCAGGAGGTGGTGGCTTATCACATTTAAGTCTGCTGTTTGCAGCTGTACATTGCATTTGTGTCCTGTCTGTTGCACAGCAGCAAGCTCCTGTTCAGTTAACTCTTTGCTCTCCTAGATACCGACTCGGCTTTGGATAAAATTCTTCCTGGCTTCTGACCCGGGCTCTGGTGACCATTCTTCCTGGCTTCTTACCCCGGCTCTGGCGACCATTCTTCCTGGCTTCTGACCCCGACTTTGACTACGATTCCCGCTGCTTCTCGACTTGGTTATCCTGGAAGACGACCTCGGCAGGAGAACTTCTGTCCTACCAAGTCATCCGCTGTTGCTGTCGGACTTGCATAGACTCTTGCCTTGTTTCTGTGTAAATAAACCTACCTTTAAGTGCACCTCCTTGTGTGTCTGGCTCCTCGCTCCCTGACACTACACGAATGCCATGAATCCTGACAGTGCAGGTACGCCCTCGCTCCCTATGTTGGTTGCCAGACTTAATCAGCAGGATCTCTTGTTGGAATAGTTCGCTCAGGCGTTGTAGACGCTGCTTGCACGCACAGCGCACCTTGCTCCTGGTGCAATTAGGCCGGTTGTCACTCCTGTGGTCGCTCTCGCTGCTGCACCGGTTGTTGCGCCTACCTCTGCATCTGCTGCTGCACCTGCGGTGCCCAGAGGTATGACTGGTTCAGCCCCCCTTCCACAGCGCATTGGGGGTGAGCCGAGTCAGTGTCGGGGTTTCCTTAACCAAGTGGGCATGTATTTTGAGTTGATACCTCACGCTTTTCCTACTGAGAGGTCAAAGGTGGGCTTCCTAATCTCGCTGCTCTCGGACAAGGCCTTGGCCTGGGCAAATCCCTTATGGGAGAACGATAACTCTGTGATTCACGAGTTTGCCAGTTTTGTTGCCTCCTTCTGTAGGGTATTCGATGTGCCTGCTCGCTCCGCCTCTGCTGCCAAGCTGCTAATGTCCATGCATCAGGGTTCGCGGACCGTTGCCGAGTACGCCATAGAATTTCGTACCCTGGCGGCAGAGGTGGGTTGAAACAATGAGGCTCTGGTGGCTGCTTTCTCTCATTGTCTCTGAGATGCGTTGAAGGACGAGATTGCAGCCAAAGAACTGCCTGTGGAGCTCGAAGCACTCATTTCCTTCCTAATCCTGATTGACACCAGGCTCAGGGAGAGGCCTTCACTTAAGGAGCGTCTGCGGAGGCCTCCTAACCGATTGGCGCCTACGTTTTCTGTCCCACCCATTCCTCCCTCTCCTCCCACGCCTCCTGGGGATGGCTTGTCTGGCATGCAGCTGGGGTTTGCTCGCCTTTCCGAGGGGAAGCTGGCCTCTCGGCGTCGAGAGGGTCGCTGCCTGTACTGTGGTCTCGGTGGGCATTTTCGGCAGTCCTGTCTGGTCCGTCTGTGAATCGCTCGCACCAGAGATCCTGTCGGGGGCAGATCTTGGGTGGAGTTTCCTCGTCCCCGGTGTCCCGCAAAGATAAACCGCTAATCACCATTGTCCTCTCTTGGGCGGAAGGCTCGGTGACGGCCCAGGCGTTGGTAGACTCTGGTGCTGGAGGGTTGTTTATGGACAGTTTATTTGCTGCTCAGTACTCCATTCCTCTGCAGGCTCAAGTTACTCCATTGGTTCACGAGGTGATAGATGGCAGACCCCTGCAACCGACGCATGTTACCCACGAGACCCTGCCGGTTGAAGTAGCTATTGGGGCTGTTCACAGGGAGTTGGCCTGTTTCCAGGTAATTTCTTCTCCGCACTACTCCGTGGTTTTAGGATATCCCTGGCTTCAGAAGCACAATCCGACCTTTAATTGGCGGTCGGCCGAGATTCTCTCGTGGTCTCCACAGTGGGGCCAGTTGCATCCATGGACTTGTTAAGGTGTTGTGTGCCTCCTCGGACTCTGTGTTGCCCACTGACTATGGGGAGTACCTGGAAGTGTTTGACAAGGTGCTCTGCCTCCTCATCGTCCATACGATTGTGCCATAGCCTTGCAACCTGGTGCCACTCCTCCTCGTGGCAGGGTGTATCCTCTTTCGGTTGCAGAGAATCAGGCCATGGAGGAGTACGTTGCGGATGCGCTTTCCCGGGGGCACATTCGCAAGTCTACTTCCCCAGCAGGAGCTGGCTTTTTCTTCGTGAAAAAGAAAGGTGGTGAATTGAGGCCTTGCATTGATTATAGGGGTCTCAATCGAATCACGATTAAGAATACTCACCCAATTTTGTTGATCACCGAGTTGTTCGACCGCCTCAAGGGAGCAACGGTCTTTACTAAACTCGACCTTAGGGCTGCGTACATGAATCCCTGGTATGCCCTTCGGGTTGTGTAACGCACCTGCGGTCTTTCAGAAGTTAATTAATGATGTCTTTCGTGACTTGTTGCAGCAGTGCGTGGTGGTTTATTTGGATGACATCCTGGTTTACTCTGCATCTATGGAGTCTCATATCCAGGATGTCAAGCAGGTACTGCAACGGTTACATGAAAACAAGCTTTTCTGTAAGCTCGAGAAGTGTGAATTTCACCGATCCCAGGTTGCCTTTTTGGGCTACATCATTTCCGCTGTGGGATTCTCCATGGACCCTCAGAAGGTTTCGGTGGTTCTGCAGTGGCCTCGTCCCAGTGGTCTTCGGTCCATTCAGCGCTTTTTGGGATTCGCCAACTATTATCGGAAGTTTATCAGGAACTTCTCCACGCTGGCCAAGCCTCTCTCAGATCTGACCAAGAAGGGCAGTAATCCCCACGAGTGGTCATCCGAGGCCATCTTAGCTTTTGAAACTCTGAAATCCGCCTTTGCTTCGGCTCCGATACTGTCTCATCCCAATCCTGGGTTGCCCTTTGTCCTCGAGGTTGATGCATCTGAGACGGGAGTAGGCGCCCTCCTGTCTCAGCGTCGGTCGCCCGATGGACCTCTACCTCCCTGTGGGTTCTACTCCAGGAAGCTTTCCTCCGCAGAATGCAACTACCAGATTGGACACAGGGAGTTGTTGGCCATTATTCAGGCTTTCAAGGAATGGAGGCACCTGCTCGAGGGTTCTGCGGTTCCGGTTCTCATTCTCACTGACCACAAGAACCTGACATATCTCTCGGAGGCTAAGAGGTTGACGCCCCGTCAGGCCAGATGGGCTCTGTTCTTGTCGCATTTTAACTATGTGGTCTCCTATTTGCCTGGCTCCAAGAATGTCAGGGCTGATGCCTTGTCACGGCAATACTCTGAGCTGTCCAGGGAGGACTCTGAGCCGACCTCGGTCATACCTCCGGATCAGATCCTGGCTTCCATTCGTACCAGCCTGACTTCTCCCCTTGGGGAGCAGATTTTGTCGGCTCAAACTGATGTTCCCTCTGAGAGACCAGCTGGTAGATGTTTTGTACCTGAGGGATTGCACACCCGTCTGCTGCGTACCTACCATAATTTCAAGACTGCCAGTCATCCAGGGAGGAACCAGTTGTCCTGGGTCATTTTTCGTCTATTCTGGTGGCCATCTCTCTGTTCCAACATCGCCTCATATGTAGTGGCATGTTCTGTTTGTGCCCAGAATAAATCTCTTTGGCGTCTTCCATTTGGCCTTCTGCAACCCATTCCCAATGGGGAGCGTCCCTAGTCATACCTGGGCATGGATTTCATTGTGGGCCTCCCTGCGTCTCAAGGCCATATGGTCATTCTTATGGTCTTTGATCGTTTCTCCAAGATGTGCCATTGTGTTCCGTTCAAGAAATTGCTGACTGCGCAAGAACTGGCTACGGTTTTCGCCAGGGAAATCTTTCACTTGCATGGGTTGCCTAATGTGATTGTCTCAGACCGTGGAAGCCAGTTTGTGTTCAGGTTCTGGCGCGCCTTCTGCTCCCAGTTGAGTATCAAGCTCTCCTTCTCTTCGGCCTACCACCTGCAGTCCAATGGAGGAGCAGAGCGTTCCAACCAGGCCCTGGAACAATTCCTTCGCTGCTATATCTCAGACCATCAAGACAATTGGGTCAATCTCCTGCCATGGGCAGAGTTTGCGAGAAACTCGGCTGTCAACTCCTCCTCCGGCATGTCTCCCTTCATGGCCAACTATGGGTTCCAACCCGCTGTATTGCCTGAGTTGTTCTCACCACAGAACATTCCGCCTGTGGAGCACCATCTTGCTGCCCTGCGTTCTTCATGGGAGCAGATCCAGAGGTCCTTGAAGGACTCAGCACAGCGCCAGAAGCTCCAGGCTGATCGTAAACAGTTGCCCGCTCCTTCATACCAGGTCGGAGATCGGGTGTGGTTGTCCACTCGTAACCTCAATGTTCGGATGCCCGCACTGAAACTGGATCCCCGTTTTGTTGGTCCTTTCCGCATCCTCCGCAGGGTGAACCCAGTTGCCTATGCCCTTGCTCTTCCTCCTGGGATGCGTGTCTCCAATGTCTTCCATGTATCCCTGTTGAAGCCTCTGGTCTGCAATCGCTTTACTGCCTCACTGCCTCGGCCCCATCCTATCTGGGTTGACAGTCATGAGGAGTATGAGGTGAGCCGCATCCTGGACTCTCGGTTGATCCACGGTTGGGTGCAGTTCCTGGTCCATTGGTGTGGTTATGGTCCCGAGGAGTGTTCCTGGGTTCCTTCCACGGATGTTCATGCTCCTGCCCTCCTCCGTGCTTTTCACGCCCGCTTTCCACAGAAGCCTTATGTTGAGCCACGGAGGGGGAGGGGTCCTTAAGGAGAAGGTACTATCAAGGTCCTACCTTTCCTCAGGGCTTGTGCTGCTCCATGTGCTGGCATCCATCTTAGTTCTGCAAAGCATTGTGGGATCCTTTATGCTTTCAGCCCTCTGCGGCTCCTCCCAGGAGGAAGCGGCTTATCACATTTAAGTCTGCTGTTTGCAGCTGTCCATTGCATTTGTGTCCTTTCTGTTGCACAGCAGCAAGCTCCTGTTCAGTTAACTCTTTGCTCTCCTGGATACCGACTCGGTTTTGGCTAAGATTCGTCCTGGCTTCTGACCTGGGCTCTGGTGACCATTCTTCCTGGCTTCTTACCCCGGTTCTGGTGACCATTCTTCCTGGCTTCTGACCCCAGCTCTGGCGACCATTCTTCCTGGCTTCTGATCCCGGCTTTGGCTACGATTCGCGCTGGTTCTCGACTTGATTATCCTGGATTGTGGGGGAGCTGTCGCACTTGCATAGACTCTTGCCTTGTTTCTGTGTAAATAAACCTACCTTTAATTGCACCTCCTTATGTGTCTGGCTCCTCGCTCCCTGACACTGGGGCCCCGTTATGGAATTTTTTGCCCATAAGACAAACATTTACCATACAGGAAGTGACAGGGAACACATGCAAAAATACAAGGCTGACAGACATTCTAACATTCCCTACCTTTGCTTAAAAAATAATCTGTTTTTGTTGCTGTTAGAGAGTTTTGTTGCTGTTGGAGTGTTACCCTTGTTGTACCTGAAACAGTCAGGGGAGATCCTGGATGACAATAAAACTTGATCAGGGTTTAATCCTTCTCCATTCCATAAAAAACTAAGAAAAACATTTTGACTATAGATGTACTTTAACTAAATCAAAAATGACATTTTGAGATTGGCACATAGTATTAATTTTGGTTTACCATCTTCCTCCTCCTCTTATGGGTCTTAGCTTGGGTGTGCTTTCTTCTCCTGATCCACCTCCTGACTATTTTGTGGGCTGGAGGGCTGTGTGGGGGTGCCATGTTGATTACATTTTTCCTCTTCCTCTGTGGAGGAACTGTTGTCTTGTGGTGGCTGTTCCTGCACAGATTAAAAGGGGGATACAAGCGTGGCAATGCACCGCCACTGTAGCTGTACCAGAGCAGCCATCTTCATCCATGAACAGCTGTAGCTAGGAAAGAAAAAAGAAAAAAAAACAATGTTGACCAGTAGATTACTACCTAGGTTTTAAAATAGAGAAATAAGAGGCGCAGCAATAAATAAGCCAAAGTGGCTAGTGGGTGTAGGAGCTTTGAATCAGACAGAAAATACAGATTTCAACAACAAAAATTTAAAGGTCAGGTGACTCTTCTCAACATACTGGAGGAAAGGGTGGTTCCTTTACATGAGGACACTCAAACAGTGGTGAAGCTGCAGCACTGTTGGTTGTGCTGAAACCTCCCCACAGCTGTCATGGAGGTATTCATTGATATCCCTGTTCACAAAGAACTGCTACTGGTCATACTGCAAGTACTGGAGCAACTGCAAGAAAAAAACATTGAAAAAATGTAAAGAACAATTTAAAGTTATCTTTCTCTTTTCTCTCCAGTCAATATTGATATATAATCCATGTTGCATGTGGAAGTCCAGACTAGAGATGTCACAGAGGTCTCCGGGTCTCAACCCTCATATTGCCCTGTCCTGGATCAGCACTGACAGTCCATGTTGCAGGCATACACACATGCATACACTCACTGGACTCTTATTTAGGTTCAACTGCTTGGCAACACAAATTGCTAATCAGCCAATCACATGGCAACAATTCAATGCATTTAGGCATCTAGATGTGGTGAAGACAACTTGCTGAAGTTCAAACCGAGCATCAGAATGGGGAAGAGCTTTAGGAGACATTGAACTTGGCATGGTTGTTGGTGCCAGACAGGCTCGTCTGAGTATTTTAAAAAAATACTCATCCACTGGAATTTTCATGCACAAACAGGGTTTACAGAGAATGGTCAAAAAAAGAGAAAATATCCAGTGAGTGGCAGTTGTGTGGATTAAAATGCCTTGTTAATGTCAGAGGTCAGAGGAGAATTGGCAGACTGATTCAAAAAGATAGAAAGGCATCAATAATTTAAATAACCACTCGCAATAACAAAGGTATGCAGAATACCATATCTGAATGCATAACACATCAAACCTTGAATCAGATGGGCTACAGCAGCAGAAGACCACACTGGGTGCCACTCCTGTCAGCTAAGAACAGAAAACAGAGGCTGCAATTTGCACAGGCTCACCAAAATTGGACAATCATCCTGACTTGTATCAATGGTCCAGGCTGGTGGTGTAATGGTGTGGGTGATATTTATTATTTTCTTGGCCACCTTGAGCCCCTTAGTACCAACTGAGCATTGTTTAAATGCCACTGCCTACCTGAGTATTGTTGCTGACCATGTCCAACAATTTATGACTACAGTGTAACCATCTTCTGATGGCTACTTCCCACAGGATAATGTACCATGTCACAAAGTTCAAATCATGTAAAACTGGCTTCTTGAATATGACAATGCGTTCACTGTACTCCAATGGCCTCTACAGTCACCAGATCTAAATCCAATAGAGCCAATCTGCAACAAGTGTGTCATGCTATCATGTCAATATGGACCAAAAACTTGTTGAATCTACACCATGAAGAATTAAGGCAGTTCTGAAGGCAAAAAGGGGTCCAACCCAGTACTAGCAAGGTGTCCCTAATAAAGTGGCCAGTGAGTGTATATTCATTTATTTTTTTGTTTACAAACTATTTTATTTTTCAAGAAATAGACTGTAAAATGACATTACAGCTTCAAACGGTGTGTAAAACAGTAACAAGGCACACGTGAAGTGTACATTTGAAAAAGGCACAATCATAGAGTAAAGAAAAAGTAAAGAGAAAAGAAGAAAAGAGAATAGAGTTTAAGTACATGAGCAATATAAATAAAGAGGTAGGCAAAGTTATACATCTACCAACAGAGTAAGTCAATCAATCCAAATAAGGATTGTCCTTAGTCATGTAGTAAATGTCTATGAGTTCTCCAAATTTCCCATTTTCTATCAAATAAGTGCATCTTGTCCAGTAAAGTATAATGAATTTTCCATGAGCATCACAGCATCAACTCTATGTAGAACAGAGGCCAATGGTACTGTGATAGATTTCCAGTGTAGGGCTCATAGGGTGGATATACAAATGGTATGGATTAGCCTCATAACCTCAGTCTGAACCCCAGGATACGAGTTCCCAATAGGCAGGACTGCATAGTCAGATGTACTGGGCCACCCACCAGTGCAGAAGCCACCTCAGAGATCCTGCGCCACACCAAGGAGAGGATTGGGCAAGCCCAGAATGTATGCACCAGAGTACCGGCAAGGCCACAGCCCCGGAAGCATAGGTGGGACATCTCTGAATACAGGGCATGTAATCTAGATGGGGTATAATACCATCTGGTTAATACCTTGAGGGCTGCCTCACGGACACAGAGAGAGATCTGGAGCTCTTACGTATGTTATCCACCATGGAATCCCAATCTTCATCCGAAAAAGTGATACCACTATCAGCTTCCCATTTTTGTCTATATAGAAGGGGTGTGGGAAAAGAACTAGCCAGGAATTGGTGATACAAATCAAAGATAAGACCCTTGCCCCTAGGAGAGTCACGGCTAATTCGTTCGATGAATGAAATCGGAGATGAAGGTATAAGGCCAAAATGTGTATTAAAAAAATGTCTAACTGTCGATAACGATAATATTCATGAAGAAGGATATCAAAAAGTATGCGTAGCATCTCAAAGGTGGTATAAGATCTTCCTCTTTGAAAGTCAGATAACCTGATAAAGGATCTATCGTACCACCAACGGAACACCTGTGGGGATGAAAATGACGTAATAAAATTCGGGTCACCAAAAAATTATGCACCTGGAGAGACAGAGGAGACCAGATTTAAGTTAAGTTTATATCGGGACCAATGATTGAGCAACAATGGAATTATGAATACTTAACAAGCGAGGGGGAGGATTTTGGACCACAATATGCCTGGTAAGTAAAATGGACGTATAGATTGAGATTCAAATCTGATCAATGGGATCTGGGAATTAATAGTCGCCCATTGTGATAATTGTGCAAAACGGGCCGACAGGTAATAAAGCTAAGAATTGGGAAGACCGAGGCCTCCTGTCCGTTGCGACCGGTATAGAACCGATGAAGTAAAGCGGGGACGTTTGTTACACCAGATAAAATTATTAATCATCCGTTGAAAGCGATCTAGGAACATTTTTGAGACAGGGATTGGGAGTTCTCTAAGTAGATAAAGTAATTTAGGCAAGATATTCATTTTGATTGCCGTGACTCTACCCAAGAATGAAATAGGGTAACTATGCCAGATCTTTAATAGAGTAGAGAGGCACGACACACATGGTGGGAAATTAGCAGCAAATATTTTTGAGTATCTGGGAGGTTAATACTTAAGTAGGAATTCCGATCTGTGGCCCAACGAAATGGAAAATAATTATGGAGAGATGCACTCAGGGAATCAGAAACATTGATAGGCATAACTACTGATTTAATAAAAGATTTAGTAAGACCTGACACTATAGCAAAGTCATTCAGTACTGTGCATAAATTAGGCAATGATATTAACGGTTTAGTATGGAAAATCATAACATCATCAGCATACATGCATATTTTGAAATGTGAAACCAATAATGGGTAACCAGAGATATCCGAATGTGATCTTATTGCAATTGCCAAGGGTTCCAATACTAGCGCAAATAATAAGGCCGAAAGAGGACAACCTTGAAAGGTGCCCCTGCCCAGTGTAAAAAAATCAGAGTTGCAGCCTGGAAGCCTTATTCTTGTTTTGGGGGAGTCGTACAAGGCATGTACGCCAGACAAAAACTCGTCACTGAAGCCCATCCTCTGCAGCAATGAAAACAAGTAGGGCCAGAGGACACTATCAAAGGCCTTGGTAATGTCCAGGCTCAGCATCAAAACTTCTTTAGAGTGCAAATTGGCATCCTGAATAACATTTAATGTGAGACGAATGTTATCCGTGATTAGTCTGTCTGGGATAAATCCCAATTGGTCCAGAGAGACCAAAGAGGAGATAACAACCTATCTGCCAGAATGCGGCTGAATATTTTCAAATCATTGTTCATTACCGAGATTGGTCTATAATTTTGAGGTAGATGATGGTCTTTTAGTGGTTTAGGTAATAGAGACATTTTAGCCAACAGCATCTCCTCGGGAAACCTACCTCCCTGCAAAACAACATTAAATAAAGACATCAAAAAGGGAGCTAATGTAGGTGCAAAATGTTTATAATAACTGTCGGTAAAACCATCAGGGCCCGGTGCTGTGGAAGTTTTTAGTGCGCTAATCGCACGGGTTATTTACTCCAAAGTACATGGGGCATTGAGAGAGGATATCTGAGAGGGTATGAGAGCAGGGAGGGATATAGAATCTAGCTATGAGCAGTTTGGGGAAACGGAAGTTGATTGTGGGGGAGCTAATAGGTTGGAATAAAATTTTTCAAAAATACCCAGGACTTCATGAGGAAGAGAGGAATATTGCTGGATTTAGTACGTAACTTATAGATGTGTGGGGGTCCTATAGAATGGTTTAATTTCCTTGCGAACATAGTAGATGCTGAGTTACTACGTAATAAAAAGGAGGCCTTCGACCAGCGTAGAGTTTTTCAGTTTCTGGGAAAGTAAAGCATTCAGTTCTAAACACTTTTGTGATAACAACTGTTTGTTAAGGAGAGATGGATTACCAACATGAGCTCTATAATGTGCTTCTAAGTTTCTGAATTTGTTTCCACCGTTCTCTATTTCTAGAAGAATGTGGCAGGAGAGATATCGGGAGTTGTGTTTGACAGAAAGAATTCCTGAATGGAAGCAACCACCTCCTGGCAGGAGATAGTATCCGTGAGCACAGAGTCGTTAAGTCTCCAGGAATAGGGGGTAGGTGCTAATCCTATAAATGTGATGGATAGAGCGATAATATTGTGATCCGACCAAGGGCTTAAGTGAATGCAAGCTTTCCTAGAGTTAGCTAGCAGGATGGGGGAACAGTAGATATAATCTAGTCTAGCATAAGAGACATGTGGGTGGGAGTAAAATGAATAATCTTTAGCTCCTACATTATGTGCCCTCCAGGAGTCCACCAGCTGGAGTGTATCCAAATTTTTGGGCTATGTGGTTATATGCAAATTGTAGGCCACCGCAAGCCTCCAGGCCCAATATGGACTGCGTGTATGGTGATATAGGCGTCCGGGGCTACAGACACCTGTCACAGTCCCCGGAGCACCAGCAGAGAGCCTGATGGGTGCTGACTGTGCTTCCCCTCCGCTGGCTGTACTCACTGTGGGGCCGGAAGGTATCCAGATTGGGGCCAGGCTGTATCGAGGTAGGCAGCGGTAGGCCCCAGAAGGCCGGGTATACCAGCTACTGCTGAGAGGGACTAAACCCGATCAGCTCCCCTCCTCCAGGTGCGGGGGAGGGAGGTCGGGAGGATCTCCGGTGCCCACCAGAGGCTCTACGCTGCCCGGATGGCAGCGGATTATATGGGGAAGGTGTGATGCAGTAGGCCGCGGTAGGCCCCGCCAGGCCGGGCTCGATCAGCGCCACAAAGAGGGGCCAGAGACACCCCGCTCCACTCCTCCAGGTGCGGGCAGGGTCGGGGAGGCCTTTGGTGCCCGCCAATAGTTCACCGCCGTCTGGATGGCCGCAGATACTGCTGAGAGGCGCCGGAGCTGGTTACTATGTGGCTGCTCCGGTCGCCATCTTGGACACGCCCCCGAGTGTATATACATATATTGCCACACCTCCTACGCACCCCCTCCTAAATATGTGTTGGTATGTATACATAAAATGAAGGACCACCAGTTTCTGGTGCATAAACACTGGTCATGGCACCTTGGCAGCACTCGCAGTGTGAGCCCAGCAATAATCACACTATTGTGAAGCATTCATATGTTTTTGCTTATAGAACATTAATCTATATAAGCAAATGCCTTTTGTTGATTGGTAGGTGATGGGTCACATGTTTAAGTTGGATTACATCACTGGATGATGTGATGTGGATTACAAGAAGGGGTTGTTAATAAAATAGGTTTTTGTACGTGTCTGTGATTATTATTTCTTTTTAGTTAAAGGTGACTGTATGTTTATTCACCTTTTAACTCTTCTGGAATGGTTACTAAAAGGTATTAATGTACCCCTGTGCTCATTCCCTGGAAATGTACCCCCTGAAATGTTGGAAGTCATGTGTCTGGTACAGGAAGGAGGCAGTTACATGCTCACTGCCCTCTCTTCCATGGCCACCCAGGCTGCATGCCTGTAAAAGGGCCTAGCATGCCCCCTGACCATACACCATTGTTAACCCTACACCACTCTTAAAAAAACAGTAATAATACCTACCCCCCCCCCTTCACATGGGAGAGGGGAAGGGCATCCTGTGCATTTTGTGTAGAATATATAATCAAATTATAAACCAGCCATACACAAATGGAAAACTAGTGAATGTATCCTCTCCCCTAAAAGCAATTTTTTCATTTTTTTGAACACGTTAAAATCTATATTTTGGGCGACACAATCAGGTAATCCCCTTTGTAAGAAAATTATATATTTTCTAAAATCAGGCTTTGTAGGTCATTGCTGGTGAAAGAGTCCAGCAAGGTGTGGTACAAAGCTTCAAGAAATCACACCATCACCTATAGGTAATTATTATTTACAGAAAAATGAATTCATCTCGACAATCTGTCAAAAATGTTGTGTCTAAGGCAACTTTGAATTACTAAAGATTGTAGGGGCTGATATTGTATATGTGTGAGATTTCACTTGTCCAGAATTGTTTTGAAAGATAAATAACAAACGTGATAAAAAGCCCACAACTGTAGCATGACAGCCCACATTGACCCAAGTGACTCTGTCATGAGAGAAATATAACTGCTGTCATTGCTTGTCTTCTTAAGTTAGTTCTATATTTGTTCTAGGTTATTAATTATACAGCATTGCTGCCAAAGAATCACGATAACAGCCAGAAATGTAGTTGTTACAAAAGGAAAGGTATAGTGAGTGTACTGTGTGCACCTCAAGTAGCTGCCTCAATCAAATGTCTTTGTGCCAGTGTGTTGATCTTTCATGAGGACCAAACAGATGCATACATTATATTGCCAAAAGGATTAGGACACCTGCCTTTACACACACATGAACTTTTATGGCATCACAGTCTTAGTCCATAGGGTTCAATATTGAGTTGCGAACCTTTGCAGCCATAACAGTTTCAACTCTTCTGGGAAGGCTGTTCAAAAAATTTAGGAGTGTGTATATGAGAATGTTTGACCATTCTTCCAAAAGCACATTTGTGAGGTCAGGCATTGATGTCGGACAACAAGGCCTCCACTCTAATTTATCCCAAAGGTGTTCTATGGGATTGAGATCTTTACTCTGTGCAGGGCGGTCAAGTTCCTCCACCCCAAACTTGCTCATCCATATCTTTATGGACCTTGCTTTGTGCACTGGTGTGCAGTCTTGTTGGAACAGGAAGGGGCCATCCCCAAGCTCTTCCCACAAAGTTGGGAGCTCAAAATTGTCCAAAATGTCTTGGTATGTTGACACTTAGCACAATGCAATCAGGCAAGTACTGTTCTCCTGGCAACTGCCAAAACAGACACATCCATCTCATTGCCAGACAGAGAAGCATGATTCATCACTCCAGAAATCACTTCTCCACTGCTCTAGAGTCCAGTGGCGGCATGATTTACACCACTGCATCTGATGCTGTGCATTGCACTTAGTGATGTAAGGCTTGGATGCAGCTACTTGGCCATGGAAACCCATTCCATGAAGCTCTCTATGCTCTGTTATTGTGCTAATTTGAAGGCCACACAAAGTTTGGAGGTCTTTAGTTATTGACTCTGCAGACTGTTGGACACTTCTGCTTACTGTGTGCTTCAGCATGTGCTGATCCTGCTCTGTCATTTTACGTGGCCTACCACTTTGTGGCTGGGTTGCTGTTGTTCCCAGTTGCTTTCACTTTGTTATAATACCACTATTAGTTGACAATGGAATATTTAGTATCAAGGAAATTTCACGGATGAACTTATTGCACAGGTGGCAACCTATCACGGTACCACGCTTGAATTCACTGAGTTCCTGAGAGCAACTTATTCTTTCACAAATGTTGGTAGAAGCAATCTGAATTCCCAGGTGCTTGATTTTATACACCTGTAGTCATGTAGGTGATAGAAAGAATTGAATCCAATTATTTGGAGGGGTGTCCCAATATTTTGGGCAATATAGTGTGTTTTGAAAAAAAAATCTAGTTGCCAAAGCATACAGTATGTTAGCAAAACCTGATGTAAGATCACTGCTTCACTAACGCACATTCATGTGGTCACTATTCCATCTTACAAGCTGTTTCAGGTCTGTTAACAATGTTTTAAATTTCAAACTTTCAAATTACTGTACTTTACACTTATAGTTACAAGGCTAATCTTTTGCTTGAAAAGCAACCAGTCTGCATTCAAAGTTAGTTTTAAAAATTGGACCCCTACTATCTAGCTGGTTGATATTGATAAGACACAGGCACACTCCAAACCACTGTCAAGAATCTGGCATTTTCTATGTTGCTATATCAAGTTAGCGACAGTTATCTGTAGTTTCATACATATGGTGACACATCCAATTAAAGGTCCATAAGGCATATTTGCAACAGCAAAAGTAAATCTGGGCCATTAACTAAAATGGACTGCTACTACCTTCCTGGAGGATTTTGATAAGATGCAGGCAAGCTCAGACCACTTTAATTATTTTTTTTTCAAGGTGAACAATTGGAAAATTGAAGAATACAATCTGATTATATCCAGTTGCTCCAGTTCTCTTTAATTAAACTGTGATAAAACACTCACAATCTGAGGATGAAAGCGATGAAGTCTGGAAGTTTGAATTTGCAGCGATACCATTTCTACTTTTGGTGATGATCATTTGCATTTATATGAAGAACCTTTTTAAAGGGACTCTGTCATATGGATTATATACTGTCACAGCAAATGCTCCCACCTAGTGCTGGAGGCTGCCATTTTCCTACGATTATGGATAGTTTCAGGGAAAATCACACTTGTGCAACATTCCTCAAAGCAATGTAACAACTTTTAGGAATCAGAACCACGTGAAGCAGAATGAAAGCACTAACAGTACACTGGAGAATCCCAGGAAAATCACTGATATAAACCTCAATTTAATTTTCTCCATCCCAGTTGTGCCAGTTATAGTCTTGAGAACCCATCTCTGCTTCATGCACTTTTATTAAAACAAACAGGCCTTCAATGTGGTGTGGCATCAGAGTCGACCTGTTTTTCTGATTCAATGACAGCTCACATGAATGGTTCCCTTTAAAAAGGTATTTATTTTTATTGACAGAAAATGCTATAGGACACTAGGAAAAATCATTGTACACATCTAAGGATAGTTTTTTTTTACTGGATAATAATGGCATTGATTTTATCTATTGTTTAATACACAACATCTCAAAAAATGATTATGCTTATTGTTATGTCCCCTTTTTTTACAACATCATTTTTAAGATCAAAATAGCTCCATAGCAGCAAGGACTGTGTGTTTTAAAGCCCACTTTTTATTTTTCTTTGGTGTTTGTGATTGATCTTTTATCATGCTGCAGCTGGTGCACCAAGTCATTCATATTGGAGCTGTTCAGACTTATCTTTCATCCAGAATTGTGTTACTTTTATCTATATGGCAGCCTTATGTTTCCCCTTTCCTAACTGCTTGTTTTTCTCTTGCCTTCTTTTGCTTTGTAATGTTTTCTATGCAGCATACCTTTGCTATTTATTTATTTTTTTCAAGCATCCATACTCTAATGATACTTCAGCTGTGAAAATGACAGATATATATGACATTTCTATTGGGCATGAAAAGCACATCTCATGATCAAGTACAGTTTAAAAGTATAGGTATCATCAGTATAGAAAATATGTTGCATCACCTAATGTACTGGATTATTATCACTGCATACTGTAATACAATAGCAGGTTCAACATTTATATAAAGTAAAAATAAAATTAAACATATTTTTTTGAGAACCATTTAGCTTTGCAGTATGGTTTTCTTTACCCTTTCTAATGTGTTTTCAATTCTTCAGGTATAGCGCTATCTTCATTCAAATTTTACAGGTACTTTTTATGCTGCCTGATAAGCAAGATAAATCTATCGTTTCGATTCTCTGCTATTTAAAAATGGTGGCTTAGAATGAATTGTTTACATTTTGTCATTTGAGGGGCTGGTGCCATTTTTCTTTTTAGGCTTGCCTTATTTGGTAAAGCTGAATAGCATTCCTGTTCTACTGGTACCATATTATTCACTTTGCTTTATGCTATCATTAACTTACTACATGAGCGCATAAACATTATTGTTCTATCTATGAAACAATATATTATACTAAGTATAATAAACACATAACAAGTCCTTGTTCAGAGAAACAATTAAATTAAAATTATCTGGATAGTTATCTGGAATACCAGGCACTCAGTCCTTTAAAGCTGAATTCCAGGCATGCATATTTCTGCATAGTCCATTGGTCCAGCTTGGACCAATGAAATTATGCATATGTCATACCTCGAAGATCCCATGGAAGCGAGAACAAATGATAGTAGGCAGCACTACAGTGATCACTGCTAACTTCTGGACCCCATGCCAAGTAGCTGCTCTACTGCTTAGTGAGCATAGAAGATCACTCGCTCGGCATGGACTCCATTCAAATAACATTTTGAATTTTCTCAATGAATGCAAAGTGTTCTCTGATTGGACAAGGTGGAGAGGTGGATAGATGTGAGGTCACAATTCACACTAATCCTCTAAAACCCAGTAAAACATTTTGAACATGGTTCCACATAGTGCCTCTGCCTTTGATGGCAACTGGTGATTGGAATCTCCTGATGAAGTCACGTGACAAGCGTGACGATACGCGTCGGCGGTGACGCACTTCCGGTCGGACGCCATCTTGAGACACCTTGGACACCCATGCAACTACATCTGATCTGAGGTTTAAATTAAATGAGATGGCAAAGATGATATATAATGTGAGAGCATATTAGATTTTATTACTGCTGTATCAGTGAATAAATGGTTTTACACTATGCAAGTATTTACTTATATTTTCTGAGGGATTGAGTGGCTATTTAACATCTTATTGCCTGGAGAGGAGATCTGCAGTCCTGTGAGCCTGTATTTGAGCCTGTACTTGAGGGGAGACCAGTGTGGAGAGTTGTGGTGGAGTCGTGGGTATTAAGTATCCAAGTATTAGTGATCCTAAAGGCTCTTTGACCCTGTGTGGGTCGCAAGAGGGAAGTGAGCGGGCAATTCAGCCATTTTGGATATCTTCGCACACCTGTCATCACTTTGTGTTTAAAGAATTTATGTGGACTTTATTTTTTTGATTGCTGATAAGTGTTTTTTCATTTCACTGGACTTTTTTTTACTATATTTCACTATATTATCTGTTGTATTATGCATTTATATATAAAAATTTTTTTGCATGATTAGACTTAATTATATGTTTTTTGGAATGCACTTGTGATTTTTTTTTTGTGTAGTTGGAACAATTTATTTGTTCTGGTGGGAGGTTTTGCAGCACGCATTTATGCTGAGTCCCCTTTTTGGACTTTTTATGTTGTCTGTTGATCACTATTAGATCCATTTGGATCATTTGGGGCACTGTCATCCTAAGCTTGGTCCTTAATTGGACCTGTTGGTTGGCACTTGTTACACGTGTTATTGTGTGAGGTAACTTTACACTGTTGTCCATCACGGTTTATGTATTGTTGATTTGGTATTTGTTCACTCATTTGCACTATTTCACTTATATTTATGCAAATTAAGTGTGTCAATATGTGAAGGATTTATATGGTAGTAGCGCCACATTACTTTTTGTTTTATTACAGCACATTTTCTATTTAGAGTAAACCACCTAAACTGGCTAATTGACTTAAAGGTGGAATGTGAAAACAGGGTCATAATGAATGAAAATGTTATCTGGGCTGATGAATCCTTTTCCAACTGAACCACCACAAAGTAATGGTAGTTTTTCAGGCATGCATATTAAACATGGTATTAACAAGGTATCACTGCTAGATTCATTAAGAAGAGTACACTTTAGGCATTGTAGTATCTGTTTTTTTTAAATCAGGTGCTTAAACTTTTATTTCTGCTTTCAAAAATATTATATTGGGTTTAAAAATTGCTATTGTTTTTGAATAAAAACCAAGGAGGGGGATTTACTAAAATGGGTGCACTCAGAATCTGGTGCAGCTTTGCATGCTAGCCAATCAAATACTAACTCCAGCTTGATCAGTTAAGTTTTGGCAAAAAAACCTGGAAGCTGATTGGTTCCCATGCAGAGTTGCAACATATTTTGCACTCTCCATCTTTAGCAAACAACCCACCAGGTATGAACTGCTTTCCAGAAAATTCAGTTCAGGCATACAAACTTGTACCACCATGGAGAAAGGGCTAGCAAGAATGGGTTCCCCACTATGTGAATACATGCTTGTAGCACATTCAACACTGGGAGGGGGGGGGATTAGGGCATCATTGTGAGAGGTACGTACCCCAATACTGAAAGCAGAAATATTTGTCACAGATAAGTTGTCATTAGATGGTGCTTTATTAGCAATGTATTACCCAGGCATACAAGTAGATTCCTACTGTCCATGACACTTTTTTAATTTGCAACAACTATTACTTTTTCAGGACACGCTTTTGCAGTATCTTCTACAAAGGTCCAAGCTGTAATGTTACACAAAACATTAGCAAAATGGTAAAAACAACAATCTCTAAAAAGAAAAAAAAAAAAACATAACTTGAGAAAGATAGCTAAGTAGATAGTTAAGGTGAGCAGGTGAGAATGTCACAGAACTGTTTGATAATGATTTAAATAATATTGAGGGTGACATTCAGGCCATTATTTTTGTGTTAAAGGAAATTATCAACTAGACATGTGCACACTAGAAATTTCCATTCTGTTCATCGAAGAATTTTTGGATTTGGTTTTGTATCATTGGCATTCATTTTATATATTCGTTGGTCTGGGTAGATAAAAAATGTAGCTGTTTTTCTGGAAGATTTCTATTGCTCTCTAGTTCCCGTGCCACCTCCTCCCATGCTTGCCTCCAGGACTTCTCCCGAGCTTCTCCCATCTTATGGAACTCCCTACCCCAATCTGTCCGGCTATCTCCTAATCTATCCACCTTTAGACAATTCCTGAAAACCTTTGTCTTTAAAGAAACCTATCTTGCTTCTAACTAGTAAACTGCCTTTTATTTCCTCCATTAGCTCATCCCCCACAGCTATTACTTTTTGTATCAGTCAACCCTTCCTCCTGGATTGTAAGCTCTAGCGAGCTGGGCCCTCTGTTTCCTCTTGTGCCAAATTGTATTGTAACTGTAATGTCTACCTTCATTTTGTAAAGCGCTGCACAAACTGTTGGCGCTATATAAATCCTATATAATAATAATGATAATAATAATAATATATTCAAAATATTATCGAATTGGACTGATTTGAATTGGAATGTTTCAATATTTTTGAATGCTAGTCAAACCCACCAAGACAAACGGCGTGACCTGATTGGACAATATCGACTGGCATCATGTGCTTTCAAACTAATGAATAGAAAGAGATTCGGATCCATTTGTTATCCAAATCTGAATTAACAAATGATTTTAAAAATTGAGTTAATTTCTCTATGGGCTGAGCTACTATCGCATCATGTGACATCATCCAAATGAAAAAAATGCATTTGTTAATTTTGTTATAACTTTTTTTCAGGTTTGTTGACATTTGCCATTTAGTGATTTACATCTGAATCTCTAAAAATGAAATGTCTATCTGAAAAACGAATCATAACATGTCTATTATCAACTGTAGTTCAAAGGTTTTCCTTTCCTGGGTATTTCAAAAACCAAAACATTTGTGCTCCTAATCATGTTTTCCATAGAATGTTTTGGTTTTGAGAAATAGCATTCATAGATGTGCATGGATCATCTTTTATGGATTGTCTATGAAGATTTGGTTTTTTTTTTATAATTTCTCTTACATTGAATAAGATACTCCTCATTACTAGAGATGCCTCTATATTATCCTGTATTGCCAAAGGTTATTTTTGTGTGTGTAATGTTCTTTAATCAATTGATGGTACTGCACAGTTTACAGTATATTTTGCTGCCAGGTTTTGTTGCCTTGTTTGTGTCCCTGTAGTTGGAATTCATTCTCACATATTTTGTTTATAAGTACTGATTGGCCCTTAGAAAAAGGAGGTATACCCCAAAATCTTATCCTGAATATTTGTTTAATACTGTTTGTTCAAATAAAAAAAAGGATCACGGACAATAGTCAGCTATGTTGTTGCAAATGTGGTAAAATGGCTACAATCAACTTAATGTGATTGCAAGTGCTCAAGGTTTCATGCATTCTATGCATGAAGGTAAAAAAACGTTCTGTGTGCAGCAGCCCACCCAGTACCACTTAATACGTACCTGAGCCGTTCTTGAGCCAGTGATGTGTATGAGAGCAGCGGCTCTCCCAAGACTCTCCCTCCCTATTGGCTGAGACAGCAGCGGGAGCCATTGGCTCCTGCTACTGTCAGTCACAGCCAGTGAGCCAATGAGTAAGGAGAGAGTGGGGGCAGGGCAGAGCTGTGCTCTGTGTATGAATGAACATGCATAGCTGCGGCTCAGGAGCAAGCCTGCTTGGGTGCCCCCATAGCAAACTGCTTGCTAGGGGGCACTCAGCAGGAGGGAGGGGCCAAGATCTCCGGCAAGGGGCCCAAGAAGAATAGAATCAGGGTTGCTCTGTTCAAAGCCACTGCACCGAGCAGGTAAGCATGACATATTTATTTAAAACAAATACCTATAATATCACTTTAAGTAATTTGTAAGCAAAAAAAACTAGATCGGTGCTGAGCACAATAGCTGAAAGAACTGGTTGGGGATTTGATATGTATTTAATTTTATTGCGATGAATAAAGAAGTAATTTTGGGTATCTAAGTGGTGCTGATTATCACTCTTTTGTTTATGCAATTATATATGTGAATGAGGCACCAACTGGGATATGTGGCTTAAAGAGATCCTCATGTTTTACTATGATTAATAATCCTCAGTGTGCAATTTCTACTGTTATATTGGAGAATGAAATGTAATTTACCAAACATACCTTTTTTAATCATGGACATGTCATATGGGCCACCAAGGTAATACTAGAGGGGCTGTTTGTAATCCCATGACCATACGTTAAATGCAGATGGTCTACAGGTTGCAGTTAATGTTTATATTGAACTGCAATAGGGCTGACCAAGGCAAAGAGGCCCCTAGGAATTCACATCAGCCTATTAATATTTTATTCTGCCAAACATTGATAATTGTTAACAGGGGACTCCAAAGGAGATTTCAGACACATCAACTGGATTACACATTAAAATACACTACACAAAATAAACATGCTCTTTACATTTTTATACCTTAAAACTTATCATCTTACACCTTAATGAAAGTTGATTTTTGTGAAAAGACTCATTTAGCTTTGAATGGAGATAAAACAAAAGCCGTCAATATAAATACAGTTATGTACAAGAAGGAAATCTTGTTGCATCATGGAGAATGCCTACCAGAATATTGATGGAGTTAAATTCTATTTCCAGAATGAATAAACATCACAACAGCGAGATTGACATACTGCATATTTTCATTATAAATTACTTAGCATTATTATAAATCTTATTATGAAAGAGTTCATTTCGAGTAGACATATTTTTAATTGATTTACACTATGACATTATCCTTACTGGCACCATTTACATTAGTTATCTGGCATAATTAAATGGGAAATTCTCTAGTGAACAAAATAGGAAATGACTGAAAAATATTAGAGCATATTTATATAGTAGTAACACTACGGAAGATGAATTTCAGCACTTGGAGGCATCATAATATGTAATTAGAAACAAAATAAATAAATGAAATATGTTTGTCCCTTTCAGCAAAGAGGCAACAAAACCATATTTGTTAAAATGTCCTTTATTTGTTAAATAACAAATACCGGTACATGCAGAAAATTAAATACAAGCAAGAGGAAATATAATCTTTTGTTATGTAAATAAACCAACTGCCTGCTTAAAGGGAACCTGTCAGTAGTGAAACCACAATAAAGATGGCAGCTCTTATGCATTCCACAAAAAAAAAATCAGCTTCTATATTTATATCATTTTAAGTTAGTAATGATAGCCAGTAAATTTATATAGAGCAAATAAAACTGACTGACTGTACTGTATAGTATATCCTTTAGCTTTACATTGCTGCTTCCTTATTCAGATCCCATCTGGAGCCCCCTTAATTGTCTTCTCTTCCAGGTATGGTGAGCACTGACACCTTTCCCGCTGCCTTACACAATGCAGTGCTTGATGTCTTAGTGTCCTACCAATGTCACTGAGCACTGTCCCACAGAGTAATGCCTGATTCTTTGCAAATACTGTCATAAAGAAAGTGGATGTTTGCATACATTTTTTATAGAACTGCACATTGGGGCAACTGACACATTGGGGCTTCAGATGGCTGACATTGTGACCATAGCAATAGATATCTTTTTGTGGCTACTCTACAGCATTAGTGTTATAATCAATGAATGTTAAGGTATGTTACACAAGTCATTCATTAAAAGGGGTCATGTGATGTGTAATGGTTCAAATCTTGGGTGGTTCAGCAGGAACCGGCCAGATTCAAACCATCTATGGGTAGGCTGATTGTACTAGGGTTGCCATCTCATCCCTTTAAAACCAAACACATATTAATTACACAGGTTCTGTGGCTGATTAAGATGGTAATTAAACTCACTTAGTGCCTTATCTGCATTAAATTGGCCTCAGAACCTGTGTGATTAATATGTTTTCGGATTTAAAGGGGTGAGGTGCAACCCTAGATTGTACCCAAGTCAATCTATTGATCGACTTGGGTACAACAAGCATGTTTGATTTCTACATGTGATTATTGCCAGCGGCCATAGCTGCTAGCAATACTCACTGTGTGTTCATGGGACAGCCCCCCCCCTTACTGGGGGAAGACAATAGCTCAGTGGGAGGGATTCCCCCATAAACGCAGTCAGTGTTGACGGGGGAATTGAGTCATTTTCTTTCCTGCAACCTGTGGTCCCATCTATAGTTTGCCTTACTACACTTCCATACAATATAATAATGCTGTTACCCCATTTGATTAGCATTTAAATTTTTTGCTAGATACTCAATATGAGTAATTCAATTGACCCTAACTGAGATTCAGCCTGTCTCCGACAAGATACATGGATACCTAAAAATGCATAAATAGAGTTCCATCCTTCAGCCTGATTGCTTTTTTAAAAACATTTTTATTTTAGTTTTGATTTTTAATAATATTTTAAACACATCTCCACACATCACAACAGAATATAACATGGAGAGCATGTAAAGATCAAACTGTCATGTTTAGATTGTGGTAAAATAAACAGACATAAAACTTACACATATGAATTATTATTCAGTTAGACATGAGTGATAATATACTCAAGTACAGACTGATTGATTTTCACCACATATTACACCCCATATTCCCTTTATGGACTGGTATAGGGTCCTCTCATTTGTATTCTCTGACCAAAGTAGATTTCCTGTTTATTTAATTGTTGGCTGTGTGATAGAATTACTTTAATGATGTAATTATGGCAGCATAATTGTATAGTTTACTCAACAAGGAAATTATAATTACTCCTTTTGGGTGACACTATTTTCTAAAAAAAATACACTGTTAATGTCACATACACCTTTTAGTTAAAGAAATAAGAAATCCCAGTTGGTTTCCTGACTCTCACACTTGAGGTCAGAAAATGTCAGAAAATGACAAGCTACAGAGCCAACACATTGCCATTTTTAGCTAAAGGACTGCTTTAGCAGTTCATTTCATAGACAGCAGTGGGAAGTTCATTTTTATGTAATAAAGAAAGTTTTACAATGGAATGAAAAGAGATAAAGGCAGAGGAATTATGAAAAGCTGACCCTGTGAAAAGATTCACAAGGGGATTATACACAGCACAGATTTTAGAGAATGTACTCATTTCTAGTATCTAATAGGTAAAACCTATGTAATCCTTTACCATCATGTAATAGTAATGGGTCATGCCCCAAAGAATGTCCTACACATATCTGCATCTATCTGTCTTTATTTAACTTCTTGTTAATTCATTATCATCATTATCACCAGCTTCAAATCACACACTTTCAAGATAAGTAGTATCTCTAGGGAAAATAACAGAAGCTGTGAGATCAAGGGATTCTTACCCAAGGTTTTTTGCCTCTTTCTTAACCTTGGTTTGTTATGGGTGCCACCATCATCCCTACAATTTTTATTGTGGGATTCAGTGACAAAGAAATGTTGTTTCTCAATATACATCTTCTTTTTAGATGAGGATTGCTAACGTTTTGAGTAAACAGCGAATTGATACCCAAACAGAGATTTGGTGAAGACATCCAGGTCTGAAAATTGAGATCTTACTATGAATTACTGTGTAAAATGCCTACATTTTTGAGTGAAAAACATGATAAAACAGGCACAGCAAACTAGTGATACAAAGCAAAACACTAAACATGCACATACAATATACAACAAACATGATTAAAGTTTAAAACAGAACTACATTTAATAAACATACAACAAGATACTATGCACAACAACCTGGTGCTAGACAAAAAAGATATTAAGGCTTATTGAACAAACTTAAACACTAGGCTTAAAGTGTAATTTCACCTTCCTTGAGAAAAATATCCCCTTTGGTTAATTTATAAGGATTTTAGCATATTTTACGTGGCCAATACAGCAGCTGAGGCCATTCCTTAACATTGGACTCCTGGGGTCGGTTGAGCAGCGTCTATCCCTTCACTTGCATTGACTGACGCTGGAATCACTCGGACTCATGCTCCCATCTTCTCACTTGCCAGTGGGGTGATCCTTTTCCTTCCATCCATAGTGTCAGCAGTCGCGGTGGCGCACGGGTCTGCGCATGCGCAGAACAACAATGCGCTCTAATCGGCAGGCGCTAGGCCACGCATGCGCACTCGCGACTGTGGACACGCGCCTGGCACCAATGACAGTGCAGGGCGCACTATTTAAACCAGCCCTGCACAGACACTAGTTGCTGTATGGTCTTATTACCCTGTTCCTGCTCATGTGTTCCTGGTGATTGATTTGTTGCCGATTCTTCTTGATCCTGACCTTTGCTGACTATCTCCTGCTCTGACCCCTGGCTCGTTTGACTACTCTCCTGGATATCCCTATTTATCTGACCTCCTGTTACTGAACCCGGCATGTGGCCTGACTATTTTTTGTCTGCAGCTTTGTACCGTGCTGTCCCCACTGTTACGACCCGGCCTGTCTGACTACGCTACACTACCCTGCCATCCATCCATCCTGTATGGATCCGGTCACTGCTGCTCAGGCCTATCCGCCTATTCACGTCAGGCTCTCTACCAGTATATACCTCTGGCGGATCCCTCTACCACAGGCGGGTGTACTCAGGGGCCGCGACCTGGTCACTGGCTGCTCCAAGTCCATCCCCACCATCAGGGGCCCTGGTGAACAATCAGACTGGGACTTAGACGCTGCGCCCTGGGGAGTCCTGTCCTGTGGATCGCTAGAGGTACCACCAGGCGGTGTTTGACACATAGCTTGGAGAAGCGCCATAAGGTATACTTTCACTAACAATAATGTATGGTTTGAACTAGGCTTTTGCTTTTGAAAATTTTGGTAGGCTGAATTTATTTAATGTTGTCTGTTTGGCTCAAACCAGGCTTATTTGAATAAACCAGTTACATTTACTACAGGAGCAGAGTGCCTTCAGTACATAAATATCAATTCCACTGGTCATGTACATGTGTAAGAAGTGATACATAATAAGTTGGTAAAATCATATCCTATACCAGCTAAGTTTTGTTGTTTTCGACTTATAATCAAAATAAACTAAGAAAGAATTGCAAATCTTTATCCATGACTTGTTTTCTGTGGTAGCAGGCATCATTTGAATAGTTCATGAATCATTTTGAATAGTTTGTTTCGACAACTTTACATGCTTGGTATAAGTGCACTTAAAAATAATTCTAATAGTTTGATCTTCAGGTCACACTATGGTTATTTTCTCTAAACGGTACATATTTTTGTGAGATGTAGCGTAAGCTTTTATATATAGCATGCTTTTGTATACACCAAAGATACAATGCAGAGATTAGATATGAACTGTAGGTAAACTCATAAGTAATTCTTTAACATTTCTCCTTGCAGCAGATTAAGTTATATTGAGTTATACTCAGTTAAGATTTATTGGACTGTCATCTTTATCACAACATTGATATATCTTGGCTTGGTTCTTTGTGGAATAAATTTACTTGAATAAGAGTGAGTCTTTGAATAATAATATAGGTAAAATGTATATAATGCACTTAATACAAATGTACCAGCAGTTTCAAAGGAAACAAGTATTGCATACCTAACACATATTTGTTATATATCAGCAGCAAAAAAACAGATTCAGCACTTCAGTAAATTATTCTAGGCTTGGTATTTTTTTTATTTTTTTTAGCAACCTAAGTTTTATATGCCTATAATTCTATTCCAGCGAACTGTTTTAAGAGACATTCATATAGACAATATTATACCTGCTACAATACACATATGCTAAACAAATAAAGTATATCTAAAGTCTTGTAAACATTGAAATGGTTACAATATCTCTATGTTCAAGAAAAGTTACAAAGACTTCATAATCCACTGAGAATTTGATCATTGATGATTGGACATTATGATTAGCACTCTGGATTTCTTAGAACACATTCACGTTTTAGTGCGTTCTTTCTTTAATATCTTAACATCTTCAGTACATAGAATAATAATAATAACAATAATAATAATATATTTGTGTAACTTCATTTGCAGGTCCAAAAGTTGAAAAAGTTGAAGATTACAGATGAGGTTCAGGCTCACTGCAGCCATGGGTTTGAAAATATACATGCATGTTTGAAATTCCTGGTCTAAGCAAATTAATTCAAGAATTCACCAATCCAACTGCTTTGTAAGTATAATGCTTCTTCTAGCTTTTGAACTTGGGTCAGCTGGTTTGGAAGGGTTAAGAAAAGGGGCTTTTATATAGGCAAGTCTGCTCCTTATAAACGTCTGATGTCACAGCAGCCATATTGACTATGTGCTTCAGCTATGATAGGAAAAGGGAGAACGGTACTTGTCTGACTGCATTGTGCCTAGTGTAAAGTTTGGTGGAGGGGGGATTATAGTGTGGGGTTGTTTTGCAGGGGTTGGGCAGTGAAGGGAACTCTTAAGGCTTCAGCATACCAAGACATTTTGGACAATTTCATGCTCCCAATTTTGTGGGAACAGTTTGGAGATGGTCCCTTTCTGTTCCAACATGACAGCGCACCAGTGCACAAAGCAAGGT
The DNA here is from genome assembly GCF_062004578.1 of Staurois parvus. NCBI lineage: Eukaryota > Metazoa > Chordata > Amphibia > Anura > Ranidae > Staurois > Staurois parvus. The sequence continues at coordinate 8,737,048 of NW_028317893.1, forward strand.
CTATAAAGACATGGATGAGCACGTTTAGGGTGGAGGAACTTGACTGGCCTGCACAGAGTCCTGACCTCAACCTGAAAGAACACCTGTGGGATGAATTAGAATGGAGACTGAGAGCCAGGCCTTCTTGTCTGACATCAGTGCCAGCCCTCACAAATGTGCTCCTGGAAGAATGGTCAAACATTCCCATAGACACACTCCTAAACCTTGTGGACACCCTTCCCAGAAGAGTTGAAGCTATTATAGCTGCAAAGGGTGGGCCAACTCAATACTGAACCCTATTGGATAAGACTGGGATGCCAATAAAGATCATGTGCGTTTAAAGGCAGGCGTCCCAATACTTTTGGCAATATAGTGTATATCAAGAGATAGGTTAAGGGCAGGTGTGCCTGGAGGAGCCCATCCCTACTTATAGGTACAGGGATGCATGTGTCGCCCAGCTATAGCAAAATTGCAGCAAAGGCATCCAGTGCATCCCTGCATTCAATTAGGCACAAAAAAATGGCAGCCGTCCCAACCTATTACCATATAAATGTATCAGAATACATTTTGGCCTAAATGTATGAAGAAATAATATTTATTTTTCAAAATTTTATAATAGAAACAAAAAAAAACTTTTTTTTTTTTTAAAATGTTTTGGTATTTTTGCTTATATAGCAAAAAATGAAAAAAAAAAAAACAGTAGTGATTACATTCAATCAAAAGAAAGCTCTAGTTGCCCCAAAAAATGATACAAATTTAACTTGGGTACAGTGTTTCTCTTGCACTTGTCATTCAAAAAGTGAAAGCTCTGAAATCTGAGAATTGGCTTGGGCACAAAGGGGGAAAATGCATCATATTTTGAGGTGGCTAAATAGACTATAAAAGTAGTCCCACTGAATTTTTATTTTTTTATTATAAGACCTTTAAAATTATTTATGCATAAGGATGTTTGTGCTGTTTAACATTGCAATCACAGTTGCAAATTCTGCATCAATGACACATGAAAACTCCTAGGAATTTGTGACAAGATTACATAATCTAAAATGACAAAAAATGATGAATGATGTGCAGATAAATTTACTAATGTCATGCATTCTCTGCTTTTGATTGATGGTGATCTGTAAGCTTTGCATTAAATAAACTGATCATTTGATTACAGATAGGTAGTAATTTACAAAACATAACACTACAGTTATATATTTTGATGACAAAAGTAGCTGTACATCACTTGTTAACAAAAGAAAACAGAATATTTATTTTGATTAATCAGAAAATCTTAAAATATGGCATGTGTCATAGGGTCAGAAAGCAGCTATGAACACACAAGTAGCTATGAACACAATAGTGATAATTCATGTTCAAAGTAGTTAGTTTTGAGCTAAAACTGTGTTAGTATCCCTGTCTTCTCTCTCAAAAGTGTCTTAAACTGATCTCAAAAGCAAGTGGAATGTACCTGGACACAAGCTTCATTTCCCATTGACCCAAGCCTAAAGACCTTAAACCAGGGCTCTAAATGAACCCTGCCACTATGGGGTCCAAAATACTCCACCAAGAAGATAATGTATTCTTACTCTTTCAGCAACCTACAGTATGTCTGAAACCTCCCATGCAGATCTCAGGTTGCGCTGGTATTTGACATTTCCCAAACACTTGCTCCCTTGCATGCACTAGGGCTCCTACATCACTACAGGAAAAAGAAAACACAGGGTGTGACTGAGGAGCAGGTATTCAACAAAACTGGAAGTGTGAAGATACCTGTAGCAGCCAGAGATATGCAATGCAGCAGAGTTTTAGAACACCAGAAAGGTAGATATATAGCATCTCCTTTCCAGGATTGGTGTAATTTATTTTGCACCAATTAGTTACAGGATCACTTTAATGTGTCTTATTGCACATGTTTAGCATTGCCTTGCTGTGTGACATAATTCATGTATGTCCTCCTGAAAAATAAGTTTGTTTAGTTACTTCCCACAGTAGACCTAAAGTTAATATACAAAGTAAAGATGGTCATACATAGCTCAGTTTTTCCACTTAGCCAATGGGAAAAAAAACTGAATTGACTGCAAATTTGGATCCATGAAAGGCCATTTTAAGGCTGTAACTTTTGCTATATTTGGTTATTTTGATAACAACATTAGCTCCGGAAGATTTACCCCCTTTCATGACCAGACCATTTTTTGCTATTTGGCACTGTGCCATGTCAACTGGTAATTGCACGGTCATGCAACATTGTACCCAAACAAAATGTATGTCTTATTTTCACACAAATGTTTTGTGATATAAAAGGAAAAAGACAGAACATTTTGAAATAAACCCTATATTTTTTACTTTTGGTTATAAAAAATATCCAATGAACTCAAAGTTAGTCATACATTTAGGCCAAAATGTATTCTGCCACATGTCTTTGGTAAAAAAAAAAATCCCAATATGTGTATATTAATTATTTTGTGTGAAACTATAAACTATATAATACACAAAATAGCAAGAGGGCTGCCTCAATGTATGTTACATGACATAAAAAACATGCTTAAATAACGAACACATAACAATAAATAGTGAAATAAAGTCCTAAATGTGAAATCAAGTGAACAAAAATCCCTTTCACATCCAGAAGGTGATAAGTGCTCTGTGCTGCCCGCCTGTGTACCCTCTCACTCACCAACTTTAATGGACTCATATGGTGAGATAAGAGTCTTTCACGCTTTTGGTTGGGCATAGAAAGTCACGCTAGAGCTTGTAGTCCTCCCGATTAAATGTTGCTTGTCATTCCCTGTGATTCAAATGTAGAGCCGATAGATATATACATGTAAGGAATAAAGAGCGGCAACCAAAACAGTGTAATTCTGTTTGTTAATAAAAGCAGACATACTGGTATCGCACTTACATGTTTCCAGATACAACAGGCATGAATCTCCAAGTGTACAATAGTAGGTCGCTAGTATTCCACAAAGCTCCTAAGCTTAGTATCACCACATCCGTGCTTGATGCATTTCACCCCTCCCAATGGGCGTCCTCAGAGGCATTTTGTTTAATATTGAGTGTGCACGATTGGTTGGTGTGTCCTAAGCGCAGGTGATCATTATATACCACACTACAAACTATGGTATATACTAAACTATATTGAAATGTATTCAGCCTTTACTTTCTGACTGTCTCATCTTATTACTTGAGGATCTAAAATGCCAGGGCAGTATAACTCCCCCCCCTCCCCGCCAATGACCTCTTTTTTGAAAGTAGACACCCCAAGGAATTTGCTGAGAGGAATGTTGAATCCATGGAAGATTTTATGATTTGCCACACATTTTTGGAAAATTACATTTTTTTTTTTTTTTTAAACAAAATTGTCTCTTAAATTATATATGGCTCATGCATGTAATGGTGTTAGATTTCCAGAGTTATGAAAAAACTCTATTAATATTTCTAGGTTCTTGTAGATGGTTGTGGGAAGAAATCCTTATGAAAACCAGGTCAGTATGAGCAGTGTGACTTTATTTGATCACACACCAAAAATACAAAGTCAATAAAAAACAGTAAATTCAGATATATGTAGCTTAAAATGAAATAAAAATAAAGAATAAATTGCCTTGGATATTAGGAAATAATGTAGTTCCTTTGCATAGCTTAGATAGAAGTTTTCTTGGCCTAGTTTAAGAAATGACCATGTGCTATTCTTTTGTTCTTTGTCCAAGCATGTGCTTTGAGTAAGAGTGTGTGAAAAGAATGTCTCTGTGTGTGAGTGAATGAAGTGAAGTGTAGTCTATCTGAGAGCCTTCTGCCTCGTTCTTTGAAAAGCTGCATACTTAAAATGCATGAGAAATTAGGTCCTCCCATTAAGCTTTGTTTCAAATTCGCGGGCTTCTAAACTACTCCCATAATCATTCCCAACTTGAATAGAAACATGTGTTCCCATTCAAACCACCAAGTCATTATCATGATTGACATACAAACTATGAAAAAGGTTTCTGAAGTTCTTATATTACATACAACTGTCAAAATCCTTGATTTATGACTACAATTTAAACTCTCAGACTCATTATAAGAATTCACAATATGGTATACATTACATGAGTATTTTAAAAGAAAACATGACTTTAAACCTCTACTGATTACCTAGACTCAAACACAAATAATTCACATCTGACCACTGAAATACAAAACCTCACATTCACATCCAATTAAGAGGGAATATATATTCTGCCAGCATATATTTCAAAAACTACTAAAGACCGAATTAAAGTTTGGATATTAAAAAATTAATATTACATTCCCCTCTGAAATATGAAATTCATATTAATTTATAACAAGCACACATCATTTATATCACAAACACTCAGGTTTTGATTTAGTAATCTCAAATGTATCATTATTTGTAACTGAGTCAGCATAACCAGAAAGTAGTTTCCTCTGAAGTATATCTTGTAATAGATTATCTCCTTTCCTAATTTCACTTCTAATTCGCTTATAGAAACTGTTCATTTTACACATCAAACATAATTGAAATATAATACATAATACGATAATAATAAAAATAATTATTACAGGATGTAATAAAATATTTCCTGCTGCAGATGCAATTGAAGTTTTTCCCAACATTGATACAGTACGTTTAAATTTTGACCACCAAGAATGACCTGAAAATTCAGACCATTCATGTTCTATATCTTTTAAACTCCCTTGTTCATGTTTAAATAATATTTCTGCTTTTTGAAGTTCATCTGATAATGCTATCAGTAAACCTTCATCTTTTTGAATAACATTTGCCCAATCTCTCCATGGGAATTCATCCACTTGAGATATATTGTACTGTATGGGAAGAGCACTTATATTTTTCATAAGCATGTTTGTTAAATTCATTCTCATCCCATTAACACTTATTGCTGAAATATCTCCTTCTATACAGAACAAACCTCGACTTAAATTTTCTGTATGTGTACAAGAAGAGAAGAAGGATTGAACCCTTTCTGAGTCAGACATAACTTGAAAACAAACTTTCTTTTTATCTACAATTGAGATTAACTCAGAAGTGGTTTTAACCTTTTCTATCCTTGCTGAACATAGAGTATGGTTATGGTAACAAGAATGAAATATACCTTTGTCTTGATTAGGTAGACAAATCACTTTAGACTGAAATTGTAAACATGAAGACAGATCTAATTGTTCTAACTCAAAATTATTATCAGTAAATGCAAAATCTGTATATTGCAGATGATAATATAGTAACTGTGTGTTGCTAACTGGTAATCCCAAGACAGTGATTGGAACCAACATTTGTTCTTTTCCTGCTACAGGAATCATTGAAGAACTATAGCATATGTTCTGATAACATCCAATCCACTTATTTACCCACAGATCAGTATGGTTTATGGCATATACATACTCTCTTGGTAAATTTTGTACAATACCTATAGGAGTTATTCCACTTTGAAAAGCTTGAGCTATTATTTTAAAATTTGTGGAATATTCCATCTGAATTTCTAAACATGCTCTGGCTATGTGGGAATGCTGTTCACTTGACATTAAATTAAGAGTAATATTCTCTAAGTGTAATATAGATGGACCCATAATATAGGCTGTTTTAATCACCATATTTTCCAATATTTGATTCAAGTTTCTTTGTACTTTAATACTATTGCTTCCCACTAAACCGGCTGTCTCGAGATCAGACTTTAGTGTACTAATGTCCATGCTATTTGTAATACTACCAATAGTACCTATTCCTCCTAAAATACCTTCAACTATACCACGTTTATTCCTGTGAGGATTCCTAATATCAGTACCAAACCATCTTTCAATACCTAATTCCATGTTAACCAGATGTTCTTTACATTGTGGAAACCTTGTTGAGATTTTCCATTCTGAAATGTTAAAGTTCCACACTATAATAACAAATTTTCCTTCTCTCAACAGAAGTCTGGTCTGGAAATGGTTAATTTGGAAGGGACTGGCTGGAATAAATTTCTTATCCGTACACTGCGTTCTTTTAGGGGATAGTACAATTACATTTGTATTTACACATTTCTTTGGATAATTTTCTATTGATATGCAGCATTCATATATACCTGTATCATTAATTGATATAGTGTTTTGATGATACACAAAGTTATCATTATCCCAGTTCAAATTACCAAAAATACTTTTATGGATAACATCAGTTTTATCATGAAGAAAACTTCCCAAAAATTCACCATTCCTTTTCCAAGTTAATAATGAATTTTGAGGTAGGTGTATTTGTATATTACACATCAAATTCAGATTATCCTTTCCTTCTACAAGTCTTAATGATTGAGGAGATATTTTTATCTCTGGGACAATCAAATCTACCACAGTAACAATTACTTTGACTTTAGTTTGAACCAAAGCTCTTGTCACTTGGAAATCCCATATTTTCACTATGTCCTCTTTTTCATTACCATTAATATTCAAATGTTCAGGATCAAGAAAGTGTGAATAACTTTGTAATTGATACCAAATATCTGTTTTAGAACTACCTATATTTCCAGTATTTAACATGTCTATGGAAATATCTCCTGACCAAATAGTAGGTTCATTTCCCTTTAAAACTATTAACCAGTATCCCATATCGGATAAATTACATTCAAAGTTACTAGTTTCGTTATTGATCCTATAAGATCCTTGCATTTTAACAAATTTTGATTTAGACTCTATTTTAGCTCTAACTTCAATATCATTATTATGAACGAAATACAATTCCGAACAACAAGTTCTACCATAACCTATGCACATATATCCTAGCAAGTCTTCAGCTGTATTAATGTTACTGTCTTTAGGAAAAAATCTTTTGTTCCTAATAAGTGTAGTGTTTTTCTTATGTAGGGCTTCAGTCTTGTTAACTTCTGCATTGCTGGAAAAGTTTATGTTGTAGATTACTAATATTGTCATTGTCACTAAGAAAAAAATCAATCCTGTAATAAGTCTTTTCTTTCTACTGCTTTGATTTTCCTTATGTTCTTTTGTTGTAATGTTTATTTTTCTTTGGAATCTGCGATGCTTTGTTTCTTCCGGATTATTGAAATCCATGTCTGCAAAAGAAATGCAGTATCATTATCTCGGTATAAACAATTTGCATTGGTCACTGTGCACCCACATTGTTTGTTGTCTGCGCGCATTTTTTACTGAAGTAAGAGGTCTTTGCACTTGTACCATTACTCCTTGAACATCCAAAATATCAAATGGACCTTCCCAGTTGCTTTGCCATGGTCCAGTTTTTCTGAAAGTTTTTACCATTACTTGTCCTCCTTTTTCGAACTTAGAAGAATGTGGAGGAACCATTCTTTGCATGCGAGTAGCTGCATGTGGTACAATAGTGTTCAGATTGTCTTGCAACATCTGTAACCACTTTGTTTTTTCTATTGCCTCTTTTTGCGGCGTTGACAAAAACGGTTCATGGGGAAAAACAATACGCATCTTCCTTCCTGTCATTAACTCAAAAGGAGAATACTGTGTTGCAGAAGATGTTGTACTTCTGACACTCATCAGAACCAATGGTACAGCATCAACCCAAGTATTTCCTCTGTCTAATAACATTTTTGCAATCCTTGATTTGACAGTCCTATTCATTCTTTCCACAATACCTGCAGATTGTGGATGATAGGGCACATGAAATCTCTGTTGTATACCCAAGATTTTACACATTGCCTGCATTATTTTACCTGTGAAGTGGGTTCCTCTGTCACTACTGAGGTTTGTTGGTATACCCCAGACTGGAAAAACATGATTAATTAGCATTTTAGCAGTTGTTAATGCATCATCTTTGCGAACAGGCAAGATTTCAATCCATTTTGAAAAAACATCAACTACAACTAAAGCATACCTGTACCCATTTTTACCTGTAGGTAACGGTCCTATATAGTCTAGTTGTAATGTGGACCATGGTCCATCTGCTGGAGGAGTTCTTTGTAATGGAGGTTTTTGACCCTTTGGTCGAGGATTCACTTGAGCACAGATTAGACAAGATTGAACTACACTGTCTACTGTTTCTTCCATTTTGTCCCAGTAAAATTTTTCCTTGAGTATTTCAAGCAATCTTTGTTTACCTATGTGACCTAGGCTTTCGTGATTGTATTTTGTAAATTCTACCTGTAGATGCTGCGGTATAACAGGACGCAGAAACCCGTTTAAGTCATGATACAAAATTCCATATTCACATATAAAGGGAAATTTTGGATCAACCTGAGAAGCAGAAAGAGATGGATCCCTTTTCTGTTCTTCTGCAAAGGAGGGAATCTGTGTGTCTGTCTTCCTAACAACATTAACTGAGACTGGTTCAGACTGCATCACTGGTACTCCATGTAAAGCTGCTTCCTTTGCTAAGAGATCAGCTGTTCTATTGCCTACACTCATCTCATCATTGTCCTTCCTATGAGATGGAATTTTTACAATTGCATAGGCAATAGGATTTTCCTCTGCTAGCTTAAAAATTGATTCAAGTGTCTCTTTGTGCACTAGGACTTTGTTAGATGCATCTACAAAACCTCTACGTTTCCAAATTGGTAAATAATCTGTCAGGGAACGTACAACATATGAACTGTCACTGTAGATCACTAATGGACTTCTGTTCTCTTCCTTGTCTAATGTCAACACAGTTTTTACTGCTTCAAGTTCTGCCCTTTGAGCTGAAAAATGTCCTGGCAATTTGTGCTGTATGGAATAATTACGCTCTGGATACCAAATTGAATATCCACTGTAATAATTACCTGACATACAGTATCTAGAACCATCAACAAATACAGGTTCATCAATTTTCTCTGCCTCTCTACGGAAAAGAGGAGAGGAAGTTTCTTGGACTTCACATAAACATTCATGTTCTAACCCGTTGTATTCCATCAACTGAGGTAGGACATACTTGGCATTATGTTCAACCTGTATTTGCTTAGGTGATAGAGCCAACAACCATTGAGAAAATCTTTGGTTGGAAACTCCCGGAACATTTTTCTCAAAAAGAAACTTCAAAGTGCTATGTGGAGTTTGTAGAATAATTTTGTTGAATCCTACAATATGCTCTGTTGCTTTTACTGCATAATGTACTCCCACAAGTTGTCTGACACAATCATCAAAACCTTTCTCTACTGGGGTAAGCAGACGTGAGAAGTATCCAAGACTTCTCCAGACTCCTCCCTGTTTCTGAATCAAGACAGCTGAGATTGCAGTTTCTGAAGCATGCACTTGCAAGGCAAATGGTGCTTGCTTATCAACAGTAGCCAAAGCTGGAGCTGTTTGCAAATCATTTTTCAACATCTCAAAAGCTTTTTGCTGTATTTCTGTCCAAGGACCAAATACATTTTCCTCATTGTACTTCAACAAATCATACAATGGTTTGGCTTTTTCTGCAAATGATTCGATAAAATCTCTAGAGAAATTTACCAAACCCAAAAACTGTCTCAGTGCTTTGAATGTTGTTGGTACAGGAAGTGACGCAATAGACTCAATTCTTTCCTGTAAAGGCTGTCTCTTTCCTGGACCAATCAGAACTCCAAGAAATTTTACTTCATTTTTCATGAGCTGAACTTTGCGTGTATTCAGCTTGAGACCTTCATCTTGCAGAAGTGTAAACAATTCTGCTAAGAGAGTCCTGTGTTCAGTGTCAGAATTCGTCATAAGCAAGATATCATCTACATGTTGAATTAAACAATCAGGTCTAGAAAATTTAGACAAAACATTTGCTAATGCCTGATGTAAGATATACTTAGCAGAATGATATCCTTTTGGAAGACGTTTGAGACAATATTGCACATTTCTGTGGACAAATGAAAACTTGTATTGGCAACTCTCAGCCAATTTAATACTAAAAAATCCATTTGCAATGTCAAGAACAGAGAACACTTTCGCATTGGCATTTATTTGTGACATGATGTCTGGAGTTTCTGCCACAATGGGTGTACAACTTGGAGTGTATTTGTTTAGCATTCTTAGATCTATCAATAATCTATATGCACTAGGGTCATCACGCTTTGCCACTACCCACAAAGGATTATTAGTAACTGAATTAGCTTTCCTGATGATACCCTGTTCCAAAAATTCTTGTATGATTACTGATACAGGTTCATCAGATTCTGGCGGCAACTTGTATTGTTTTAATGGGGGATGGTCTTTGCCTTGAATATTAACTTCAATATTTTTGAACAGTCCAGCTTCATTTTTACCTTGACTCCACAGTTTTTTGTGTAGTTGTACTAACTGTTTCAATTCCAGATTATCTCCAGTATCTGGCCATTTATAGTCAGCATCAATTGCTTCTGTCAAACAGATGCTACCGACTTCACAATAATCTGTTGGGTCAATTACCATAGGCTTACGATTAGCAGAGCCCTGCCAAACAATGCCATTGGCTAAATCAAGTATCCACCCTCTTTGAGACAAAACATCAGCACCAATAATGTTCTCTGATCCTTGACAATACCAAAAGTCTATCTCCATTTGCGAACATCCTGGTATTTCAAAAGACACATTTTTACATTTTTTTGCTTGAACATCACCTTTTCCATTGAAACCTACAACTGTGCATACTGTTGCATTAGATGGAATTGGTATTTTCATGCCTAAAACACTTATTTGGGCTCCTGAATCCAAAAGAATTGAAGATTTCTGTCCATTAATTTTAGCTTTTACATAAGGGCGGCCACACTTATCCAAGAAAATTGGAGCTACATATTCCAGACAATGGAGTTCAACTTCCTTTTCTTTTGCTAGTCATGGTGAAGGTAATAGTGGCTGTCTTGAAGTATTGGATGAATGTGAGTTGTTCACATTTCCTCCATTACTAATTGACATTTCACTAATCTCTCTGATCAGAGGAGCGTAGGGTGAAGATGACTTAACTTCCTGTGAACGAATTGGAGCTGACGGTTCAGGAGAAATAAGTCCATTTTCTTTACCCAAATTTCTCATCTGAATGTCTTTCAAAAACTTCCTACACTGCCATTTCAAATGCCCTGGTTTTGCACAATAGTAACAAGTGAGTGGTCTTTGATTCCCTTGTCTTACTCTGTCATTCCTGCGGGGGGCAGCATTTCCTGTCTTGAATTTATCCTGACTGTCAGTCTTAGGATAATTATTCTCAATTAAAGCAATTTTTGGTCTTACATTATTTAGCTTTAATTGTCTCCTAATTTTGTCAATAATATAGGCAGCGTCATCCAAATTATCCTTTTCATTAGCAATCAATAAAGATGCTGGATCAAGGTACTTAAATTTTTTTACAAAATCCTTGACCATAGCAGGGGTCTCATCTTGTAAATTAAAAATCATCCTGTATGCCTTAGAATATCTAATCCTAAAATCATAAGGGTCATCATTAATAGTAGCTCTTAAGGAGTCTAAAATTTCCAAACTAGGTGTCTCCTCTCCTGTTGTGAACAGTAATAACTGTCGTAGTCTATCAGTAGCATTGCTATGAATTTCTATATCATCCTCATTCATGAAAGGAGTCTTGACTAACCTACGAGCCATAAAACTGGGGATCCACAACCCAAAAATGCGATTTCTTTGCTCATCAGTTAATTGAAACCTATCACAAAAATTCTCAAAAACATCGGAATTATGGAATGAATTTTCTCTCATGTTATATGCTGGTATATCCTTCAATATTTTCATTAACTGATCCTGAATCTGTAACTTCAACTTAGATGCTCTAGCAAGTAATTTCTGTCTCTGAACAGTAGTCTCACTGCCTTCCTCATCACCCCTGGGTGAGTCCGGGATAAATGAGGCTAGGGCCGTTTCTGATTGTTTTTTCTTCGCTACCACAGCTATTTGCTTATTTTTTAATATTGCAACATTTTGAGATTCAATTTCTTGCTCAAGATGTTCAATATAGGTACAAAAAGTTTCACAATTTGCACAATTGGATTCAACAGTATCCTGCATGTCTGTACTCTGTAAGACATTTTTGCTATCTGTCTTAACAACACAAACCACATTTTTCTCTGGCAATTCAAACACCATAGAATTGAAAACTCTAACTAGCTTCACAATGTTACGCAATTTTCTTTTCATCTTATTAAACGTAAATCTAGAGCTATCAATATCAACATTAGCCTGCATACATTGATCATACATAGCTTTCCATAAACCAGTATCAGAAGCATGGCTAGCTAAACCTTGAAATTCCAATTTACTTTCATTAGCTAATGAATCAATAAATTCCATTTTTCTACTCACCGAATGTAGTAAATTTCCTCTTTTGTCCTGACTTAGAGACTTTTCTGGTCACCACTTGAATCCTCAAATCTCCACAACCAACGTTTTCCGTTCCAGGTTCTGCAATCTTTCCGAAGCTTAATCAATAGAAATAGTTCATCTCAATCCCCTCTGAAGAAGCGAGGATAAATTGAAAAAACGTGGAAAAATCGAATGGCTGGCACTCGCCAATAATGTTAGATTTCCAGAGTTATGAAAAAACTCTATTAATATTTCTAGGTTCTTGTAGATGGTAGTGGGAAGAAATCCTTATGAAAACCAGGTCAGTATGAGCAGTGTGACTTTATTTGATCACACACCAAAAATACAAAGTCAATAAAAAACAGTAAATTCAGATATATGTAGCTTAAAATGAAATAAAAATAAAGAATAAATTGCCTTGGATATTAGGAAATAATGTAGTTCCTTTGCATAGCTTAGATAGAAGTTTTCTTGGCCTAGTTTAAGAAATGACCATGTGCTATTCTTTTGTTCTTTGTCCAAGCATGTGCTTTGAGTAAGAGTGTGTGAAAAGAATGTCTCTGTGTGTGAGTGAATGAAGTGAAGTGTAGTCTATCTGAGAGCCTTCTGCCTCGTTCTTTGAAAAGCTGCATACTTAAAATGCATGAGAAATTAGGTCCTCCCATTAAGCTTTGTTTCAAATTCGCGGGCTTCTAAACTACTCCCATAATCATTCCCAACTTGAATAGAAACATGTGTTCCCATTCAAACCACCAAGTCATTATCATGATTGACATACAAACTATGAAAAAGGTTTCTGAAGTTCTTATATTACATACAACTGTCAAAATCCTTGATTTATGACTACAATTTAAACTCTCAGACTCATTATAAGAATTCACAATATGGTATACATTACATGAGTATTTTAAAAGAAAACATGACTTTAAACCTCTACTGATTACCTAGACTCAAACACAAATAATTCACATCTGACCACTGAAATACAAAACCTCACATTCACATCCAATTAAGAGGGAATATATATTCTGCCAGCATATATTTCAAAAACTACTAAAGACCGAATTAAAGTTTGGATATTAAAAAATTAATATTACAAATGGGTATATTTATTTATTTCAGGTACTTATATAGCACTGTCAATTTACGCAGCTCTTCACACACACACACATATATATATATATATTATACATTCATATCAGTCCCTAACCCTCAAGGGGTGTACAATCTAAGGTCCCTAACTTACATTCATACATACACATACTAGGGCCAATTTAGACAGGATTCAATTAACCTACCAGCGTGTCTTTGGAGTGTGGAAGGAAACCGGAGTACCCGGAGGAAACCCACACAGGCACAGGGAAAACATGCAAACTGCAGGCAGGTGGTGCCGTGGCTGGGATTCAAACCAATGACCCTAGTGCTGCCAGGCGGAAGTGCTAACCATTTAGCTATTGTGCTGCCCGTATATGTGAAGTAACACTCCAAAACACATTCTGCTACTTCTCCCGAGTATGGGGATACCACATGTGAGAGACTTTTTGGCAGCCTAGCCACATCTGAGAGACTTTTTGGCAGGCTCCAAAATCCAATAACCACATCCAAGCTTCAAAGGGCATATTTCCTCATATCACTTCCTCACTACATATCACAGTTTTGGAGGCCCTAAAATGCCTATATAGTACAAACACCCCCCACCCCCCAAAATGACCCCTTTTTGGAAAGTAGACACCCCAAGGAATTGTATAAGTGGTATGGTGAGTATTTTTCAGAAATAATTTTTGTCACAGGGGTTTGAAAATGAAAACAAAATGAAAAGAAAAAAATCAATTTTAATTTTCTTTCTTCGTTTTACAAAAATTTCTGGCAACAAATGCAATCTGCAAAATACTCACCAAGCCCCGTAGCAAATACCTTGGAGTGTCTACTTTCCAAAAAGACGTCATTTGAGTTCTACTACTTGCTTCTACTATATTTTTTTATATCACACAGTATTTGGGTGAGGATTTTTCAAACGCTAATTTTTTGGAAAATATACACTTTTTTGAATTTTAATGCACAAAAACATAGTATATTGCCAAACTGATAAAATAGGATGTTACGACAAGTAAATGGATACCAAATATGACATGCTTTAAGATTGCACTCGTCTGTGCAATGGCGACAAACTATGTACATTTTTAATATTGATAAGTGATGCTTTATAAGCTTTTACAGGTCACCACTTTATATTTACACAGGAGGTCTAGTGCTAAAATCCCTGGCCTTGGCCTGACTTTCACGGTGATACCTCACATGCATGGTGCAATCTCTGTTTACATACTTACCCGGGACTGATGCTTGCACTCGCCTTTGCAATCTCTGTTTCCATACTGACCCTGGACCAACGCTTGCATTCGCATTTGCATGTGAGCACAGGAAGGGGGGAGGTGATTTTTTTTTTTATGTGAATTTTTTTCTTTATTTTTACACTGTCCCTTTTTTGGGAGGGATCACTTTTATTGTTATCACAGGGAATGTAAATTTCCCCTGTGATAGCAATAGGCAGTGACAGGTACTCTTCTGAGAAATCTGGGGTCTATTAGACTTTAGATCTCTCCTCTGCCTTTAAAGCATCTGATCACACCAAGATCGGTGTGATCAGATGCTTTCCCTATTTTAAAATGGTGCTGTTTATATACGGTGAAATGGAAATGATGAAATGATTGTCGCTTCCAAGACCATAGAGATGATTAGAGGCATTCCAGTCTCCGATCAGCTCTGTGGAACTTCAGGCTGCATTCTCTGATTCTCTTGTGGGATGGGAGAGCCTAGAAAGCTGTGGAAGGCGGTGGGGGGTCCCTTTCCACTGCTTGTAAAAATGATCCAGCGGCTAATTAGCTGCTATGATTGCTTTTTTCATGAATGCTGCTGACCCCCAGCTGAAAAAAACCATACCAGAATGATGCCTGTTGCTGCAGGCATCATCCCGGTATATCCACTCAAAGTCAGAGATGTACCAATATATTGCTGGACCTTGTTGGACATATATGTAACAGCAGAGAACATGGGAAAATGATGAATTGGGTTTGTGGACCAATATGACCATATTGAATTTTGTTTTGTAATGCCCATGTTGAGGGTTAGGCCAAAAGAAGTGATAGGTTTCCATGCAAATTGTCTGGGAGCTAAATTTGGGTGGGTGGCGATGAATTGTTGTGCGTATAAATTGCTTTGGCCCACAATCAATTGGTACAAATCTTCCGTGAAAAACAGAGGAGGAGCTAAACGCTAGTGCAGGCAGCAAATGGGGCTGATCTTGCTAACACTGCATTTTATTTGGGGACACCATACGAAGGAGGCACTAGTATAGTTCTGTTAGTGATCAACATATTGATCCTTACAAACACTATACTAGCAATGACGGTGATCAGCGACCTATAACGAGGTGCAATAGTGTGCGGGCAGTCAAAAGCTAGCTGACTCTGGCTGGGAGGGGAGCTTACAGACCTGGACACTATCTGATGTCACTAGTGGCAGTACCACAGTGATCAGTGAAAAATTCTATACACTGACACTGTACTAATGGCACTGGTTTTTAACCCTCAAAGGGTTAAAAGGGGTGATCAAAGTGTAGACGTGCTAATCTAACGTATATGTGTAAAATGTAGTATTTTTACTCCCTGAATCAACATAGGGGGCAGTGGGGGGTGCATGCATGCGTATACACCCCCAGAAATAGAAAGCAACATAAGGGTACTTCACTTTGCCCTGAGCCACCGCTTGTCTGCACACTGCAGGCGGGCGGTTGGCAAGTAGTTAAAAAAACCCTAAAGAAAAAACCTCAATATTTTATTTGTGTTTATTATTTTGACATTATTATTTATTTATTTATGCTTACTATTTTTTTGTAATACTTTCATCAGAGTAGTGCAATGTTACCATAGTAGCATTGTACTACTTTGGGGGGGGGGGGGGGGTGATCAGTTTTTTTTTTTTTTACACTTTGCATTGCAGGAGCAAGACAGATTATTGAACTGCAATGCAAAGCTTGCTTTGAACTGTCATGAATGGGTTAAGTTCATGACAGTTCAAAATACAGTGATGTGTGATTGGCTCCAGCTAGTCACATGGTGCAGGGTGCTGTGATTGGCCCCATGTACCATGTGAGAGCTGTGGACCAATCACAGGAAGAGAAGAAAAGCTGTTATGAATCAGATTGATTCATAACAGCTTTGCTAGCATTGTGATCATGTGATTGCATAGTTCACCAGGATCTTCAATCCGCTGTGTCCGGTGAACACAGCAGATGTGAGGGGGGCACGCTGCGTGCCCAGCTGGTGTGCTCCGCCTCCTTGTTTAGAAGGTACATAGCAGTACATTGCTTTGCCTGTAGCTGCCACCCGTCCGCAGTACATTATGGGCGGGTGGTCTTAAAGTAGATAACTGTAATAGTATTCTTTTGTAAGTGAGAGAAAAAGAATGAGAGTCACTGCAATTTTAGACTAGAAGACATTTGTTTCTGCTTTCACTTTATTTCCATGTTTGCAGCCAATTTGGGATAGCACCTACTATAAATTTGTTACATGTTCCCTTTTAACATAGCATTACCTCAGAAAAATACAAATTGCTGCTTACCTTTGTAAGTGTTTTAACTTGCTTAAAAATCCTTACATGCTCTCCCAGTTTTGGGATGTTTAAGAGGGGGCTGTGGAGTAATGTTTAACATAAAGAATCATGTCTGTACTGTGCTTGTAGCTCCTTATTAGCAGTTTCTAAACTAAATGGGAATGTTGTCTATCCTAACAAAGGGTTAAAAATATAGAAACTGTCCTCCTGCATTGTATGTTATTCAGGGAAAGTTTTTATGGGAACAGAGTCAAAGTGAGACTCTCCAGAAATTCTTCGAATCAACCATGACACCTTTTAAAACATATAAAAATTGTATTAGTCATATTGTGTGAATGGGAACACATAAGAAACATATAATGAGGTTTTCTCCAATTTGACTGCAAAAGAGGAAGTACACTTTAGGCCTTTCACACAGGCAATCCGATCAGGTTTGCCTTTCAGTTTTTCAGGTGGACCTGGCAGGATGGTCCATGCATCCCTATGGATCTGATATGGCCCGCTGAAAAAAAATGGAAGGGCATCCATTCCCCTCCATCTGGGCAGATTAGATAGGAGGATGGCTGGTCTGTTTACACCAGTGTTTCTCAACTCCAGTCCTCATGGACCCCCAACAGGTCATGTTTTCAGGATTTCCATTATTTTGCACAGGTGATTTATTATTATTATTATTATTATTATTACTACGAGTTTATATAGCGCCAAAGGGTTTGCTCAGCGCTGTACAATAGGGGGGACAATACATGGCACAGTACAACAACAACAAACAATGTATGAGGGGTAAGAGGGCCCTACTCTTATGAGCTTACAATCTAGGAGGGAGGGGGTAATAGGTACAGTAGGAAGTGGCTGAGGGGGATGAAGTGGTGGGAGGAATGAGGGAGGATGGCCGTTAGGTGAGGGTGGGGTAGGCTTCCCTGAAGAGATGGGTTTTGAGGGAGCGCCTGAATGTGAATAGGGAAGGCGACAGTCTGATGGATTGGGGCAGTGAGTTCCAGAGGATGGGGGAGGACCTGGAGAAGTCCTGCAGTCGTGCATGGGAGGAGGAGACCAGGGAGCAGGATAGAAGGAGGTCCTGTGAGGAGCGAAGGGTACGGGTAGGGTGGTACTTGGTGATAAGGTTGGTGAGGTAGTCAGGGGACGTGTTGTGAACGGCTTTGTAGGTCAGGGTTAGGAGTTTAAATTTGATGCGTTGGGCAATCGGGAGCCAGTGGAGGGAGAGGCAGAGGGGGGTGGCAGAGGTGGAGCGGGTGGTGAGGTGGATGAGTCTGGCAGCTGAGTTCAGGATGGTCTGGAGCGGGGAGAGCCTGCACTTGGGTAGGCCAGTGAGGAGGGAGTTGCAGTAGTCAAGGCGTGAGATGATGAGGGAGTGTACTAGAAGTTTGGTGGTGTCTGGGGTGAGGAAGGAGCGTATCTTGGCAATGTTGCGAAGATGGAGCCTGCATGTGTTTGTGAGTGATTTGACATGCGGTTGGAGGGAGAGGTTCGCGTCAAGAATGACGCCAAGGACTTTGGCTTGCGGGGCGGAAGTGATAGTGGAGTTGTTGGTGATGATGGATAGGATGGGGGGGGGGGTGTTGGCAGGGGGAAAGACGAGAAGCTCGGTTTTGGAGAGGTTGAGCTTGAGGAAGTGTAGCGACATCCAGTCTGAGATGTCATTTAGGAGGTGAGTGATGCGGGCGGAGATAGTGGGGGTGAGGTGAGGGGTGGAGAGGTAGATTTGGGTGTCGTCAGCATAGAGGTGATAGTTGAAGCCGTGAGATTGTATGAGTTTGCCCAGGGAGGAGGTGTAGATGGAGAAGAGAAGGGGTCCAAGGACAGAGCCTTGGGGGACCCCAACAGAGAGGGGGAGGGAGGGGGAGGTGGCACCATTGTAGGTGACACTGAAGGAGCGTCGGGATAGGTAGGATGAGAACCAAGAGAGAGCAGTATCTCCGATGCCAAGGGAGAGTAGTTTATTAAGGAGGAGGGGGTGGTCAACTGTGTCGAAGGCCGCAGAGAGGTCCAGGAGAAGGAGGACAGAGTAGTCGCCCTTGGCTTTGGCGTTGAGTAGGTCGTTAGTGATTTTGAGGAGGGCAGTTTCAGTGGAGTGTAGGGGACGGAAGCCGGACTGTAGAGGGTCAAGGAGGTTATTGTCTGTAAGGTGGGAGCTTAGGCGATCGTAGACTAAGCGTTCAAGGAGCTTGGAGGTGAGTGGCAGCAGGGAGATGGGTCTGAGGTTGTTGGGGTCCGCGGGATCCAGGGAGGGCTTTTTGAGGATGGGGGTGATATGCGCGTGCTTTAGGGGGGAGGGGAATACGCCAGTAGAGAGGGAGAGATTGAAGATGTGGGTGAGGGAGCGGATGAGGGAAGAGGGGGGTGACCGGAGGAGTTGAGAGGGGATAGGGTCCAGGGGGCAGGTAGTGAGGCGGGCTTTTGAGAGGACTTTGGCGACTTCCTCAGTAGTGACAGGGCTGAGGGAGTGCAGTGCGAGGGGGGTTATGGTGGGCGGGGCATTGGGAGAGGAGGGGGGCAGTGCGGTTGTGAGGGCAGAGGAGGTGGGAGATGAAGGGGTGACGGGGGCGAGGAGGCTAGGTGGGGAGGTAGATTGCAAGTTGACGATGTCCTTACGGATAGCGTCAATCTTGTTGTGGAAATGGGTGGCAATCTCGTGGGCGGTGAGAGAGGTACTGAGTGGAGGAGGGGGGGGGGGGAGAGCAGGGAGTTGAAGGTGGAGAAGAGTTGGCGGGGGCAGGAGGAGAGGGTGTTTATTAGGTTAACAAAGTAGGCCTGCTTGGCGGCGTGGAGGGAGGAGGTGTAGATAAGAAATGCAGATTTGTAGAGGGAGAAAGTATGAGGGGACCTGGTTTTGCGCCACAGTCTCTCCAGTGCGCGACTGCGACGTTTGAGGCGTTTAGTGCTGTCGGTCTGCCACGGTTGAAGCGGTCTGGGTTTGATGATGCGTGTGGTTAGGGGTGCCAGAGAGTCTAGGGCAGCTGACAGTGAGTCGTTGTACAAGGTGGTGGCTATGTCAGGACATGACAGTGGGAGGATGCTGTCGTGTAGGCGGTCGGCGGCAGAGTGGAGGGGGGCCGGGTTCAGGTTGCGGAGGTTGCGGCTGGTGATGGTTTGGTGTTTTTGAGGGGGGGAGTTGGGGGAAGGGGAGATGGAGAAGGTGATGAGGTGGTGGTCGGAGAGAGGGAAGGGGGTGTGCGAGAACTGGTTGAGGGTACAGAGGTGGGAAAAGACAAGGTCCAGGGTGTTCCCTCCGAGGTGGGTGGAGGATTGAGTGTGCTGTGTGAGCGCAAAAGAGGAGGTTAGGTGGAGGAATTGGGAAGTAGCCGGGGTGTTGTCGTTGATGGGGATGTTGAAGTCCCCGAGGATGATGGTCGGTAGCTCAGAGGAGAGGAAGAAGGGGAGCCAGGCGGCGAAGTCATCCAGGAAGCGGGCTATGGATCCGGGAGGCCTGTAGATCACTGCGATCCTTAGGGGGGTGGGTGAGAAGAGTCGGATGCAGTGCGCCTCAAAGGAGGGGAAGGAAAGAGAGGGTGGGTTAGGGAGGACCTGGAAGGTGCTAAGCGGTGATAGGAGCAAGCCAACACCACCACCTCTGCGATCGCTCAGTCTTGGTGAATGGGTCCAGATGAGACCTCCATGGGTGAGTGCCGCAGGGGAAGTGGAGTCAGTGGCCTGTACCCAGGTTTCGGTGATGGCTAGGAGGTTGAGGGAGCGGGAGATGAAGAGGTCATGGATGGCGGTAAGCTTATTGCAAACCGAACGGGCATTCAGGAGTGCAACCGAGAGAGGGGGGATAGATATGGGGAGGAGGGGTACATGTATGAGGTTGAGGGGGTCGCGTCGGCTGGCGTGAGCAGGGGGGGCTCTAGGGGGGGTGTGAGGTGGTGAGGGGCCAGGGTTTGGGGAGATGTCCCCAGCTGAAATGAGAAGGAGGAGGGTGAGGAAGGTGGCGTGGGAGCGGGAGGTGTAGGAGCGCTTGGGTCTGAAAGTGGTGGCAAGTGGGTCAGCGGGGAAGTGGAGTAGCAGGAGGAGGTGGTGGGTGCCATAGTGGGGAGAGGGGAGAAGTGAGGGGGCGATATAGAGCTGCTTAGCGGGGGTGGGTGGGTAGAGGAAGGCGGTTTTAGGGATGGAGGAGAGGAGGACAAGGAGGAGGAGCGCGGGCGGCATGTTGGGGTGAGCGGGGTGCAGGAAGGGTCAGGGTGGGTGAGGGGGTGCTGGTCAGGGATGGCGAAGCAGTGTCCGAAACGCAGTGGGAGGTGGCTGGTAGTCCCAGGTGGGGTGGAGGGCAGGGGATCCCTGGTGGGATGGTGGCCGTGCTATCCCTGGTGGGTTAGTAGCGATCGCTGGAGGGATAGTGGTTAGGGGTCCCTGGTGGTTAGGGTTTCCGGTGGGTGGTGGGATCGTGGTTGGGCTCCCTGATGGGTAGTGGGTGCCCCTGGTGGAGTACCTGATGTCCTGGAGCGTCGGGGTGTAGGTGGATCCCTCCTATGTTAGGAGGACCGTTGGTGGTGGTGGTAGCTTCCCCGGCAGGAAACACCGCGGCTTCGGGTGCCGTGGTAGGCCTCAAGCCGCTTCGGACCGCCGGAGCTCCGCTGGAGGGACGGAGTGTCTGTGTCCCCTTCAGGGTGTTGGTGGGGACATCGGCAGCAGGCTCAGGGGCCCGGATGGCAGCGGATCGGGCGCGGGGGCGCCGGAGCTGACGAGCACGTGGCTGCTCCGGGCGAGCTGGTACCCGGTGGTCGGGATGGACCCAGGGCCAGTGAGGGGGCCCTGGGGAGGCTGGCTGATCGGCGGGGACCGGGGAACAGAGCAGCGGCAGCCTTGGCTGATGCCCGGCGATCCGGGTCGGCCGCGCCAGAAATCGAGGCCGCGGCTTCGGGTGCCGGGTAGGCCGCAAGTCCCGGAGGTCCGGGGAAAAGGTCCAGTGGCCTTACCTGGCTGATAAGCAGAGACCGAAGGATCGTGGGGCCCCCGTTAGGGTCCGCTGCTGCCCAGATGGCAGCGGATTGGGGCCAGGGGAGCAGGAGCTCGCCGACGCACGTCCTTCTCGCCGGACGTCCAGTGATTTGATCAGTTTCACTGCCTTAGTAATTACCACAGCTGTTTCATCTGAGGGAAATCCTGAAAACATGACCTGTTGGGGGTCCATGAGGACTGGAGTTGAGAAACACTGGTTTACACCCAACCACAGAGTAGGCTGTGTCCGTATCAACTCTGCCTAAACTGAGCAGACACGGATCTGTCATCTGCTCATCAGGGGATTAGTGGACAGATCCCCTGTTGAGTAAAGCAGAATCTGCCCTTTGTGCAAAGTGCCTTAAAGCTAAATGCCAGTCACAAATACTTTAATTTCAATATATTCCTCAATAGCTGCAAAGGATAAAAAAAATCCATATTGTACACCCCTTGAGGGTTTTTGGACTGATGTGAATATACAATATATATGTAAAGTATATAAGTAAATTGACAGCGCTATATAAGTACCTGAAATAAAATAAATATTTTATGCACCAAACACCTTTAAAAACCTTAATATAACCTCTAAAAGTAGCAGTGACAACATAAGTGTACCGCACATAACCTGTACAGAGAACAGATCTAGGGGTGGAACCCTGCAGATTGTCCCACTACACGCTGTCTGCAAAAAACATATATACATACATATATATATACAGTACAGGACCAGTCACCCTGTGCAAGGAGAGAGAGCAGCAGTGACCAGTATTTATTATAGGAATAATTGGCAAAGTGAAGACATTGGGGTAAATTTACTAAAACTGGAGCACTTGGAATCCAGTGCAACTGTGCATGGTAGCCAATCAGCTTCTAACTTCAGCTTTTTCAAATGGGCTTTGGCAATAAAACCTGGAAGCTGATTGGTTTCTATGTAAGGTTTCACCAGATTTTGCAATCTCCAATTTTAGTAAATAGCCCCCTTTGTTTTATGCTGGATTACTGCAATATGTGAAAAAAATATAAAAAGGCCACCAAGATCTAAGGAAGTATACACATGGCTCCTATATTTAAAATAATATTGTTTAGCCTGGATTTAAGCCCCACTTTCTTTTCCCATCCTGTCAACACAAATCTGAAAAAGCCCAGAAAATCAAACTTTAGCAAAGAGTAACAACCATAAACTCACTAATCCCTACTTTGTCCCAGTAAAACCTGCACAGGGATTCTGAGATCAATGTGACCAGAGAGTGCAACAAAATCTGGTAGCAGATATTGTTTACAGCTTCCTTAAATCCTATGAAGATACACATATCTCGACCTGTAAATTTACATCAGAGCTAAGCCACTTAGATCAGTAGTTTGCTCAGTATTGCATATGTGTACTGCCTTGCTATTGCCTGTGTTAACCTATTGCTGGCCACATAACACATATGTGCAGTGACAGAGCGGAAAGGCCTTAACATCCATGCACTCCACAGACATCTCTTTTCATGAATGATAGCCAATGAGATGGATTCCCGACCATGAGACCACAGTGGTAGCCAGTTACAGTGATCAAGAAGCCATCCCACCTCACAATGTTAAGACCTAGTTAAAGGGCCACCTGGAGGGACCAAAAAGAGTTAATATATAAAACACGTATAGTCACTTGCACTTATCTATTATTTCACCCAGAGTTCTCAGACTCTTTAGAGAATGGAGAAAAGCTAGTGAATTTAAATAAATTATTCAATATTCATTAAACTTTAAAGTGGAAGTATAGTACATTTTTTAAAAATTGCTGACATACAGGGTATTTATGACAGAAGAGACCCTATTGGTCTTTTCTGCCATAAATGCATCCTCCTGCCTGTCAGCCAACATGTACAGTGAGCCACGCATGTGCATCTCAGCGAATATGTACAGCCCCAATCAGGGGTGGACTGACAACTCATGGGGCTGCCGGGCACTAGGGGATAATGGGGCCCATGTGTTCTTACCCACACTCAGACCACACCCAAAAAAGCCTATTAAAGGTACCAGGGGCATCTCATGGGGCCCCCTACTGACCCCAGGCCCTCGGACAGTGCCAGAGTTCCTGAATGGTCAGTCCACCCCTGGCCCCAATCCATGCTGTGGCTATGTGACTCCAGTGTGCCTGCATGGGAGTGACGTCATCATTGCCCGGTCTATTGAAAGGCCAAAAGCACAGGACCTGGAAGGAAGACCGGGTGAAGATGGAAGAACCAGGGATCTGCCGGATCGATCCTAGCACAGCACTGGAGGGCACCATTTGACAAATAAGTCTGCCATAACATACTAAATGCCATGTGTGCATATTAGCACATTATGGTGTAGTCCAACTGGGGGGCCCTAAAAATAAAATGTTACTACCGCTTTAACATTGATTTAGTAATACTTTTTCATTCATACAGTACTTATTATCCACTTATTCTCAGTTGTTCCAATCACATGTATTTTGTTTTGGAAATCCCCAACTCCATTTTGCTCATATTTGCTTTATATAGTTGCAAAACCTTCCAGATAATTAAGAGAAATCATGGCAAATCAAATCTGCCTGGATTTACCTTACTTTTCTATATAACTGGTCACCTAATCCAGGTAAGTAAAGAGCTATATTAACATTCTTTTTGTTTATTATGAGATAAATTGTAACTTAATAAGGGAAATTTAATTATAACATTAAACGCTGATGTGAATCTAAGGACCCATTGACACTACAAAGCTGGTGTGTAGTTTAGCATGCACTGTGTGCCACAACCAAAAGTGAGGTCCCAGTTTCACTGTGTGAACAAACACAAACAAAGTTGCTCCTGGTGAGTAATTAACAGTCTATCTACTGACCACTTCACGTGAAGGTGCTAGAACAGCTCACTTGCAGGGCCACAGGAGACAAAAAGGATCTGTATACCAGATCCTTTTCTTCCTTTTTTTCCAAGAGTGAAATGAGGATCACACAATGAGAAATATATGAGGTGTGTGGTAGTGCAAACCAGGAGAGAGTCTAGAAGTTGTGAGTGTTGAGATGGCACAGCAAAAATACTGACGGATGGTACAGTGTAGAGAGGGATCAACTGAGGTTGTGAGTGCAGCAGAGGTTGTAGGGCATCTGGGGAGCAACCAGGGGCGGACTGACAACTCAACATACCCCCGGGCAATAGGGGATCATGGGGCCCTGTGTCCCTGCCCACACTCAAAAAAAGCCTATAAAAAAGATACCAGGGGCATTTCATGGGGCCCCCTACTGACCCCGGGCCCTCGGGCAGTGCTCGAGTGCTCAAATGGTCAGTCCGCCCCTGGGAGCAACAGAGGCTGCAGGGGTAGCAAAGTGCTGTGGATGCAATGGTGACTGAGCTGCAGAGACATAGGCTGTGGAAACAGCAGTGACTGAGCTTTGGGTACTGAACAGACCAGACTGGACTACAGCAGAAACTTTGAGCACGGCAATAACCGGGCTGCTGGTGCAGATAAGATCAGGCAGTGTCTCCATCCTTTTACAACTAATAATGGAGTTTCTCAACAAAAATTTAATTCCTATTGTGGGGTATTCTTAAAATTTTACTTGTATGCCAGTGCAGATGTCTGAGAAAATAAGTGAGCCAATCACACAAGCAGTAAATTACATTTATGGGTGCATTCCATACACCACTAATGTACAGAACACCTCTAGATTGTCATATTGCATTTAATTTTTTTGAACATTTAAAAAAAAGTTCAGCAACTTCAGACTGAAATGGAATTCTAATTTTAATATGTGTAGCAAATGCTTCTACTGAATTCCCCATATTTTATGGACTGACTAGATGACAAATTATTTTATGTGCCTGGGATGAAAGCTGTCAAGACTGAGGTTTGCTGGATAGTATGTGAGTTTCCCATAATTGCATGTTAGCGAACTTGTTCTTTTAATAAGTATTGTTGTGTCCAGGAAGTTTATTGTTTGTTAGTGTATTCATGCATTTCTCTTCACAGAATACAAGGTGTTCAGTTGGGAAAAGGAGGGAGCAGCTAAAGTCTTTTAATAAATGTAAAGTCATTGTCTGGATCATACAATACATTTGTAAAAGTATTGCACTCATAATTTGATGGAAAAGTAGTTAAAATATTTTATTATTAAAATATAAAGTTACAATTCTGCCCAAGAAGTAATATTACTTCTCTAAAAATTAAAAAAACAGCAAGTTTTTAAACTATAGACATGAACCATTGCATTGAGAGATATGATTCAATATTGATCTCAATTCACCCTGAATGTTTGGCAACTAAAGAAGTTCAGCAGCTGGTCTGCATTATATACACTTGTCTTTACGCTAAACGTCCTTTGATAGACATGATAAACAAATCAATAATGACTATATTAACAAAAACCTCAATGAGAAGTGAAGATAAAACCAGCAGGCAGATTAAGCATTGCCTGTAGCATTGCCATCTGCTACCATGTCAGCAGGAAAGTTAGATAACAACTTTAAATGCACCCCAAGTGGAGACCATAATACAAATGCACATGCACTTTGTATTTCCTGTTTTGTTCTGGTATATGTATTGCAGATACAAATGGTTACTTTCTCAATAAGACATTGGTCTCAGTTTAAAGGAGGACTAAGTAAATTACACTCAGAGAACTTTTCAAATTTGATGGCAGCATGAACTTACCTTTCTCAGGGACCTTAAGGATATGTGGGTAGAGCCTCAAAAACCAGAGCACTTAATGTGAAGGCTGAACTCCAGGGGGGAAAATGACATATGCTCTACATAAACAAGGTGCCTTGAATATCCAAGTACCACCCAACACGTACACTCCGCTCCTCACAAGACCTCCTTCTCTCTAGTACCCTGGTCTCCTTCCGCCATGCCCGCCTCCAGGACTTCTCCAGGGTGTCACCCATCCTCTGGAACTCCCTGCCCCAACCCATCAGATTATCACCTACTCTCCTCTCCTCTCCTTTAGGCGCACCCTGAAAACCCACCTCTTCAGGGAAGCCTACCCCACCCCCTGCTAACTTGCTGACCTCCTCCACTCTTCCTACCACTCCATCCCCCACAGCTTTCTCCTCCTGTGCCACCATCCCCTCCCTCCTAGATTGTAAGCTCGAAAGAGCAGGGCCCTCGATCCCCTCATGTTTTGCATTGTATTGTATTTTTATTGTTCTGTCCCCCATTGTAATGTAAAGCGCTGAACGAACTATTGGCGTTTTATAAATGCTGTATAATAATAATAATGACAGTAATTCTAGGACTGGATTTATGTTGTGTAGTTTCAATATCCAAGTCTCACTCATGCTGGAATGTACAAGAATGAAAGCTTCTACTGTGACAGTGAAGGGATCCTGTACTGCACTCTGCCTTTTGCTCTATTTTTGTCCATTCAAACAGCATCTTGTATTCTGGGAAAAGAAATACATGAAAAACTTTCAAACAGAAATAAACTTTCTGGACTCTACAATTCATAATAAAGGAACATGCTTGCTAACATCCATCTACAAAAAAAAACAACAGACTGTCCACAAACCTCTGGCATGGCAGCTTAAAGTTTTACTAAACCCACAACAGTAAAATTAGTCTGTATATGCAGTGAAAGTATGTTTATTAAATTTAAAAGAAGGTATTCTACCCACAAAAGTACATGAATATAATCACATCATATGAGACCGCTCTGTCCAATTCGCACTGCATTTCTGAATGGTGATGAGAATGATGGACATCCAAAATACCTGATGCGTTTTGAGGACTAGCCTCTTCCTCAGAGCCTAACTCTGAGGAAGATGCTAATCCTCGAAACGCGTCAGTATTTTGTGAGTGGAATACCTTCTTTTAAATTTAATAAACATAATTTTAAAGGTAATGCACAAGGCCGGAGCACTCTCTGTTTTGTTTTTCTCTATTAGTACTTTCGGACTCCCTGGTTCTTTGAGGGCAGCAAGGCATGCATTTTCCAAGACATTTGTTGTGTGATCCCTATGACATAGAGTCCATCCCTAAGCGCAGGAGTTTTTGGGTTTTTCACTTTCACATCACTGTATATGCAGTAAAGCATGCTTGTTATACTCACTGTGGAACCTAAGGGGTTAATCCTCTGCATTGTGTAAAAAGGCTGTTTTATCCTTTCTTCTCTGCCCCTCCTGTTGTTGAAATGACCTCCTGATACAGACTGAACCCGTGGTCACATGCACATGCTTAGTTTGGTGTGTATTGCTAAAGAAGTTTTTTTCTTGGGAGGGTGCATGTGATCAGCACAGGGCAAATCAGCACTGTCCAGGCAGAGGGTCAGAGGTTTCACATCCCCCTAGAACAGAAAGAAAAATCCTCCTACAAGCTTTAACCAGTGTTCTGCCGAAGTCACAAGACTGCTCTAACTGTTGATGAGAAAAGGTATTTAGCATTTTATAATTACTAAAATAATTGCATTTCCATGTTCTGTGTACTGTGGGAGACCAGGTATACTGAAAGCAGAGTCCTGGGTTTAGTAACACTTTAATCTCATGCACATGCAAGAATCTGTCATCTTGTCAGGCAATAAGATAAAAGGGGAATTCATAAAAAGCATTTGTGATACTTTTTTGGTGTTACGGTCTATTTAAAAACTCCTGTGCCTAATTCATGAAAGCTTTGCAACCCGTGTGAATTTCAACACTGCAACAAATTCATGTAGTTTTATTTGCAGCACTTTTGCAATGTCTCACTATAGCTGTGACTAGAGATGAGCGAATTATTAAAAAATTTGATTCGGCTGATTCGCCGAATTTGCGGGAGAAATTCGATTCGATGCAAATTTATTCGCCGCGAATTTAACTTATTAAAAGGGTTTCTAGGCTTCAGAGAGCCTTTATATTAGTGCAGAACACTGTACCTTTAATTTAAATGCCCTTGGAGTCTGCTGGGGAAGAGAAATAATACTATCAGTCAGTATGACATGCAGATGAGTGCCGTCGATCTTAGAATCACCGCACACTTTACTCATTTGGGCAGTCACGGGGCACGACGAAGAAGCAGAAGAAGAAGAAGAATGAAAAGAAGAATGAAAAGAAGAAGAAGAAGAATGAAAAGAAGAAGAAGAAGAATGAAAAGAAGAATGAAAAGAAGAAGAAGAAGAAGAATGAAAAGAAGAAGAAGAAGAATGAAAAGAAGAATGAGAAGAATGAAAAGAAGAAGAATGAAAAGAAGAATGAGAAGAAGAAGAAGAAGAATGAAAAGAAGAAGAAGAAGAATGAAAAGAAGAATGAAAAGAAGAATGAAAAGAAGAAGAATGAAAAGAAGAATGAGAAGAATGAAAAGAAGAAGAAGAAGAATGAAAAGAAGAATGAAAAGAAGAAGAAGAAGAATGAAAAGAAGAATGAAAAGAAGAAGAAGAAGAATGAAAAGAAGAAGAAGAATGAAAAGAAGAATGAAAAGAAGAAGAATGAAAAGAAGAATGAGAAGAATGAAAAGAAGAAGAAGAAGAATGAAAAGAAGAATGAAAAGAAGAAGAAGAAGAATGAAAAGAAGAAGAAGAAGAACGAAAAGAAGAATGAAAAGAAGAAGAAGAATGAAAAGAAGAAGAATGAAAAGAAGAAGAAGAAGAATGAAAAGAAGAATGAAAAGAAGAAGAAGAAGAATGAAAAGAAGAAGAAGAATGAAAAGAAGAATGAAAAGAAGAAGAAGAAGAATGAAAAGAAGAAGAAGAAGAATGAAAAGAAGAATGAAAAGAAGAAGAAGAAGAATGAAAAGAAGAAGAAGAAGAATGAAAAGAAGAATGAAAAAGAATGAAAAGAAGAAGAAGAAGAATGAAAAGAAGAAGAATGAAAAGAAGAAGAAGAATGAAAAGAAGAATGAGAAGAAGAATGAAAAGAAGAATGAAAAGAAGAAGAAGAATGAAAAGAAGAATGAAAAGAAGAAGAAGAAGAATGAAAAGAAGAAGAATGAAAAGAAGAAGAAGAATGAAAAGAAGAAGAAGAAGAATGAAAAGAAGAAGAAGAAGAATGAAAAGAAGAATGAGAAGAATGAAAAGAAGAATGAAAAGAAGAATGAGAAAAATGAAAAGAAGAATGAGAAGAAGAATGAAAAGAAGAATGAAAAGAAGAATGAGAAGAATGAAAAGAAGAAGAAGAAGA
Organism: Staurois parvus; assembly: GCF_062004578.1. Lineage (NCBI taxonomy): Eukaryota > Metazoa > Chordata > Amphibia > Anura > Ranidae > Staurois > Staurois parvus. Next base: position 8,766,852 of record NW_028317893.1, read on the forward strand.
ATGAAAAGAAGAATGAAAAGAAGAAGAAGAAGAATGAAAAGAAGAAGAAGAAGAATGAAAAGAAGAATGAAAAGAAGAAGAAGAAGAATGAAAAGAAGAAGAAGAAGAAGAAGAATGAAAAGAAGAATGAAAAGAAGAATGAAAAGAAGAAGAATGAAAAGAAGAATGAGAAGAATGAAAAGAAGAAGAAGAAGAATGAAAAGAAGAATGAAAAGAAGAAGAAGAAGAATGAAAAGAAGAATGAAAAGAAGAAGAAGAAGAATGAAAAGAAGAAGAAGAAGAACGAAAAGAAGAATGAAAAGAAGAAGAAGAATGAAAAGAAGAAGAATGAAAAGAAGAAGAAGAAGAATGAAAAGAAGAATGAAAAGAAGAAGAAGAAGAATGAAAAGAAGAAGAAGAATGAAAAGAAGAATGAAAAGAAGAAGAAGAAGAATGAAAAGAAGAAGAAGAAGAATGAAAAGAAGAATGAAAAGAAGAAGAAGAAGAATGAAAAGAAGAAGAAGAAGAATGAAAAGAAGAATGAAAAGAAGAAGAAGAAGAATGAAAAGAAGAAGAAGAAGAATGAAAAGAAGAAGAATGAAAAGAAGAAGAAGAATGAAAAGAAGAATGAGAAGAAGAATGAAAAGAAGAATGAAAAGAAGAAGAAGAAGAATGAAAAGAAGAATGAAAAGAAGAAGAAGAAGAATGAAAAGAAGAAGAATGAAAAGAAGAAGTAGAATGAAAAGAAGAAGAAGAAGAATGAAAAGAAGAAGAAGAAGAATGAAAAGAAGAATGAGAAGAAGAATGAAAAGAAGAATGAAAAGAAGAATGAGAAAAATGAAAAGAAGAATGAAAAGAAGAAGAATGAGAAGAAGAATGAAAAGAAGAATGAAAAGAAGAATGAGAAGAATGAAAAGAAGAAGAAGAAGAATGAAAAGAAGAATGAAAAGAAGAAGAAGAAGAATGAAAAGAAGAAGAAGAAGAATGAAAAGAAGAATGAAAAGAAGAAGAAGAGGAATGAAAAGAAGAAGAAGAAGAATGAAAAGAAGAAGAAGAAGAAGAATGAAAAGAAGAATGAGAAGAAGAATGAAAAGAAGAATGAAAAGAAGAATGAGAAGAATGAAAAGAAAAATGAAAAGAAGAAGAAGAAGAAGAATGAAAAGAAGATTGAAAAGAAGAATGAGAAGAATGAAAAGAAGAAGAATGAAAAGAAGAATGAAAAGAAGAAGAAGAAGAATGAAAAGATGAAGAAGAATGAAAAGAAGAAGAAGAAGAATGAAAAGAAGAAGAAGAAGAATGAAAAGAAGAAGAATGAAAAGAAGAAGAAGAATGAAAAGAAGAATGAGAAGAATGAAAAGAAGAATGAAAAGAAGAAGAAGAAGAATGAAAAGAAGAATGAAAAGAAGAAGAAGAAGAAGAATGAAAAGAAGAAGAATGAAAAGAAGAAGAAGAATGAAAAGAAGAAGAAGAAGAATGAAAAGAAGAAGAAGAAGAATGAAAAGAAGAATGAGAAGAAGAATGAAAAGAAGAATGAAAAGAAGAATGAGAAAAATGAAAAGAAGAATGAAAAGAAGAAGAATGAGAAGAAGAATGAAAAGAAGAATGAAAAGAAGAATGAGAAGAATGAAAAGAAGAAGAATGAAAAGAAGAATGAAAAGAAGAAGAAGAAGAATGAAAAGAAGAATAAGAAGAATGAAAAGAAGAATGAAAAGAAGAAGAAGAAGAATGAAAAGAAGAAGAATGAAAAGAAGAAGAAGAATGAAAAGAAGAAGAAGAAGAATGAAAAGAAGAATGAGAAGAAGAATGAAAAGAAGAATGAAAAGAAGAATGAGAAAAATGAAAAGAAGAATGAAAAGAAGAAGAATGAGAAGAAGAATGAAAAGAAGAATGAAAAGAAGAATGAGAAGAATGAAAAGAAGAAGAAGAAGAATGAAAAGAAGAATGAAAAGAAGAAGAAGAAGAATGAAAAGAAGAAGAAGAAGAATGAAAAGAAGAATGAAAAGAAGAAGAAGAGGAATGAAAAGAAGAAGAAGAAGAATGAAAAGAAGAAGAAGAAGAAGAAGAAGAATGAAAAGAAGAATGAGAAGAAGAATGAAAAGAAGAATGAAAAGAAGAATGAGAAGAATGAAAAGAAGAATGAAAAGAAGAATGAAAAGAAGAAGAAGAAGAAGAATGAAAAGAAGATTGAAAAGAAGAATGAGAAGAATGAAAAGAAGAAGAATGAAAAGAAGAAGAAGAAGAATGAAAAGATGAAGAAGAATGAAAAGAAGAAGAAGAAGAATGAAAAGAAGAAGAAGAAGAATGAAAAGAAGAATGAAAAGAAGAAGAAGAAGAATGAAAAGAAGAAGAAGAATGAAAAGAAGAAGAAGAAGAAGAATGAAAAGAAGAAGAAGAAGAATGAAAAGAAGAATGAAAAGAAGAAGAAGAAGAATGAAAAGAAGAAGAAGAAGAATGAAAAGAAGAATGAAAAGAAGAAGAAGAATGAAAAGAAGAAGAATGAAAAGCAGAATGAAAAGAAGAAGAAGAATGAAAAGAAGAATGAAAAGAAGAAGAAGAAGAATGAAAAGAAGAAGAAGAAGAATGAAAAGAAGAATGAAAAGAAGAAGAAGAAGAATGAAAAGAAGAATGAAAAGAAGAAGAAGAAGAATGAAAAGAAGAAGAAGAATGAAAAGAAGAATGAAAAGAAGAAGAAGAAGAATGAAAAGAAGAAGAAGAATGAAAAGAAGAAGAAGAATGAAAAGAAGAAGAATGAAAAGAAGAATGAGAAGAAGAATGAAAAGAAGAATGAAAAGAAGAATGAGAAAAATGAAAAGAAAAATGAAAAGAAGAAGAATGAGAAGAAGAATGAAAAGAAGAATGAAAAGAAGAATGAGAAGAATGAAAAGAAGAAGAAGAAGAATGAAAAGAAGAATGAAAAGAAGAAGAAGAAGAATGAAAAGAAGAAGAAGAAGAATGAAAAGAAGAATGAAAAGAAGAAGAAGAAGAATGAAAAGAAGAAGAAGAATGAAAAGAAGAAGAAGAAGAAGAATGAAAAGAAGAAGAAGAAGAATGAAAAGAAGAATGAAAAGAAGAAGAAGAAGAATGAAAAGAAGAAGAAGAAGAATGAAAAGAAGAATGAAAAGAAGAAGAAGAATGAAAAGAAGAAGAAGAATGAAAAGCAGAATGAAAAGAAGAAGAAGAAGAATGAAAAGAAGAATGAAAAGAAGAAGAAGAAGAATGAAAAGAAGAAGAAGAAGAATGAAAAGAAGAATGAAAAGAAGAAGAAGAAGAATGAAAAGAAGAAGAAGAAGAATGAAAAGAAGAATGAAAAGAAGAAGAAGAAGAATGAAAAGAAGAAGAAGAAGAATGAAAAGCAGAATGAGAAGAAGAATGAAAAGAAGAAGAATGAAAAGAAGAAGAAGAATGAAAAGAAGAATGAAAAGAAGAAGAAGAAGAATGAAAAGAAGAAGAAGAATGAAAAGAAGAAGAAGAATGAAAAGAAGAAGAATGAAAAGAAGAATGAGAAGAAGAATGAAAAGAAGAATGAAAAGAAGAATGAGAAAAATGAAAAGAAAAATGAAAAGAAGAAGAATGAGAAGAAGAATGAAAAGAAGAATGAAAAGAAGAATGAGAAGAATGAAAAGAAGAAGAAGAAGAATGAAAAGAAGAAGAAGAAGAATGAAAAGAAGAAGAAGAAGAATGAAAAGAAGAAGAAGAAGAATGAAAAGAATAATGAAAAGAAGAAGAAGAAGAAGAATGAAAAGAAGAAGAAGAAGAATGAATAGAAGAAGAAGAAGAAAAATGAAAAGAAGAATGAGAAGAAGAATGAAAAGAAGAATGAAAAGAAGAATGAGAAGAATGAAAAGAAGAATGAAAAGAAGAAGAAGAAGAAGAATGAAAAGAAGATTGAAAAGAAGAATGAAAAGAAGAAGAATGAAAAGAAGAATGAAAATAAGAAGAAGAAGAATGAAAAGAAGAATGAAAAGAAGAAGAAGAAGAATGAAAAGAAGAAGAAGAAGAATGAAAAGAAGAATGAAAAGAAGAAGAAGAAGAATGAAAAGAAGAAGAAGAATGAAAAGAAGAAGAAGAAGAAGAATGAAAAGAAGAAGAAGAAGAATGAAAAGAAGAATGAAAAGAAGAAGAAGAAGAATGAAAAGAAGAAGAAGAAGAATGAAAAGAAGAATGAAAAGAAGAAGAAGAAGAATGAAAAGAAGAAGAAGAATGAAAAGAAGAAGAAGAAGAATGAAAAGAAGAATGAAAAGAAGAAGAAGAAGAATGAAAAGAAGAAGAATGAAAAGAAGAATGAAAAGAAGAAGAAGAAGAATGAAAAGAAGAAGAAGAAGAATGAAAAGAAGAATGAAAAGAAGAAGAAGAAGAATGAAAAGAAGAAGAAGAAGAATGAAAAGAAGAAGAAGAAGAATGAAAAGAAGAATGAGAAGAAGAATGAAAAGAAGAATGAAAAGAAGAATGAAAAGAAGAAGAAGAAGAATGAAAAGAAGAAGAAGAATGAAAAGAAGAAGAAGAAGAATGAAAAGAAGAAGAAGAAGAATGAAAAGAAGAACGAGAAGAAGAATGAAAAGAAGAATGAAAAGAAGAATGAGAAGAATGAAAAGAAGAATGAAAAGAAGAAGAAGAAGAATGAAAAGAAGAAGAATGAAAAGAAGAATGAGAAGAAGAATTAAAAGAAGAATGAAAAGAAGAATGAGAAGAATGAAAAGAAGAATGAAAAGAAGAAGAAGAAGAATGAAAAGAAGAAGAAGAAGAATGAAAAGAAGAATGAAAAGAAGAAGAATGAAAAGAAGAATGAAAAGAAGAAGAAGAAGAATGAAAAGAAGAATGAAAAGAAGAAGAATGAAAAGAAGAAGAAGAAGAATGAAAAGAAGAATGAAAAGAAGAAGAAGAAGAATGAAAAGAAGAAGAAGAAGAATGAAAAGAAGAATGAAAAGAAGAAGAAGAAGAATGAAAAGAAGAAGAAGAAGAATGAAAAGAAGAATGAAAAGAAGAAGAAGAATGAAAAGAAGAAGAGGAAGAATGAAAAGAAGAAGAAGAAGAATGAAAAGAAGAATGAGAAGAAGAATGAAAAGAAGAATGAAAAGAAGAAGAAGACGAATGAAAAGAAGAAGAAGAATGAAAAGAAGAAGAAGAAGAATGAAAAGAAGAAGAAGAAGAATGAAAAGAAGAATGAGAAGAAGAATGAAAAGAAGAATGAAAAGAAGAATGAGAAGAATGAAAAGAAGAATGAAAAGAAGAAGAAGAAGAAGAATGAAAAGAAGAAGAATGAAAAGAAGAATGAGAAGAAGAATGAAAAGAAGAATGAAAAGAAGAATGAGAAGAATGAAAAGAAGAATGAAAAGAAGAAGAAGAAGAATGAAAAGAAGAAGAAGAAGAATGAAAAGAAGAATGAAAAGAAGAAGAAGAAGAATGAAAAGAAGAAGAAGAAGAATGAAAAGAAGAATGAAAAGAAGAAGAAGAAGAATGAAAAGAAGAAGAAGAAGAATGAAAAGAAGAATGAAAAGAAGAAGAAGAAGAATGAAAAGAAGAAGAAGAAGAATGAAAAGAAGAATGAAAAGAAGAAGAAGAATGAAAAGAAGAAGAAGAATGAAAAGAAGAAGAATTCCAGTACAGCAAAAAGTGTATCTGCAGAGAGCTCCGCTATTTCTGACAGTTCTCTGACAGTTCCTTCACATTTACAGCGGTTGAAACATTGTATCTATTTATTTCCGAATAAAAACATCTGTATCCTAAATGGAAACAAATAGATACAATGTTTCAACAGCTGTAAATGAACTGTCAGAACTGTCAGAAATAGCGGAGCTCTCTGCAGTGACACTTTTGCCGGCTGATCGGGAAAAATTCGATTCGTGCACCCGAAGTTTGCTAAAATTCGGATTCGATGCGAATCGAATTTTTCCTGATATTCAAAACGAATTCCACTTCGCCAGGTTCGATTCGCTCATCTCTAGCTGTGACAAATACAAAAAAAATACCAACTGATTTATAAATATGGAAACTAGAGGTAAGTAGGTAAATTGGTGTACAGATACAGGACAGAGTTATCAGAGTGGAGCTGTTGTGCATTACCATTATTAATATGCTATGTATTAGCCTAATTGGTTGCTAGAACCCAGCATCCTAGCAACTAATTACATGGAGCTGAACATTGACAGTGGGAAGAGCCTGGTGGGGATTCTGACAGACTAAGCAAGTCTACTTTCCTTGTGATTGACAGTGGACAGCAGTGGATGGATTCCATAGCAGTGGATGGATTCCATAGCTGCTATGGAATCTCCCCACTGATATCTGCTTTCGATCACCAGTAAGAAACAATGGTAAAACCTCCTGTGCTTAGGTGCAGTGGTTAAGAGTGTAATCCACTTGTCGGGCTAGTGGGTATGGTGCCAAAGGTCTTGCTGCCCTCTCAGGACTGTGGGTGTCCTCACATAACTGAAATCAACTGTGACGATCACGGCGTCAGACCCCTGACCTTCTCACCAAACTCGTGACTGAAGGACTAGCCAATCTGAAGCCGCAATGTCACATGCGTAACAATAAATGTGCCCAGCTGCACCCTGAACAATGATTTTCCAGCTAATGGAACACAAATCAATGTACCGGCAGCCTGGGAGCGATTGTTACTGGGTCAGGTTAATTAAGCAATTAACCCTTCACACTGCCACCACCTCCTTTTTGTACAGAGAAAGAGGAAACTCGACAACATCAGCAATAACACTATGATGGTTGAGATAATCGTCTGTATAGCACTGTCACCGCAGACAGGTTATACAGAGGGTCAAACAAACACAGTAGCGCTCTTTTAGAGGCAGGAATTCGTAAGTTGCATTAACGAGCTATAGAAACAGTTCAACACTTTCAGAAAGAAAGATTTATTACTAAAAGGTCAAAAGTGTGCAATAAAAATATTTACAGAGAAAAGATGTAACCAATATGTATATAAATATACAGAGAACAACAGCACAGCAAAGAGGTAACAGAAAGGAGGGTAAAGGGTTAAAGTATTTGCCTCAGCCTTGGTTTAAGCAGATCAAGTTTCAGAGCAAAAGGGCACGTCTCCCAAGTTGGTTCTGATGTTAAATGGGAGAATTCTTCAACTCACACCCTTAGGCCTGACAGCCTATTTTGTCATCCCCCAGCAGGGGGTGACTCTGAAGCCAAGGACCAATGCCTCGTTTGGGGAGGAATGTCTGGACAGAGACCTAAACTAGAACCAAAATATCTCCTAGTTCATATTTTGGCTCATAACTTTTCCTAGGCACAAGTAACATTCCACCCGCGGGTAGAGTAATATGCAGATGCCTCTGAGGAACGGTTAGATATGAAATATGAAATACACACTGGAAGGGTTCAAGAGATGTGATTTTCTGCTTTCCTAGGTATTCCAGTCAGGGAGTGTGACCTATCAAACGAGTTTTCTGATCGTGACCAGTCCGAAGATATACCTCGTTTTTATGTAAGTCTCTCATATTCCAAGATATAAGACAGAGGGGAAAATGGATTTTAAAAGTGTTATCTAGTTCCTTACTCCTCGGGAATGTCTTTGAACTCAGAGGAAGGCTTGGGTTATCTTCTTACGATGTGCCAGATTGCACAGGTTCTTTAGACAGCAAGGCCCCAGCTCCCTTGGGGTGTTATAGCTCAGAGCTCCCTGCTGTGCCCTGGCCGGCCTGTGACACTTCCAACACACACACCTGACCACATGTCACTGTGACTCTCAGAGAGGGGGGGGAGAATGAGGGGAGATGGTTGTACCGCATCCATCTCTGTGCGCATGATTGCTACATTAACAACAAAAGAAAAAGGGCACACCAACCTAGAGCATTACCAAAAAACATTTTATTCAAAATAGAAAAAGTAGGTCATCTACTCACAAACACATAATATGTAGGCATGCAATGGGATGCAGATGAGACTGCCTCTAAGCCCACGGTACCCAGACTGTGGTGTGGGAAGTCTCTGTAGCATCCTAAGGCTTACACATTTCAAGGGATGGACCCTCTTCTTCAGAGCTAAAGCATTTTTTTTTTTCGTCTCTGAAGAAGAGGATCCATCCCTCAAAATGAGCAAGACTTAGGACACTATGGAGACTTCCCACGACCAGCTGGGTACCGTGGACCTAGAGATGGTCTCGTCTGCATGCTAAATTGCCCGAGCTCCTACTTTACTGACAACAACCTTCTTGACCCTTTACAGTCTGGTTTTTGCTCACTCCACTCCACTGAAACTGCCGTACTAAAACTCACTAATGATTTACTAACTGCTAAAACCAATGGCCACTACTCCATACTCTTACTACTTTCTGAGGCTTTTGATACTGTTGACCATCCCCTCCTCCTCACAAAACTCCACTCTCTTGGCCTCCAAGATTCTGCTCTCTCCTGGTTCTCCTCCTACCTATCGCATTGTCCGTTCACAATAATAATAATTGTACACAATAAGTATGACATGTTTGTTATTTAAAGTTAAAAAAAATTGCCTTTCGCATCACTTTAAGTTCACAGAATATAGTAAGCAGAATATCCACTCAGATTGAAGGCATCACCTCCTCCCATGTAATAAGTGAGTTTGCAAGCATCCTATCACAGATCCTTAGCAATACTACTGCATCTGATGTTTTGCTCGCTACTAAAAGAGAAAACTATATCTACAGTACATTGATGTCAGTCTGTAAAGTGCTCTGAAACCAGGCTGATGTAGAACATTTTCTGCATGGTTGCCATTAGATTTACAATTTACAACAACATTTAACATTAACCTGGACACTGACAGACTTATGAAAACAAGCTAATTAGCAAACTACAGAATGTCAAAACTCCTTTTTTCTTGGTGACAGAATAACTTAAAAAATTCTGCCACATGCTATTTTTCATTTTCATTTGATTTCTAAAAAAACAAATTAATGCAGTATATTATGACTAGACTGAAATTTCTAAAAAGTGAATGAAAATGGAGATATCCTTTCCTGTTTGGTTGGAAATAAGTAGAGTGAGCAGTTGAGTGGTAATGGGAAGCATTTCCTAGAGAGGGCATGAGACCTGTAAAACACTGGTCTCTTACATATACTGCTTGCAGGTTAACAGGTTCCCCGCCACCCTATAGCAGAAATACTGCTACAGGTTGACAGGACTGTGCAAAATCACATATATATAAATTATTTTGGAGTTTGGGGTAGGGGGCGCGTGTGCGCAGGACGCCATTGGCAGCTACAGATGTCGATCACCGGCTCCTGCCCGGAGATTCTCCACCGCACCTGACGATCGCTGAGTATCACTGAAAGGGGAGACACCTGTGTGTAAATGACACAGGTCTCTCTCCTGACAGCAAGGGCATTCTGCTGTGTATCTCTTTGCACAGCATTTCTCCCTAGTAAAAGACACACAGCACACAGTTAACCCTTTGATCACGCCAGATGTTCACCCCTTCCTGACCAGCATCATTAGTACAGTGTCAGTGCTTTTTGCTAGCACTGATTACTGTTTAGTATCACTGGGGATGTCAGTGACAGTTAGTCAGTTCCCTCCAGTGTCAGAATACCCACCGCAGTCCCGTAGTCTCGCAGTCCCTCTATAAGTCACCGATTGCTGCCATTACTAGTATAAAAAAAAATTAAAAAATTCCAGTATATATACTGCCATTTATAAATGCTATAATGTTCTTGTAAACCGATTAATTTACAAGTATTGGGATTTTTTTTAGCAAAGTAGCAGAATACATTTTGGTCTAACTTTATGACAAAATGTGATTTTTGTAATTTTTTTTATTGGATATGTATTAAAACAAAAAGTCAAACATATTGTTTTGTTTTTTTTAAATTGTCACTTTTTTTTTTGTTTATAGCGCAAGAAATAACAAACACACAGATGATCAAATACCACCAAAAGAAGGCTCTATTTGTGGGAAAAAAGGGACATACATTTCATTTAGGTACAGCATTGCATGACCATGTCAGTTAAAGTAACACAGCGCCGTATTGCAAGAAATGGCCTGGTCAGGAGGGGGGGGGGGGGGGGGGGAATCCTCTGCAGGGCAAGTGGTTAAAAATAGCCTAATACTGCACAGACACTTATCTCTCTCTCAGGCTCATTCATTTTACTGGGAGCCCTAATTGAACACTGACATGGTCCAGAACCATATGGACACAATATAGGAATGAATCTGTTTACATTACAGCCTTAAAGGTATCCAAGACATTATTTCTAATATTTTGAGATTCTTTAACCACTTGCCTACAGGGCACTTATACCCCCTTCCTGCCAGGCCAATTTTCAGCTTTCAGTGCTGTCGCATTTTGAATGACAATTGCGCGGTCATGCAACACTCTATCCATATGAAATTTTTATCATTTGAGACAGATAGAGCTTTCTTTTGGTGACATTTAATCACCTCTGGGTTTTTTATTTTTTGCTTGGGCTGGCCATTCCATAACGTCAATATTGTTGGTCTGGAACCAAGATGTTGCACGTTTACTGGTGTGTTTGGGGTTGTTGTCTTGTTGGAACACCCATTTCAAGGGCATTTCCTCTTCAGCATAAGGCAGCATGACCTCTTCAAGTATTCTGATGTATTCAAACGGATCCATGATCCCTGGTATGCGATAAATAGGCCCAACACCGTAGTATGAGAAACATCCCCATATCATGATGCTTGCACAACCATGCTTCACTGTCTTCACAGTGTACTGTGGCTTGAATTCAGTGTTTGGGGGTCGTCTGACAAGCTGTCTCCGGCCAATAGACCCAAAAAGAACAATCTTACTTTCATCAGTCCACAAAATGTTGCGCTATTTCTCTTTAGGCCAGTCAATGTGCTCTTTGGCAAATTGTAACCTCTTCAGCACATGTCTTTTTTTCAACAGTGGGACTTTGCGGGGGCTTCTTGAAGATAGCTTGGCTTCACATAGGCATCTTCTAATTGTAACAGTACTCACAGGTAACTTTAGACCTTCTTTGGTCTTCCTGGAGCTGATTGTTGGCTGAGTCCTTGCCGTTTTGGCTATTCTTCTATCCATTCGAATGGTAGTTTTTTGCTTTCTTCCACGTCTTTCAGGTTTTGGTTGCCATTTTAAAGCATTTGCAATCATTTTAGCTGAGCAGCCTATCATTTTCTGCACTTCTTTATAAGTTTTCCCCTCTCCAATCAACTTTTTAATCAAGGTACGCTGTTCTTCTGAACAATGTCTGGAACGACCCATGTTCCTCAGAATTTCAGAGAGAAATGCACTGTAACCAGCATGTACAACATTTGCTGCCTTCCTTCCTTAAATAAGGGCAATAATTGCCACCTGTTTTTCAAAGAATGAATGACCTCACTAATAGAACTCCACACTGCTATTATTTTGAACATGCCCCTTTAAATTAGTGATTCAATTACACAGAATCAGCAGCATGCATGTCATGACTGTTGGGTCTGTTGGATTTCTATTACTCTACTACACCTAGTATATTATTTGCCATGTAGAAAAATAATTTCTACCAAAAACAGTGATTGATCAGGTTAGTGATGTCTGACTGCTATTATTTTGAACACAACTGTACTTATACTTACTTGTTATTGTCTAAACTACTTAACCAACACTTTACCTCTGGGCTTATTGCTGCTTTAATAAAAGCTAGATATCACCATTGGTGTTTCGGTGTATTGTGAGATCTGGTTAGTCAGTGGGTCATCACTGGGAATGGTAGGAGAACTAATCAAATACCAGCAGCTTCCATTTATCTAATGTGATATTCAAAATGTCAATACACTAGCAGTTTATGCAGTATTTACCGCACAAGTTAACAATGTACGGTAAATACCACATAAACTAACTCTAAAGTCTAGTCACATAATTAAATAAATACATTGATTGAATAAGTCATGGTCTAGCCCAGGGGTGGGCAAACTTTTTGACTTGAGGGCCGCAATGGGTTCATATATTGGACCCGAGGGCCGGACCAAGAGTAGATGAATGATGTGTATGTGTCATCCATAGTAAGTATAGTAATATTCCCCCGTAGTAAGCATAGTAATTAATCCCCCATATAGTAATTCATCCCCCATAGTAATTGATCCCCCATAGTAATTCATCCCCCATATAGTAATTCATCCCCCATAGTAATTCATCCCCCATATAGTAATTCATCCCCCATAGTAATTCATCCCCCATAGTAATTCATCCCCCATATAGTAATTCGTCCCCCATATAGTAATGCATCCCCCATAGTAATTCATCCCCCATAGTAATTCATCCCCCATATAGTAATTAATCCCCCATATAGTAATTCATCCCCCATAGTAATTCATCCCCCATATAGTAATTCATCCCCCATAGTAATTCATCCCCCATATAGTAATTCATCCCCCAAAGTAATTCATCCCCCATATAGTAATTCATCCACCATAGTAATTAATCCCTCATATAGTAATTCATCCCCCATATAGTAATTCATCCCCCATATAGTAATTCATCCCCATATAGTAATTCATCCCCCCCCATAGTAATTCATCCCCCATAGTAATTTATCCACCATATAGTAATTAATCCCCCATAGTAATTCATCCCCCATAGTAATTCATCCCCCATATAGTAATTCATCCCCCATAGTAATTCATCCCCCATATAGTAATTCATCCCCCCTATAGTAATTCATCCCCCATAGTAATTCATCCCCCATATAGTAATTCATCCCCCATAGTAATTCATCCCCCATATAGTAATTCATCCCCCATAGTAATTCATCCCCCATATAGTAATTCATCCCCCCTATAGTAATTCATCCCCCATAGTAATTCATCCCCCATATAGTAATTCATCCCCCATAGTAATTCATCCCCCATATAGTAATTCATCCCCCATAGTAATTCATCCCCACATATAGTAATTCATCCCCCATATAGTAATTCATCCCCCCTATAGTAATTAATCCCCCATATAGTAATTCATCCCCCATATAGTAATTAATCCCCCATATAGTAATTCATCCCCCATATAGTAATTCATCCCCCATAGTAATTCATCCCCCATATAGTAATTCATCCCCCCTATAGTAATTCATCCCCCATATTAATTCATCCCCCATATTAAGTCCCCAATTCCCCCCTGTGTCAATTCACTTACCTTTGCTCCACGCGTTCCTCTCGCCGTGTTCCCCCGCGCCGTTCCGGTGTAGCATGAAAATCTGTCTCCTATGAGGATCTGTCCCCCTCGACGTATCTGCGCATGTGCCAGTTTCAGGCATTAGCAGCCGATCGGCGATCTCCGGCACATGCGCAGATACGTCGAGGGGGACAGATCCTCATAGGAGACAGATTTTCATGCTACACCGGTCTTCAGGGCGGACTGTGAGAGGAGCCTAGCGGGAGCCTAGCTCCGCGGGCCGGATTAAAAGGTCCGCCGGGCCGTATACGGCCCGCGGGCCGTAGTTTGCCCATTGCTGGTCTAGCCAATTGTTGATTCGAGGCACTTGTCAGCAATTAACAACAAGCATGGTTGTTAAGGAGTGGGCGACTGCCGACATCTTTAGTAACCAGTAAACAGCATGGTAGTTCTGGAGCGGGCAGCAGCGGTGTCCTTAACAACCATGACTCATCTGCTGTCAGCGGGATTCCCCGATAACAGTAGAATGTAAATAAACAATGCAAGCTTTAGAAATTTAGAAAAAAAACAGCTTGAGGTCCCCCCCAATCCATACCAGGGCCTTAAAATGGTGTGGGGTCCTTCCCAAAAATCCATACAAGACCCATATCCGAGATCGCAGCCTAGCAGGCCAGGAAAGGGGAAGACAAGCGAGTGCCCCCCCACCTCCTGAACCATACCAGGCCACATGCCCTCAACATGGGGGGGTGCCTTGAGGCCCCCCCCCAAGACCCTTGTCTCCTTGTTGATGGGGAAAAGGGCCTCATCCACACAGCCCTAGACGGTGGTTGTGGGGGTCTGTGGGCGGGGGGCTTATAGTAATCTGGAAGCCCCTATAACAAGGGGGCCCCCAGATCCCACCCCCTATGTAAATAAGTATAGTGTACATAGTACCCCTACTCATTCATTAAAAAAAAGTAGTGTAAATAAAGACAGGAGCCAGTTCCTGACAAGTTCTTTATTAAAAAAAAAAATAAAAATGTACCCCATACTCATTCATATGGGTGGCTAAGATCTGGGGTCCCCCTTGTTAAAATGGTCTGTCAGATTCCGATGAGACCCCTGCCCTCAGACCCCCACAACCACAGCCTAGAGTTGTGAGGAAGAGGCCCTTGTCCTTGTCAACATGAGGACAAGGGGGATGAGCCCCCCTGCCCCAAAACACACCTCATGTTGAGGGCATGTGGCCTGGTATGCTTCAGGAGGGTGGGGCTTGCTAAGTTCCCCCTTTCCTGACCTGGCGGGTTGCATGCTCAGATAAGGGTCTGGTATGGAATTTGAGGGGACCCCACGCCATTTTTTTTTCTAATTTTGGTGTGTGGTTACCCTTATAATATATACCAGACCTGAAGGGCCTGGTATGGATGGGAGACACCCCCACACTGCTTTTTTTTTTCAACTCTTAATTCCCTGCTTTTGTTTAAATTCAGCTGTTAACAGGGAACTGCACTGACAGCTGATGTGACATCAGTTGTTAAGAACACGATGGACATCCACTTAGCAACCATGAAAGTTACTGTTTGTTAAGTACACCAGCCACACTACACTACTATAATACTGCATCACTTCATAAAATAGTGCATGTGGTATTTTAATCACTTTTTTAGTGAATTGCAATAACATTTTCAAAAACACTAAGCAGTATTTTACCACATTTCTTAAAGCTGTAGATACCGCTTAGTGAATCGAGCCCAGTATGTCCTAGAAAATAATAACATAAGCAATATCCAGCATATATTTAGAAAAGACAGACAGTGTCAAACAAATCCTTTAAAGAGGAAGAAAGCATAAATATAGACATAGAGGTTGCTGCTGATGTAGTATATTTGAACTGTGCTAAAGTATTGGTAATGGTTCCTCAAAGACAACTAATGAATATGGTCTAAAGGCTTAGAACGTTCAGTCTGCAAATGTAAAAAAAAAAACTGACTTAAAGGCTGCATTCAGGGATTCATGACTAATGAATTATCCTCTGTAAATTCTAAGATTGTAAGTGATGTACTCCAAGGTTAAGTTGTTTTTTAACCCATGTATACAGTACATTTATAGAGTTTCTGCTGAAAAGAATATTTTCTGTGTTTGAAAATGGCGCAAAGCTTTCTAATAGAATACAGTCCTTGTAAGATGTCTTTAACCTGCAAGCTAGCCTTGATGCACTGGTTATTGTGTAGCTATAAGGCAAATGAGGTTTAATGTTGATCACTGTATCGTTATGAATTGAAGCTAAAATATGTATTGATCAATGTAAAGTTATGCATTGAAGCTAAGATATGCATGCATCACACAATCTAATTCATGCATATAACATTGGCCTAGGATCCAAGGGGGTACCTCAAAGCACAGAAGTTGATAGGATGAAAATAGATACTTACAGATGCTACAAGATGCCCTGAACTTTCATCTTACTTCATCTCTATCATCTTTATGAATTGTGATGATAAAAGGTGTAAAAGAGATAGACTGCATGTGGAGACCAGATACATTTGTATCTTTATTCATTAAAAGTAGTTAAAAGCTGATCCTCAAAAGAATCCATTATTTACTTTGAGTATGACATTTGTCACAGTGGCTAAGTGTTTAGCATGTTTGCCTAGCAGCTCTGGAACTTGTGTTTGAAAGCAATGCCTGTGGTTTAAACACAGCAGGCATCATGACTGGGGACAGTCCCTTCGGACTAGTCTGTAGGGTAATAAATGGATTAAGTGATGGCAGAAGGGCAGGATGGTGAAGGGGCGTGATTTGGATTGTGGTGGCAGATTTTTGGAAGGAGAAAGAAAAAGGAGGGGACTCCTGCATCACATTAAGTCCAGTGGCATACTGCTCACTCAGTTGGCGCCCTTCCACGAAAAAAGAAGTCCTCACCCTCCTTCCCCTAGATTTTGTTCCTGGGTTTTGTTGTTATGGCTTTGCTTATGACATTTATACAAACATAGCTGGCATCACAGCTGGCGTGTATCCCTTTTGCGGGCTGAGATGGCAGGTGACTGGTAGAGGAGGTGGAATTGGTAGCAGGAGGCCCAAGTAAGCCCCTGAGCCTAACCTGAACAGTTGGGGGCTGAAGTGTGTCCTGCTAAGGAAGAAAAGTGGAGAAACGCCTCTCAGCACTGCTAAAAGAGATTTGGTGTTAGATATGTTTTATTGTTTGATTGTTCATTATTCATAGATATCAAGCTGTAGCTGATACGTAAATAATAAAGTATCAACGCAGTTAAAAGTATCTTTGTTGCCAGTGTGGTTATGTTAGTCAATCTCAGGGAGAAGTGAACAGAATACCAGTCATTTCTTTGTCAGCACTAGGCTGAAGGGGACAGACTGAATATTTCTTTACTGCACAGCGCATTGACCTTGTATACTGCCAATAGGATAACCCTAATAAAATATACCCCCACCTCCAGGGTCTTGATTATTTACAGTTTCATTGATGCCAGATACTATAGCTCTTGCTGTATTTCTGTCCTTGCAAATATGAAAGCTGCTGGTCTTATGCTCAAAGGCAGTACTGTCATTTATCCACCCCTCCTTTCCCCTTGTCCATTCACAAAATGCCTTGTTTTCTATGAACCATTTACACAATAGAAGTTGTTCTATGAATGGACAAGGGAAAAGGTGGGTAGCTAAATGATAGTACAGCCTCTGTTTATGAAAGCCACAGCTCTCACAATCATATCAGCCTGTAGTATAGCTAAGAAACTGTAAATAACAAATAAACCACAGCAATCATTGAAGTGGCATACAACTCATTAGAATTAAAGTGATTGTAAACCCTGACCTTGTAAAACAACCCATTCAGTTTAAAATAGAAATTAAAAGTAAACATTTGTCTATAGATATAAAAAAATATATAATTACCATTTTTCCCTTTTTTTAAAAGTGACCACATTCCCTCTATTCTCAGCTGCATAGGAGCTAGGGGAGGAGAAGCGGCAGCATACTGATCTTCCCAGTGAATGGCTGTATGTGGAGGGGGCATGTCAAAACAAGGTTGGAGAGCAGGCTGAGTTCCCAGACCAGCCAGAGAACTGACCACTGTGCGTTCACCTTCCTAGTGTGGTCAGTTTTTATTAGGAATGCGGAGAGACTGGCAGGAACACCAGGGATTTCACACAAAGGAAGCAATACAAAGGGTACTATTTCATACAAGTACATGGTACAGCAGACACATATGAGGAATATAAAATGTTAGGTTTACATATGCTTTAACTATTTGAACACATTTTAACTGCTTCACGACAGCCGTATAGCAGAATTACTGCTACTGGGCGGCACGGGTGCGCAAAATCACTTATATATATGTTATTCTGCATTTGCGGGTAGGGTGCGCCCTACTCATGCCACCATTCGCTGCTACAGCTGTCAATCACTGGGTCCCAGTCGGTGATTACTTGCCAGCGCCCGGTGATTACCGAGGATATTTGACGGGGAGGAGAACTGTTTTGTTTTTGAACAGTTCTCCTCCATCAGCTTAGCTTACAGTGAAGCACACAGACACCACCCCATAGTAACACACACCCAGCACACAGTTAACCCTTTGATCACCCTTACGTTAACCTCTTCCTGCCCAGTGTCATTAGTACAGTCTCAGTGCTTTGTTTTAGCACGGATCACTGTATTGGTGTCACTGGGGATGTCAGTGACACCAAGTCAGTTCCCCCCAGTGTCAGAATGTCCCGCTATAAGTCGCTGATCACCTCCATTACTAGTAAAAAAAAAAGATCTCAGTATCTATACCGCCATTTGTAAACACTATAACTTTCACGTAAACCAATTAATTTACACATATTGGGATTTTTTCTTAGCAAAGACATGTAGCAGAATACATTTTGGCCTAAATTTATGACGAAATTTGATTTTTGATTTTTTTTTTTTTACTGGACATGTTTATTAGCAAACAGTCAAAAATATTGTTTTTTTTCTCAAAATTGTCAGTCTTTTTTTTTAATAGCTCAAAAAATTAGAAATGCATGGGCAATCAAATACCACCAAAAGAAAGCTTAATTTGTGGGGAAAAAAGGACATAAATTTAATTTGGGTGCAGCACTGCATGACAGCACAATTGTCAGTTAAAGTAACGCAGTGCCATAACGCAAAAGGTGGCCTGGTCAAGAAGGGGGGTAAATCCTCAGGAGGGCAAGTGCTTAATAAAACATTTGCCTGGAGTTCTGATTAAACTAAATATCTAAATGGTAAAATAGATGCTGGTAAATTGTTTAAAGATTATATTTAATCCAGAAATATGTTTAAATTTGTCAAGCTTTCTAAAGCTCTGCTTTTATTTTATTTTACAATTAAAACAATGCATGTAATTCCTGGGATCATAAGAGAAAAGAAACATGTTCATGTGTAATAAATATTACATAGAATGCTTAAGGTTTTAAAGGGAAAAATAAGTAATCTATCAAATCAGACTGATAGCTACAATACATATTGTGTGCCAAATGTGAATTGTGGGTTGGCAGAATTCAGCCCTAAGTGCCTTAGTTAATTAGAAAACTCAGCAGTGAAAAAGGATTTACTAGACATTACAATTTTTCAAGTTATGTGTTGTGACAGAATACATTTCCTTTCTTGATATGTTATGGTAACATGCTAAATAAAGCAGCACATGAAATAAGATTTAGACAATATTTTAAAAAAATGCATAATTTTCTGGCAGTCTGATTTGTAATTTCCTGGTTACTTAACAACACCCTGAAATCATTGCTTTTTGTAGTGGCCGGGTACACCTGCCACTCTCTTTCCTTGGCTCTGACCAGGTAAAACCAAATTGGTTCTGCTAGGAGGAAATATCTGTTGAGCTTGCAGCATTTTATGTATTGGATCTCTCTTCTGCATTAAATCATATACAGCAAAGCCCACTTGTTTCTATCCAGGTGTTATGCAATTCAAGATTTATGCAGTTAAATTGGTGTAGAATTCAATAACAAAAATTCAGCTTGCCAGTTCTTAGATGTGGTAGCTGCATAAGTTTTTATTTTTTAGGCTTTCTTCCTCTACTTTCACCTGTTAATCTGATAGGTAAGTCTGTTATTTTTCAAAGTTGTTTAACAGACCTGAAATAGTGGCAGGTAAGGGTTGAGGCAAAACATTTAACACTGTCGGGGGAGCTTACAACGATAAGCTTATATTCATTTCCAGGAAAATTGTATCCAGTAAGGGAAAAATAATTGTTGTATGCAACTGCTTGAAAATTGTTAGCTGGAGTTCAGCTTTCATTTCTTAGTCTTGTCCATCTAAATCTGCTAGTGCAGGGGTGTCAAACTGACGGCCCTCCAGCTGTTGTCAAACTAGTCCCATCATGCCTCTGCCTTTAGAAGTCATGTTTGTTAACTGTCAATCTTGCAATGCCTCATGGGACTTGTAGTTTGGCAACAGTTGGAGGTCCACCAGCTTGACACCTGTGTGCTAGTGTATTCAACAATAAACCAGTAAGGAACCAATCAATAGGAATTTTGAAATACAACAATACCAATTTTTAGATATTAAAATCTTGATTTTTATTGACTAAAAAAAAGGTCTTTTAAAAAAGTGAAACATAAAATATTGCAATATGCATTCAAAGCATACTACATAGGATAAGACAGGAAACACCAAAAGTGGAACAATCAACATCTAGATCACGCATCACTAAATGGCGGACTGGGGTCTGGATACGGACCGAGTCACTGTCCCATCCGAACCCATGCAGTCCTGTCATTTAAGAGCCATTTCTTCCCCCAGCTGTCTCGTGGTCATCCTCACAGAGTTGACAGTGGGAGGCAGATCAGTTCTGGATGGAGGGTGGGAGCTGGCCGAGGTTACCAAGCAGGTGATTGGTTGCTAGAATGAAGGGCGGTCCTAGAAATCAATCTCTGTCCGTCAATGACTGTCTGTGTACAGTAGGACAGTGTGGGGGGGGGGGGTGAATTTAAAGGGGCTAAGGACATTGGTGTAAAGGGGGGCTGAGGATAGTAATGTGGGGGGTGCTGAGAACTGTAATGTGGGGGCTGAGTACAGTAACATGGAGGGGGGCTGAGGACAGTAATATGGGGGGGTCTGGGGACAGTGATGTGTGCAGGGTGATGTAAAAAGGGGCAGAGTACTCTTCAGTGAAGGGGGCAGAGGACAGTACTATTGGGGGGGGGAATGATGTCAAAGAAGTGTGGGAACACTGCTGTGAAAGGGGTTGATGTAAAGGGAGAGCTGGGGACACTCATCAAGAGGGATCTTGCTGTGAATGAGGAGGGGGCTATGATGTGCAGTGGGGATTAAGGACACTGATGTGAGAATAGGTTCAGATCTTCACATGTGCATTTGGTGCACACGTTGTGGGTAGGTCAGCACTACCTGCTAGAAACCTGAAGAAGTCCCCGACCCTTTTTTTTCAAAATCGCACAGCAGCAACACGTGGTTTGGCACACATGAAAATGCACCACAGGGGCCTACATGAGATTCGGAGCTCTGATGCACATTTTTTGGGGGAATTTTAATTCAATACCCCTGATCTAGATGATTCAGTACATCTAGATAATTATAGTATAGTTACAGATCTGTATGAACATATATGGGACTCAAAACACCTCAATGTTTTGTGGACAATCCACTATTTCTGGAGGGATATTAGGGAGGTATCCATTCTAGGTAGTATTGTACATAGTTTACTGTGGAACTATTAATATAGGGCTGCAATAGAATCCTACTCCTTGTATTCAATGTGACTGAGCTTTAAGCCGGCCATAGAAGGTTCGAATCTCCCTGCTGAACCAGCCACGATTCGAACCATGAGCAATCGATTGTTGTACACCTTTGGAACAACTAGCATGTTGGATTTTTCATGCAATTATTGGCAGAGGCTATAGCCTCAAGCAATAATCACTGTTAGAACACAATAGGTCCGTGAGAGGGATTCCCACATCAACACTGACTGTGTTGATGGGAATCGATGGATTTTTGTTGCAGAAAAAAAAATTGCATCTTCTATGGCCTGCCTTAGGATAGATGGTGTCAAGCATAGATCCACATGTGTGTCTACAATCAGTAACATCCTCTAGTACACAGTGCTTTATTACGTGGAGAGTGAAAAACAGTTTTGCTTTTGACTGCAGGTGATTGCTGGTGCTTGTAGTTGTTTTATTTTTTTCTTTGAGGTCTTGCTAGCAGCTTTTACTTTTTTAAATTACCTTTTATGTCACTTTTTAAATAGCATTTTTTTCTTTTCCTTCCTTTAGTCTACTAATTAAGCGGAGGGGTTAATTGGTCATAGGTGCTAAAGGTCCTTTATGACTTTCTGTAGAACTCACTCTGAGCTTGCTCATTCTTGATCTTGCCTATATCTTGCTTGCTGGACCTTTGACCAAACGGACATTTGATTAATTGGAGTTAAAAAACTAGAGTTGAAATCTGGAGGTCATAAAAGAAGTCTTCTAGCCTGTAAGTGACAACTGATATTTCCTGTTAGTAATAATAATATTGTAACTGGGATAATGAGTGCTAGCAGGGTTGAGTGTGCCGCATGTATGCAACAATGGAGCAATGGAGCATGGAGGAGCTCAGCTATGAGGAAAGATTAAAGGAACTGAATTTATTCTCTCTTGAGAAGAGGAGATTAAGGGGGGATATAATCAACATACATCAGTGGTTCATATAGTGAACTTGATGTAGAGCTATTCACCCTGAGGTCATCACAGAGGACAAGTGGGCACTCTTTACGTCTGGAGGAAAATAAATGTAATCTCCAAATACGGAAAGGTTTCCTCACAGTAAGAGCTGTGAAAATGTGGAATAGACTCCCTCAAGAGTTGGTTCTGGCCAGCTCCGTAGATTGCTTTAAAAAAAGGCCTGGATTCTTTCTTAGATACACAGATCATAACTGGATATAACATTTATAGGTAAAGTTGATCCAGGGAATATCAGATTGCCTCTCGGGGGATAAAGAAGGAATTTTTTCTCCTGCAGAAGCAAATTGGATCATGCTTTGCTGTTTTTTTTGCCTTCCTCTGGATCAACTGTGTGGGTGTAGGATTATAATTTTTTTTGTTTTTTATGGTTGAACTGGATAAACTTTTGTCTTTTTTCAGACTAACTATGTAACTATCTTTTCTCATTATGGGGTTTATTTACAAAGGCTGGCTCACTCAGAATCTCGTGCACTTCTGCATAGAAACCAATCAGCTTACAGATTTTAGCGCTAAAGGTTAAGGCCCCTTTCAAATGGCCATTCCATTTTTTTCATCAGTTCAGTCACGGTTTTTCCATGAAAAAATGGATCAGTTTACATCTGTTTTTCATCAGTGTTCATCCATTTTTCATCTGTTTTTGTCAGTTTACATCTGTTTTTTGTCTGTTTACATCTGTTTTGTCCATTTATGTCTGTTCTACGTCCATTCCGTTTTTTTTAACAGAAGAAAAATATGATTTTCTTTCGTTCAAAAAATGGATGTTAACAGATGCGTGCATTAACAGATGTAAACAGACGATAATCTGTTTACATCTGCTAGTCCATAGAAATACATGGATGTCCGTTTTTCATCCATAAACGGATAGATGAAAAACGGACATATGGAACGCCTGTGTGAAAGGGGCCTAATTGAAAGCTGAGGTTAGAAGCTAATTGGCTGCCATGCACAGGTGCATTAGATTCTGAGTGAACCAGCTTTAGTAAATAAACCCCTACGTGTCTTATGGGAGATAGATTCTGAATTCACAGCCTGTATGGTATCTCTAGTCCCTTGACTTGTGTTTTTTACCATAGCTATCATGTTTCAAGAGCAATCTTTCTATAATGTGGGTAGAATTTCTTTTTTTTTTCTGCCAGTTAATGTTTATTCATTTTTGTTAGAAAGTCAAACTCAGAACTAACAACTCTCTCAAAGCTGATGTAAATTATAGTGTGGATTTATCATTATTCTATTCACACTGCCAGAATTTATATCATTTTGTAACCACATTTACTTTAGGCACAAAAAGTTCTATAATAATTTAATCCCCTAACGCTGGTGCCTCCCAGCCCTTTAAGAGGTTTCTGATGCCGGGATGAGGGGCATTGGGCAGGTGATAGAGATTTTGACAGCTCAAAAGCTGTCAAAATCTCTGTCACCTGCCCAATGCTATAACATTTGGAGCTTGTTAATGGATTGAGAGCTATATCATAAATTTTGTCTGGTTTAAAATAGGAAATTGAATGTCCTTTGGCTCCCACGCAGTGAATAGGTAAAGAATGCTTTCTAACAGTAGGTAAGTACACCTGATTATCACCCAGTATGTAATTATCAAACAAATGTATGTAATTCTCAATGAATATTTATGAGTCTAAGCAGTGCATGCATCACAGGCTTACCAGGGTGTGGAAAAAACATGTAGTCTGCTGTCATATAGAAAAGACAGCCTTGTTATCAATCTTGTGTCCTGTACTCTGTGAGGCAGAGTAGTTATTGGGAGTTTCATTAACAAGTTTCAAGTTAACTCATCAACAATACACATACAGACTTCTGAGAATATCATAAAAGGAACAGACAGCAAAATCAACTTGTACATAGTATGCAACGTGTGTTACATGTACAAAATGTACATAGCGACATCTACAGCCAACAATGATGAACACTACAAATGGTATATTGGAGGCCACAATGCTGCAGTAATCGGAGTGCAACAATATAACTTTGTAGCTACACAAAATCACAAAATGAGAGGCTGCAGCAGGGGCTGATTTGTCTCAGACGTTCATTATCATGTTTGGGAACTGCACAGGTATCACAATTTACATGATTTTCCCACCCCATACCAGCATCTCAGGAATTCGATGCTGACTGTGACAATATATGAAAAATTTAAAAAGAATAGAAACCTGGCTCCAGATTATGCCTGAATAATTATGATGCCTGAATATGATGTCTCCATTCTTTTGGGAAATAAAACAGGTAAAGGCATTGTCAGATGGAGTGCTGTGATCTCTGTGAGAGTTACACTTTATGTACTAGAGGGAGCTTTAGAATAATTTTAAAGGATATGTTGTGCCTTATTTTTATATAATCACACAATATAATTGCTGGTCTTACATTTCCCTGAAGATGCAAATCATATGGTTTGGGTACATAAGCCTTCCAGCAAATATTCTATTTCAGCAGTGAAAATAATGCATATATTTGTACATAATGAGTAGCTCCTGAAGATACGGGCTTATTTAACAAGGCAAATAGTAAATTTCAGCAACTCATAGTAATCACCAGAACTATCTTTTATTGATCTAATTAAAGTAAATTAAAATCTGACTAATGGCACTGGGTGACATTATCATTACTCTTTGTACTATCTTTTTTATACATGCTAAGCACAAATACAGTAGTTTGTGGCACACACAACTCCTATTATAAACTATAAGAAGATGATGACCTAAAATGTAAATCAGCCCTGAAAATTTCAACATATGCTAATTCAGAAGGCACGTTTTATATACTATTAAATAATATATAAAATAATATATGATAGATTAATATATAATATATTAGAGATTATATACTGCAAAAGAAAATGTAAAGTCTTTATATACATGTATTTCATTTTGTATGCTTTGTCCACTGCAGTCAATGTCCTTGCCATTATAGTAACTCTTCTGCCACTTACTCAGAGCCCTAAGACTTGCATAAAACATGATCCCACCTATGTATTGCTTATAATTGTAATATTGATGTGATACCTACGTAAGCATGGTTACAAAAACTTGAATGAACAGAATAAACAGAACTGTTATTTCGAAAGATGCTGGGTGTATCTTTTGTGTCTGTTCACTACTGCAGTAGTTATTCATTTGGGACATCTGATCAATAATAAGATAGGAGTTGCCCATCTAAAAGATTTCCAAGAAATTACTTTTTATTCAGTTTTTCTTTTAAAAAAAATGAAAACCACAAACAAAAATTTCTCCTACCATGAACATAATATGTTTTAGACCATTGCTGACCAGCAGTAGTACATTTACTGCTGGTTGATGGCTTCCCCAGGCACTGCGATGCACCAATAAGTTGTGGTTCTCATGCGCCAGATACCACGTGATCGCTGTGTGATCACATGTCATGTAGTACACAAGAGTCATGAATATAATCTATTTAGGACATCAGTGTTTACTACTTTGTGCAGTCTGTAATTGGTCACCAGTGATCACATGGTATCTGGGCCAATCAAGGCACACAGTACCATATAATAACTGTGGGCCAAATACAGCATCACATTAGTAAACAGTGAGCCATTAATGAAACGATTGCTGTTACTGTTATTTACTGCTATTATACCGGATTACCCCCCCCAGAGTAGTACAGTGTCACTAAACTGCTCTGATGACAGTATGTAAAAAAAATGTAAATAAAGAAAAAAATATAAAAAAATGCATAATGCATAAAAAAATGCATAAATTGAATTAATTGTACATAAAGAGAAAAATGTAAGAAAAAAATGTAAGAAAATAAAAAAATTCTTCAAAATGGAATAAAAATGTATTTGTTATATACTGTCACCAGTCAGTATCCGTGTTCACCGCCACCCCAGCCATATAATAATGCTGTAGTGGTGACGGTATATTAAAAAAAAATAATAATAATTTTTCTAAAATTGTGACAAATAAATGTATCTTCAAAAAACTTTCCATTACTCTTACTAAATACCTTAGACTGTTTACTTTGCAAAAACCGGTCTTGGGGGGGGGGGGGGGGGGTTGTACTGTTCTGGTGTTTTAAGGCCACAATGATGAGACAGGCCAGTGATCAATTTTCAAATATTTATACCATGGTTTGCAGACCCTATAACTTTCACACAGACTGAATAATATACATTGATTTTGGTTATTTTACCAAAGCAATGTAGTAGACCTAGTATTAATCCAACACCACTCCGGAAGGGAGAAGGGACACGAACAGAGAATCTCTTTATCCTTGTGCAAGACCAAAGAGTGAAAAGAATGAAGAAAAGAAAAGCTATGGAACCTCAAGTCCCACCAGGGAACTATGTCATTACTCTTTAAACACTAGACAGAAATAACTGGCTTGTCTATAGCAAAGAGTGGGTTTATACCAACTAAGACTGCCCATAGGTGGTGCTATGTTGTTTTTTTGCCTTGTGTCCAATTGCTGTAGGTGGCACTATAGCCCTATGGTGAAGAATAGAAGAGCTGTATCTTTCAATGAACATAAAAGAAATTCAGAATGAGTAACCAAAATTAGGTTACTTTCTTATATGGCAGGGTAAACCCACACCTGAATTTATTAAATGACCTCAATGAATTAAATACATGACTACATACATGTTACAATCTAGCTGTGCAATCTGCCTTACATTTACCAAAAATATAATATGAGGACTCGCCTGAACCATCAAATTGATTTGTATCCAATTAGGTAGGAACATAAAACCTCTGTGCAAAACACAAGCAAGTAAAATGTCTGCATGTTCATTTCATAAAAACATTTTATACATAGTTGTTTGGTTTTATGCTGCTTTTGGCAATAGTGAATGAATAAGAGGAGAGGAAACTCACTGCATAAATGTACAGGTAAGGTCTTCTGAACAAAATCCCACCATCTAGTTGACACATACAATTCTGCGTGTATGCCGATGTCTGCACAGAGGACCTGTAAACACAAAAACAAATGTTATTTTCAGGGGCGGATTGACAACTCACGGGGCCCCCGGGCAATAGGGGATCATGGGGACCCTGTGTCCTTGCCCACACTCAAGCACACCCAAAAAGCCTATAAAAGGTATCAGGGGCATTTCAAGGGGCCCCCTACTGACCCCGGGCCCTGGTTATTTTATACAAGGCACTAATTGCACCACAAAAAGCACCACAGAAATGGATCAAAAGCAAACTGTGTAGGTGTGAACCAGGCCTTAAGCTGGCCATACATGGCTTAATTTTTTTCATTCAGCCAGCTAGCTGAACGAAAAAAAAGTTAACCAATTTCCTCAACCACACAGTTGAGGTGCATGGGGGGAAATCCTCCCTGCTGTGTTATTGTATTCTGACTCCTCATCAGAAAACACTGATCAGCGCTTCAGCCAATTGGCTGCATGTGCTGATTGAGCAAAAATATACCAACAAACCCATTCACGAAATAGGAATGGCCAAATCCCAACAAGCCTTCACCCGCTACAAATCTTCCTTCCACACCTACACCTCCTCTCTCCATGCTGCCAAACAAGCCTACTTCCTGACCCTCATCAAGGCCCTCTCCTCCAATCCTCGCCGACTCTTCTCCACCTTCAACTCTCTACTCTCGCCACCCCCGCCTCCACCCAGCACCTCACTCACTGCCCTTGAGATTGCCAATCACTTCAAAAACAAGATTGACACAATTCGCAAGGACATTGCCGCAACTCACACGCCCTCTCATCCCATCCCCTCTCACACAGCTAACCCCCCATCCCCCCTCCCCCTCGACATAACCCGCAAGGACTTCATCGCTGCTCAAACTCCCTCCAACCCCCTTCCCCCTCACTCATCTACCCCCTCATCACTCCTCTCCCACGGCCCCACCACTGCTCTGACCTCCTCTTCCACCCCACCCTACATTCCTCATACTGAAGCTCCCCCAACACTCCGAACCTTTGACCTTACTACCATCGAGGAAGTCTCCAAGATCCTCTCTGATGCCCGCCTCACCACCTGCCCCCTCGACCCTATCCCCTCACAACTCCTATGACCTCCCTCCCCCTCCATCCTACGCTCCCTCACCCACATCTTAAATCTCTCCCTCTCCTCCGGCACTTTTCCCTCCCCTCTGAAACATGCACACATCACCCCCATACTTAAAAAGCTCTCCCTGGACCCCAATGACCCGAACAACCTCAGACCCATCTCCCTGCTCCCATTTACATCTAAACTCATTGAGCGCCTAGTCTACACCCGCCTATGCTCTCACCTCAACGACAACAACCTCCTCGATCCCCTACAGTCCAGCTTCCGTCCCCTACACTCCACCAAAACTGCTTTACTCAAACTCTCCAATGACCTGCTAACCACCAAAGCTAATGGCCACTATTCAGTGCTACTACTCCTTGACCTCTCTGCGGCCTTCGACACAGTCGACCACCCCCTCCTCCTCAAAAAACTATACTCCCTCGGCCTGAGAGATTCTGCTCTCTCCTGGCTCTCATCCTACCTGTCACAACGCTATTTCAGCTTTACCTATAATGCTACCACCTCCCTCTCACTCCCCCTCTCTGTTGGGGTCCCTCAAGGCTCTGTCCTCGGGCCCCTTCTCTTCTCCATCTACACCTCCGCCCTTGGCCAACTCATACACTCTCACGGCTTCAACTACCACCTCTATGCCGACGACACACAAATCTATCTCTCAACCCCCCACCTCACCCCCTCGGTCTCCGCCCGAATCACACACCTGCTGAGCGACATATCAGACTGGATGTCGCTCCACTTCCTTAAACTGAACCTCTCCAAAACCGAGTTTCTTGTCTTCCCCCCAGCCCAGACACCACCCCCCATTGACTTCTCTATCACATCCAACAACGCTACCATCAAACCCGCCCCGCAGGCCAGAGTACTTGGTGTCATTCTGGACTCCAACCTATCCTTCCAGCCCCAAGTCCAATCTTTAACAAACTCGTGCAGACTCCACCTCCGCAACATTGCCAAAATCCGCACGTTCCTAACTCCAGAAACCACTAAACAGCTCATCCACTCCCTCATCATGACTCGACTACTGCAACTCCCTCCTCACTGGCCTGCCTCACCGCTGGCTATCCCCGCTTCAGTCGATCCTGAATACGGCTGCCAGACTCATTCACCTTTCCAACCTCTCCGTCTCTGCCACCCCCCTCTGCCAATCCCTCTACTGGCTTCCGATTGCGCAATGGATCAAATTCAAAATCCTAATGCTGACGTACAAAGCTGTCCACCATACTGCCCCGAACTACATCACTGACCTAATATCCAAGTACCGTCCAGCATGCACACTCCGCTCCTCACAAGACCTCCTTCTCTCTAGTTCCCTGGTCTCCTCTTCCCATGCCCGCCTCCAGGACTTCTCCAGGGTGTCACCCATCCTCTGGAACTCCTTGCCCCAACCCATCAGATTATCACCTACTCTCCTCTCCTTTAGGCACACCCTGAAAACCCATCTCTTGAGGGAAGCCTACCCCACCCCCTGCTAACTTGCCGACCTCCTCCACTCTTCCTACCACTCCATCCCCCACAGCTATCTCCTCCTGTGCCACCATCCCCTCCCTCCTAGATTGTAAGCTCCAAAGAGCAGGGCACTCAATCCCCTCATGTTTTGCATTGTATTGGTATTGTTCTGTCACATGTTCTGTCCCCCTCTGTAATGTACAGCGCTGAGCAAACTATTGGCGCTTTATAAATACTGTATAATAATAATAATAATAATACGTGGATCAAAAGTAGGCCAGTTCCTGCTGAAATTGGCTAAATTTTTATCCATGTATGGCCAACTTTTTATGCTGACATTAAAAAGTTCCACCATGACCAAGGAACTGACAGATTAAGTTTACATGATGAAAAATGATTGATTACTCTCACAAGCATCAGAAATATCTGCTCCTCACAGAATTACTGGCTCAACAGTCGCGTTATTGCTCTCTTACACTTTCCTTTTCATACCTGGCTCATAATTCTCCAGTAGAGAAAGTACACTAGTTTTTGCTAATGCAACTCCCAGAGGAGACAAATATCAACTCCTTGAAGGCTGCTGTAACTAGAGGAATGCTCATGGACCTAACATTTGCTGAATTCAAGGAGATTGCGAAAATCGGACTTAGTAAGCAAATAAAAAAAATCCTATCAAACACATGGGAATGTATTCAAACTTAAGCAGTCATTTTTTAACAAATAAAAAAACTGGTTCCCAAAATGGACAAGAATGAAATATAAAATATGTTCATGTCAGGCTAATTGCATCACTTAATGCATCAAAGACAGTGCACTATATCAATTGTCACATTTCAAAGAACCCTTTCAACTGTTTTCAAAATGCTGTTCTTTTTATGTGTTGATTGGTGTCTTTAAGATGTACAGCTAATTGACTAGCAAAGGTAATTCACTTTAGACTTTAGTTTACACTTCATCAGCTCAGCTGTCTTTGTGGAAGGTACCTGCCATTTTAATAGAATGGTTAGTGTGAACAATTTTGTGCTTACATAAGAGAAGTTGTGCTTACATAAGGGAAGAATAACTATAGTAATGCTCTTCTAATGGTATTTCCCTCAATTGGCACAGAAGTGTCATACTTTTGCTGCAGATCTAGGTTTTGGAAATAGAAATACATTCTACAATAGTATACATATTGTCAGTTGTGCATTACACAATTATTCATGCCATAGTTTATTAAGCCCCTGAAATAAGTATATAGAAGTATGTATTCATAAATTTACAATGAAACTATATTTAAAAGTCACAGACTAAATTTTCAAGGATACATTACATTGGATCACCTGACGTGGCAGTTTAAAGAGCACCAAGCAATATTAATATGTGAAAAACCTGTGCTGTTGCGCTCCACTATCGGTATATTAAATATACATATATTAGATGAATTAATTAAATGAAATATATTGCAAACAAATGATATCAAGTGACTGAGTCCTAAAAAATTTCCACAGCGCAATCACGATAGTGCTGCATGCATATCTTCAAAAACATCTGTGATCCTATGGTGTCTTCTAGTGGTATATTACCAAACAAATATAGTGCACCAAGTTATATATATATATATATATATATATATCCCTGTAATTGGGCTCAGAAGTAAAGGGACACATGCTTGTGTGACCTCACTTAACGGTTTGGTCATATACGTCAGGTGAGAGCACAACTGGTGAAGGACCACAATATATATGAATTGGTGGACTATATTTGTTTGGTAATATACCATTAGAAGACACCATAGGATCACACATTTTTGGAAGATATGCATGCAGCACTAGCGTGATTGCAATATCACGCCGTGGAAATTTATTAGGACTCAGTCACTTGATGTTATTTGTTTGCAATATATTATATTTAATAAATTCATTATATGTATATTTAATATACTGATAGTGGAGCGCGACACCACAGGTTTTTGATTTGTTTAGACACAGTGGTATTAGTATGTGTATAGTGTAGGCGACCCACTCATTTATTTATTTATTTATTTATTCATTTATATACTCAATTATTTGCGCTCCACTATTAGTATATTGAATATACATATATTAAATGAATTAATTAAATAAAATATATTGCAAACAAATAATATCAAGTGACTGAGTCCTAATAAATTTCCACGACGTGATATTGCAATCATGCTAGTGCTGCATGCATATCTTCAAAAAATCTGTGATCCTATGGTGTCTTCTAATGGTATATTACCAAACAAATATAGTCCACTAAGTCATATATATATATATATATATATATATATATA
Source organism: Staurois parvus (assembly GCF_062004578.1). Taxonomy (NCBI): domain Eukaryota; kingdom Metazoa; phylum Chordata; class Amphibia; order Anura; family Ranidae; genus Staurois; species Staurois parvus. The sequence goes on from NW_028317893.1 coordinate 8,798,340, forward strand.
TGTCTCTTTAATTGGGCTCAGAAGTAAAGGAACACATGCTTGTGTGACCTCACATAACGGTTTGGTCATATACGTCAGGTGAGAGCACAACTGGTGAAGGAGCACAATATATATGAATTAGTTTGTGAATTAGATAGTGGAGCGTGACACAACAGGTGTTTGATTTGTTTAGACACAATGGTATTAGTATGTGTATAGTATAGGCAACCCACTCATTTATTTATTTATATACTCAATTATTTGCTTATTAGTTTAATTTTTGCACAAATATCAAACACACAATGTTATATTAAAATATCTGGCAGATTTTATTTATATATTTCACCTAAAGTAATACACCATAGTAGCTCATAAGAATTTACATTTATAAACATTAATATGTGAATTTCTAATACTATTAACTAAACACAGAACTATGGTGAATCAGGAAGATAATTTAGTCTACCTTTCAGCAGAGGTTGCTCTGATATGCAAACTAAGATTCAGGACAGGATAGCAAAAGGTAACCAGCCTAAAAAATGACTGAATTAGGCCAGATAAAGAAGATACATTGGCAGAGAAAGTGTTGGTGGTGAACTTACAAGAAAACAGGTTACAGGAAACTAGGAGGGTCAGGAAAAAGTAGAAGAGGACACAAAAGAAGAAAGGTGGCTAGGAATAGTGAAAGAGAAGCAGACAGAAACATCAGAGCATTATAGTGCTCCTAGAACTAATGGGCATATTAGTGGCAAATGCGATGTATTTAAGGAAGCCAAGCTTCTCATTGAAATGCAGTAAAAATAGTTTTTCAAGAGCACTAGAAGTCTAGCAATGAGAATTTGTTGGCAGTGGTATGTCCAAGAACACTATATTAAAAGCTGAATTTAAAAAAAATAGAAGCTGTGGACAGATAGGCTGTATTTCCTATATGCTTTTTTAGTATGATTTTCCATCTTTACCTAATGTACAGTACCTTCAAGTTAATTGTAAGAACATGAAATGTATTGAGTACTAAAACAACTGCAGTCAAATATTTTCTAAAATCCATTAAAGTTATGAAAATGTTCTGGGTTTTTACACATCACAATCATTGACTACAGTGAGATTGAATAAATCACATTATGCATGTACTGTAATGGCTTTTTTAGAAGCTTTTTCAGGCTTTTGCATTATTTACAGAAATTTTCTTAGCCGGAAGATGATGTGGTCTGTTATAGAAGGCAATCAAGTCAAGTGGAAAAAATTCAATTGTCTAGTATTGGTATTTAGAGATAAAAACCAACCCAGTATTTGCAAGAGATGCAGTTGATCTAAGATCATGAGCATCAGATGTGCTGTTATTACTTGAAAACTTTTTCAAAATTTGTACATGATTCATTTGATACACATTATTTGCATCTAAACATTTTCCAAATGGGGCCAACAGATTTCCTTTGCCTGATACAAGTTAGTAAAGCAAAGGAGCATTTTTGCTAAGGGCCTGCTTATTTGGTGATTACTTCATTTCTTAAAGTAGAACTTTAGTTAAGTCATGCTAGATCACTTTATGATGGACCCTTTTTAAAATCCAATTAAACACTGTCTCACCCTGCTCTGCACATGCTCAGTTGCTCAATATTTTGTGACACTGTGATGAAAATTAGAGGCACTAGAAGCCAATCTGCTGACAGCATGATATTTACTGCTGTTCAGGGGCTTTGGACTTCAGCAAAATGGCATTCTCCAGCAGGGAGAAACAGGAACAATTGTAGAGGTAATTTACAGCACAGTCTAATTTTGGCAGCATAGTTATTAATGTGGAATTTATGTTCCTTGCAAAGAACATGATCTTCATCAAGTTGTTAAAGTTCTGCTCTAAGATAATAATATAATACATACTATATTGTATTTTTTTCTATGCTGATATTGTCTTGCAAACATTATTTTATTTTCTATGCAATCTATTGAAATAAAGACATTCCTTATTAGCAGGAAAAAGTTAAAGCCTAAGAGCATTCAGAATAAAAAAATAGCACAAGAGACATTTCTTACAGCCAGTAGGATATGTCTCTTGTGCTGATGTCTCTTCTGGTAAAATCCATCAACACCCCCTCCCCATCTCCAATGTCGTACCCTTCCAGTGCCACAGGAGTTAATAAAACTGAGGGAGCAGTGACAGGTTTAAAATCAGGAGTACCTGACTGTGCCTGACCTTTCTGATCAGCTTCTTCGTTCATAGAAGCCATAATACAGCTTCTATGAAAGAACCAGGATCAATGAATGGGGCTTACCTTTCAATATTCCACCTGTCTTCCATTCATAAAACTGTAGTTATGGAACATTCTGGTGGTAGAGGGTGGAGGGACATTGATGGAGAAGGATTTCAACTAACAGAAAATACATCTACACAAGTGTCACAGCCTACTGGTTGTAAGAATTGTTAAGATATTTACAAGTTAAATGTTTTTTTCTTCTTGAAATTCTGAACATTTTTTAGTTTGAGAAAAGTTGAACATACCCATAGCATCATTTTGTGTAAAATATTGTATAAAAAGGCATAACCCAGAAAACTAAAAATGTCAAAATGTATTGGAAAACTTAATTTCCATGTATACCTCTGTCAGTAAAATTAGTGTTATTTTTGGAAACAATCACATTAGTTAAAAGTTTTCAAGATTATTTCAATTCTTAATAAAATTAAAAGTTATAAAAAAAATAGCAAAAAAACTAGAATAAAGTACTTATTTTTAGTAATAATAAATATCACTGATTATTTAACTAACATTTTGTACTCTTTTAATTTATACTCATGATCAGTTATATTATGAGGCTTAATTTCATAAAAATAAAGTGATATTATAATGCAGAAACTGTATCACAAATGTATGTTACTTCTCCAGATAATAAAATTCAGTCTAAAATAGTCACGTTTATATTGAAAGAACAAGGGCACAAGGAGAAATCATCATACCTGCTCTATGAATGGTTTTTGGAATTATGTCCAATAATTTGCAAGTATATTAAATTGCATTAAAAATCAATCAAGTATACCTGGAGGGAAATCCTATAGAAAATTAAATCCAAATATTATATTGATCAGCTATATTCAAGATCTCAGGGTTTATGAAACCATAACAAACACATATCCCTGAAGCTTTATATTTTTGTTTGTACACAGATTATTGGATTAAATTCAGTAAGATTTCCATTCATATGGGAAGCTATCTTAAATAGATGGATGACCTTCAAACACCGTAATCTTATTCAAACAAATCATTACAACCACACTGAACCCCATCCTATTTTGAAGAAGTAAAGTCTTAATTGGCCAGACAACAATTACAGTAGAATTTCAGAACAACCTTTTTTTTACATTTTAGAAAGAGCGGGCAACCTCTAACAAATTTTTATTACTTTCTGTTCTCCTTTAGGAGAACACTTTGTCACCTGCTCCCAGCAGCACAGCATGCAATTAGTGATTTCATTGTACAGTTGAGCTCAAAGCAGAAGCTGGAAAGGCCAATAGAAACAGGAGGAATGCATTTGAGTATTACTATTGGAAGTACCCCACTAAAAATGCTCAAATCAGTTAATAACACCATTAGAATTAGGCGCAATGAACCTTTACAGAACAATGACCAGCAAGATTTTGAAGTAACTGGAGTGGACAGGACATGAAGAGGGGTGGGGGCAGTTCAATACATATTAGGCTTAATGAAATTTTACATAACAATGGCCATCGGGATTTTGACGTGGCCTGAGAAATATGGCCCAGTGGTACATTTTATCACCAAAAACTGATTAGCAGCATATCTTGCTAAAGACACAATGGAGTTAATTTACTAACGCTGTAGAGTGCAAAATTTTGTGAAGTTCTGCATAGAAACCAATCAGCTTTCAGGTTTTATTGTCAAAGCTTAATTGAACAAGCTGAGGTTAGAATCTGATTGGATACCATGCACAGCTGCACCAAATTCTGAGTGTTGCAGATTTAGCAAATCTCCCCCAATATAAGCTTATATTTTAAAACTCACTGACAGGTAGAGAAGGGACAGAGACATCTCTCAAGTACACACTACACAAAATACTATATACTTCTACCTTAACAGCTTCCCGTCTGCCCTATAGCAGTAACAATGCTACAGGGTGGCACAGGTGCGCAAAATCACATATATATATATATACATGGTTTTGCATTTGCTCATGTGCACCCTACCCACTCCACTATATGCAGACTCAGCTGTTAGTCACTGGGTCCCTGCCGGTGATTACTCGCTAGCACCCGGTGATCGAGGAGCATTACCGATGGAGGGAGAGAACTACAAGTAAACATTACAGTTCCCTCCCCTGTCAGCTCCTGCACTCTGCTATGCATGACTTTCATAGCAGAGCAATGCATAGCAGTGTGCTTACAGTGAAGCACACACACACACACACACACACACACACACACACAGTAAAACAGCACACAACACACAGTTAACCCTTTGATCGCCCTACATGTTAACCCTTCCTGCCCAGTGACATTAATACAGTGTCAGTGCTTTTTATTTGCACCGATCACTGTCAGTGACACCAAGTCAGTTCCCCCCAGTGTCAAAATGTCCCGCAGTCCCACTATAAGTCGCTGATCGCAGTCATTACTAGTAAAAATTAAAAAAAAAATCCCAGCAAAGACATGTAGCAGAATACATTTTGGCCTAAATTTATGACGAAATTTGATTTTTTAAAAATGTTTTACAGGACATGTTTAATAGCAAAAAGTCAAAAATATTGTTTTTGTTCTCAAAATTGTCAGTCTTTTTCTTTTTATAGCGCAAAAAATAAAAACCACACAGGAGATAAAATACCACCAAAAGAAAGCTCTATTCGTGGGAAAAAAGGACGTACATTTCATTTGAGTGCATCGTTGCATGACCGCGCAATTGTCACTTAAAGTAACGAAGCGCCATAATGCAAAAAATGGCCTGGTCAGGAAGGGGAGTAAATCCTCAGGAGGGCAAGTGGCTAAAGGATAAGTTCACCTTCAGAATATGTTAGATGTTCCATCCTTTTTAAGGTGGAACATGTAACATGCCCTGCCATCTGTAGCCTCTCAACCTGATTCCCCCCTCCATGTGACATTGGATGGGGGATCTTCTCCCCGGATCCACTGTCACAATTTGAAAATAGAAAGAACATGTAGGGCTCCAACCACACACCCACATTTTTTAATTCATTCACAGTTTCCTGTGAATGAATGCCTACAAGTATTGACAACCATTGCAGCTGATGGTTTCCTAAAATTTTTAGGGAGCCTGAGATTGCACCTGTGATTTGCTTGTCGCAAGTGCAATGTAATGCAGGCCCTTTAAAAAATAAATAATAAATGCACATTTTTTAACCTGCAAAACATACACATTTTTTTTTTTTTTAAAGGTGAACTTCTCCTTTAAATTAAAAGGATCTCTACATTTTAACGTTCTCTTTACATTGTAAAATTAAAATATTTTAAAAAATTGTGGTTATGTGTTGTGTGTGTTTGTATCTCTCTGCATCACTGCACATGTAATAATCATCTGTTTTAACAAATATCTTACCCAGAAGCCTAAAAAATAATTATAGTTTTGCAATTTAAATATATTTACCAAACAACAACAACATAGACACTAAATGAACAAACATTATTTGGTTTACATTTAAATTGATGGTTTATATTTTTATTATAACAAAAGTAATATGTACACAATACATAGCATAACAAAACATCCCCAAACCAAATTTGTCACCTGAAGAAACTGAAGCTTCTTCTAAAAAGCTTTTTAGAATGCCTGTCACCTATCAATGATCAATTGAAATTGCAAGTAAGAAAGAAAATGTTGCAGCATAAGCTACTCTATTAGTTTTACAAACCAAAGGTATATATATTTTCTTTTTATTGCCATGTATTTGAAGGGTGGGTAAGTGGATACCACAAGTGTTTTGAGTCATTGTCACAGAGTTTGCTAAAGGAACAGAGGATATTTGAAATTATTCCTATATTTTTGATGGATGTCACCCTGCTAGCTGGCCTTTATTTATTTTATAATCTTTGCTTACCTCAAGCTTCCATTCAGAGAAAAAGTATAGTATAATGTGGACTGTAAGGTCATGTCAAGGTTTCAAGTAGAAAGGGGAACATTATTGTGGAAAAAAAATTGCAAATTGAACATAAAGGGGTGACTTTTGCTAAAGACAATTAGCTGTTCACTTTTCAAAGGAAGTTGCACACAAGGGAATTTTCCCCAGAACTTAGTGAATGTGGTGAAATTTCACTTTGTAAAGAATACTGAATTGTATGCAAATAAATATGTAAATAAATACAGCATTTTTTCTTGCATTAGATTAAATGATGCAAGTCAGCAGAGCTTGACCTCATTCACTTAGCTCATTCACTTAGAAGTGCAATTTCTACACGCTTGTTCGATTGCTGTGTTTGAGGCAGTATGGAACCCATGCAATGTCTTTATTTCTTCTCAACCTGCTCAAAATGTACGGATTTAACAGCTTCTCCTGTTATTTTGTGACATTATATGTTCTGTACCCTTGCAGATTTCTACCATCGATGTGCCTGTTTCTCTTGTTTCTCTTTCAAATGTAATGTATGTATATACATGTGAAAATCAATAAAAACTGTTAATTATAAAAAAAGAAGTGAAATTTCCTTTGCAATATGAACAGTATAGTTACCTTAAGTTAGTCCTCAATTCCCAAAGGTCTCTGGTATTGGTGCAAACAATTTGAATATAAACATTTGCACAGCAATAAAAATTAGCAATGGTAAGCAGGGATGAGCTTTGGATTCATGATAAATGTATGTTTGACCCAAATCCAACCTGTTCCTGGTTTGCAATCCCAAATTTCTAGCTTCTAGCATGTAAACAAAACAACAATCTTGGGGACATCAATGACTAAACATGGCCATGACTATATTTGATCAATTTACTTCACCTGGGGTCACCAGCGCTCTTGTTTACATTCCAGCACCACTGGAATTTCTATAATTTTGCAGCGGCTGTGAGGCAGGCAACATCGTCAGGCAGTTGGTCTTCTTGATTGATGCAGGACGATATTGATTGACACTGGATTTACATTGAATGAAATTATTTGTATTTTTTTAATAAAAGGGCTTTGTCATGGTGATGGTATGTTTATTTATATTTTCACTTTTTTGGGAGAGAGTAATAAGACATAATAATGTACCCCATACTAATTCCCTTGGGGAGTGGTGGATATCTGGAGCTCATTTTCAGATTCCAATAAGTCCCCTCTCACAAACCACTATATCTCTTTGGGAAGAAGAAGTCCTTGTCCCTCAACATGGGAACAAGGTGCTTTCCAAGGTGGAAGGCTTTGCCACACTCCCTTTTGAGGTACCTTTGCAGTGTTGAAAGGCATGTGGCCTAGTGTGGTTCATGAAGGGGAGAGGTACACGTACATTGTTCTCCTTTTCCTGGTCACCCAGGCTGCATGCCTGAATAAAATCTGGTTAACATTTTAGAGGAACCTCATGCCATTTTTCCCTTCTTTTTTTTTAAATATCACATTTAAAGAGTTGCATCTTATTGTTGTGTAACATAATGTAATGTGAAACTTTAGAGCAAGCATGTTATTTAAATAGGTTGTGTATTTTCAAGGTTGCATTAAAAGACCCTCTTCCTGCTGAAGTATTTTTATGAATCTTTTCTTTCCATAGGTACATGTTCCAAATGACAGTGCCCAGCGACCCATACTTAAAAATATATATTTCTACATATAAACTATTGACCCAAACCATTGCTAGTGTATGTAAATATTTTAATTATAGTAGCAATCAGGAGTAGAGAATTTCACACTCTGCAAAGTGAATTGTCACTTTTGTTTAACCTCCTTGGCGGTATGATTCTTTCCGATTTTTGGTGCTGAAAGCGGTACATTTTTTTGCATGGAAATACGTATTTTTTTTATTTTAGGCCTGTAATTCTTAGGAATAACTCACTGAAATCTGTCCGAACAAGAGTCTAGTAAACATTCCAGAAATTCTAAAACTTGAAACACGAAATCATAAATTATAATTTAATAAATAATCATAAAAATTAATAATATAATAATAATAAATTTAATTCAATAATATAATCAAACCAAAAACACTGAAATGTGAAATATAGCGCCAAGTTCGCACATCGCTGAGCAAAGTCGCAGAATCGTTTTCAGTGTCTGATGACGAATTTCCCCCACGAATCATTATCACTCAATTCTGCAAGTGGTTCTGATTTACTATCGCTGTTCTCCTAGCTGATCTAAACCGCTTTTCACCTAAAGGGACACTTTTTGACGCCATAGACATTTCTCAGTTTCCAGGCAGAAAGAACAGACAAAATGCAGGTAGGGCGCAGGACAAAGCATTAGGGACAAAATGTATGTGAAATTGGTTGAGACAGCAATGTTTTACTATGTAAAATGTAAAAAAAAAAAAAAGACGTTTTTTAAAATTTTTAAATTTCCCGCCGCCAGCGGCGCCCGTACGTCCCGACGTCACAGGGACAGGACACAGAAGCTGGATGCCGGCATCGGCCGGAGGAGATGGCCGGGGACGCTGCAGGGGACACATTGCAGGAGCGCAGGGTAAGGTAAGTGAAGAACAAATGCCGGAGCAGTGCTGCATGGTATTCCCGAGTGTAGCTCGGGGTTACCGTTTGTGGTACAGAAATGTTACCCCGAGCTACACTCAGGAATACCGCCAAGGAGGCTACATACCAGAAGACTTGTTCTGTTCACTTCAATCATCCATTCAAAATATTTTTAAAATTTCTCTTGACACATAATTTAGTGGTCAAAATTAATTTAGCTTTGCCATATTCACTAATCTAAATGAACAATTACTTTGCAAAGTGACTATTTTCTTCTCCTTACAACAGATGTAAAATTAATTTGAAATACTTTAATATTGGGCCAATTCTGACACTTCTCACATACATGTAAAAATCAGTATTTTTCCTAGAAAATGACTTAGAATCCCCAAACATTTTTTATATATATATATATATATATATATATATATATATATATTCATATATATATATATATATTTATTTATTTTTAAGCAGAGGCCATAAAGAGTAAAATTGTGGGTGTTGCAATTTTTCAGGTCACACGGTATAATACCTATTTTTGGTAAAATATAAAAGGTTATTTTGCACCAAGTAAACAGATACTTATCACGTCACGTTTTATGTTTAATAATTTTTATTAAAAGGATTTTGACATAACAGAGTAATTCAATACGGTTCATAGTAGGTATGACAATTACATATTATTTTGTTGTAAAATCCCCACCAATTGGCTGGGAATTGTATATAAGTATGATGCATAGTCATGAGAGGTATGTTATGATAGATCTGAACTGTGTTGAGGTGAGTAGGTTACAATGTGGGGGTGAAGGAAGGGAGTGTGAGTAGTAATGGGGAGGGGGTGGGGGAAGGGGGAGGGAGAAAGTGCACCAGTCTAGAGGTAGGGGTCTAAATGTTAAACAAAAATTGACTTATCTGGATTTCACAGTTTGGATTTTGTAACCAACAGGACAATTGAAATTTGAATGTGTCATATGTGGAGTTGTTTAGGGCTGATCTTCTTTCCATATCACATTGGAAATTGAGGTCTGTTAATAATGAGTTGATGGAGGGAATTTTAGTGGTGTTCCATAGTTTGGTGATATTAATTTTGGCTGCTGCCAAAGTGTGAATAATGACAGTACGATAGATTAGGGATTGTGGTGATTATAGATTGTAACATTTATTTGGGGAATTCTCCTATAGAGGAAGTGTGATTAAAGAGCTTGGTCAGGTATGGAGAAAGGTCAGGAGCAAAAATTTCGTAAAACTCTTTGGTGAAACCATCATTTCCTGGAGATTTATTCTGGGGTAAAGTTTTGATGACCTTTTCTATCTCCGAAGGAGATATAGGTTTGGATATAGATGCAAGTTGTGATGGAGTAAGTTGGGGGAGTTTCGCAGAGCTTAGAAATTTTTGTATGGAAGCGATCGTTGGTTGTGTTGTGTTTGGGTCTGATTTGAGATTGTAAAGTTTTTGATAATATGTTGCGAAAGCATTAGCTATATCTTGCGGGTTTGTGAGAGAGGTATGGGTAGTTGGGTGTTGAATTGAGGAGATTTTAGATTTAAGGTGTCGTTGTTTGATTAATTTTGTTAAAAAGGAGTTAGCTTTATTGCCCAAGGAGTAGAATTTTGATTTAGTTTTTAATAGATTAAGGTCATATTTATAGAAGGGCTTGGAGTTTAGTTCTGTCTACGGCTAGGGACGTGGAAGTGGAGGGATTTGGATTTTTTTTGTTAATTTCTTCTTTTTGACTAATGGAAGTCATGGGTTGGACAATTTGTTGTGTTCGCTGTTTAGTAATGCGGGAGTTTAATTGTATAAGAATACCTCTCATGTATGCTTTGCAAGCGGACCACAATGTGGTGATAGAAATATCAGATGTATCGTTGCATTCAAAAAATATGTTGTGTGCATCTAGTAAATGTTTTTTATCATCAGGGTTGTTCAGTATCGCTGAGTTCAGTCTCCAGAGACGAGGGATTGGAGAATGTTGATTGCTATCTAAGGTTAGCTGATTGGAGCGTGATCTGACCAAGATATATTTCCAATGTTGGAAGACATTACGTGTTGAAGAGTCCATTTATCTGTGATGAAGAAGTCAATTCTGGAGTATGATAGATGAGAAAGGGAGTAGTATGTGTAATCCTTTTCTGTGCTATGTTTGCATCGCCAGATATCGTAGAGATCATGGTCATGTAGAAAGCGGTTGAAATTATATTTGGAGGGGCGTCTGTTGGTGGAGGAGTCCAGAAGTGGGTTACCAATAACGTTAAAGTCTCCATCTATAATAAGTCTACCTTGCTTATGAGAGAAGATAGTTGATTGGAGTTTGTTATAAAATTGAATTTGGTTGCTAATGGGACCGTATGCATTAACCAATGTATAGGGGATGTTGTTGATTTTGCAGCTCAGGATGTGATAACGACCTTGAGGGTCTGCTATTTCAGAGACGTGAAGGAATTGAACAGAATGCTTTATGGCTGTATTGACTCCATTTTTTTGGGGATTTGTTGTCATGAATATATGTGAGTATCCATGGATATGAAACTTGGGGGTCTTGGTTGATGCGAAGTGGGTTTCCTGTAGGAGGAGTACATCAGCGTGGAGTGAACAGGACTTTTTTTGGAGCAGCGATCTTTTGAAGGGGGAATTGAGGCCATGTACATTAAGCAAGGATATCTTAATCATTTTGTAGGTTAACATGTGAGTTACTTGAGTAGGAGAGTTGTTTTCGTATTTGTTGAGAAAAGTTGAAAGGTTCTGGTCGTTGTTGATGTCTTTCCGTACGTTGGGTGGTGCGTTTGTGGTTCGGTCGTTGGACTAAGTATTGTTTTCCTTGTTGTGGCAAGATTTTCATTTGAACGATGGAGTTGATCAGTCGACTGGTGGTGCGGGAAAGGAGGAAGGTAAGGATGGGTAAGAAAAACTTTCTAAAAATGCAAGTCATAAGAGTAGCCGATCTTGCTACTGTAAAACAGGGGGGTGTGAACAGGTATTGACCGTAAACGTGGTCATACCAAAAACACTTTTGTAACATGCGAATGCTCGGTAAAGGGCCGTTCACTAGCTTGAAGTGGCAAAATTATAGTGCCCAAGGCATTGTGGTGTAGATGGATTGAGTGCGTTATGATTTAGGACCATTCAGCTGAGGTGGATTGTTGTGGTTCCGCAGGTATTATATTCCAGGTCTTCAGAAGGTCTATGCCTGCTTCTAGGGTTTTGATTGTGAAGATTGCACCGTGATGTTTAATGGTCAGTTTTGTGGGGAAGCTCCATTGGTAGCCTATTCCGTGGTTCCTGAGCGCTTTGGTAATAGTAATCAGCTTTTTGCGATTGAGCAATGTGGCTTTTGACAAATCAGCAAAGAGCTTGATGTTTGCATGTGATGGCGGGAGTGGGGGTGGGTTCCTGGCTGCTGCCATTAATTTTTCTTTTATGTGGTAAAAATAGATGCATGCCAGAACATTTCTGGGGATTGAAACTGGGAGAAACGATGGTTTGGGTATCCTGTGAGCTCGATCAATAGCTAGCTCTATATCCGAGAATGACGGAATGAGGTGTTTCATGTATTGATAGATGTAGGGGAGCAATGCGTCGTTAGTGATATTTTCAGGTATACCTCTGAATTTAATATTATTGAGTCTGGCTCGGTCTTCTAGGTCCGCTAATTTGAGGTTTATTTTTTCAATCTCTGTATTGTGGTCTGCGTGTGCGTAGATCAGATCATTATGCGCTATGACCATTTCTCTCATTTTATTTTCAATGTGGCGCAGTCGGTGGTCTTGCTGCTGTATCACATTTGAGATTTGGGAAATTGAGGAGGTCAAGTCGCTGTGTATAGTTTGACGTAAACATAGAAGCATATTCTTCATGCTTATTTTGGTGATAGGTTGGTCAGTGGCAGGGAAGGAATCTATCAGAGATGGCGTAGCAGTGTGAGGTAATATCTGCGTGAGGAGAGGCTGAGGCTGAAGCTGAGTGTCAGTCAGGTGGTCCGTATCTAATCTGGGCCTGGATTTGGCTGGGCTGCTGGTGGTGGGTGGTAAAGGAGGAGATGACTCACCCGGGTCCGCTGGATAAGAGTTCTGAGCCTGGGATCCAACTGCTGGGCATGTAAATTGTTACAGGTGCTGTGGCTGTTTAAGGAGCCGCCGGCGCCATCTTGGATATGTGCTGTGACAGCAGGGAAGAAGTTTGTAAGCTTCCCTGGCTGTCCCGGAGCCTTTCTGCGGCGCGGCATTATGTTAATTTGGGTCTGCCCTCTGAAGAGACCTGACAGAGAAGATTAGAGACCTTGGGATCGGGGTGAGCCGAGATGACAGCTAGCGGGTGGACGGAGCTCCTGTCAGATCGCGTCTATCCCAGAGCCGGTCATGCATGCGCCCCCCTCATGTCACGTTTTAAAGTTGCATGCAATTGTGGAATTTGCTAAGCTACGGTATCTAAAAATCTCCATGGGTGATGATTTAAATGCCTTTACAGGCTACCAGTTTAGAGTTACACAGGATGTCCAGTGTTAGAATTATTGCTCCTGCTCTCACATTTATCTACAATATCTCACATGTGTGGTGCGATCACCATTTATGCATGCAGGAATTACTTACGCGTTCACATTTGCGAGGTAGCATAGAGTGACAAGGGCACTTTAAGTTTTTAATATTATTTTATTATTTATTTTATTTAAAACTTTTTTTACACTGTTCCTTTATTTGTTATCAACTTTATTCCTGTCACAAGGGATGAACAACATCCCATATGATAGAATGGGCCAGGACAGGTCCTCTTTATGCAGAGATCTGGGGTCTAATAGACCCCAGATCTCTCCTATGGCTTCCAAAGCATTTGATCAAACCAAGATCAGTTTGACCCGATGCTTGTAAAAGTCTGTAAGGGCTTGTAAAAAGACAGCAAATGGAAGTGAGGAAATCCTCATCGCTTCCAGTTTCTAATCTCACAGGGAGGAAGAAACAACGTCAGTTCCTCTCTCTGTATATTGCAGCTGATGCTCCTGATTGGAGTGGTCCTGGGCTGCCAAATGAGATGGGAGAGCTCTGGAAAGGCGGTGGTGGTGATAGATGGGTTACTTTCTTTTGCCACCTGCGGAAGTGGTCGAGTAGCCACTAGAATCACATCTACATAAAATAACATCACCAGTTGAAAAATTTTGTACCAGGATGATGCCGGTAACTTCAGCCATCATTATGGTATATCCACTTCAATCCAAGGATATGAGGATTGTCATGAAACAGGGTGACAACATCAGTGCACAATTAGGAGACAGACACAGAATGTTGTCCCTTTATAACAGGAAGTACCTGAACAAGAACTTTCAGACCAGGATCACAAAATATTATTTTAATGGATGCAGATTTAAAGTGGTTGTAAAGGCTCAAGGTTTTTCTACTTTCATGCATTCTATGCATGAAGATAAAAAACCTTCTGTGTGTAGCAGCCCGCCCCAATCCCTCCAATACTTACCTAACCCCCATCACAATCCAGCAATGTGCACAAGAGCCTTGGCTCTTCGGGGACTCTCCCTCCTCATCTGCTGAGACAGCAGAGGGGAGCCATTGGCTCCAGCTGCTGTCAATCACAGCCAGTGTGCCAATAAAAAGAAAGAGGGAGAGGGGCCAAGCCGCAGCTCTGTGTGTCAATATAAATGTAGGCCAGTGGCTCGAGAGGGAGCCTGCTTGGGTACCCTTATAGCAAGCTATAGGAGGGAGGGGCCCGATGCACTGTGGAGGACCCGAGAAGAGGAGGGGCTGCTCTGTGCAAAACCATTGCACAAAGCAGGTAGGTATGACATGTTTGCTATTTTTTAATACCACTTTAAAAAAAAGTTCACAATTGATTTTGAAATTGAGAACTGAATGCATGACTAAAGACCTGGTGTAAGATGTAATGATTTGGGTTTCTAGAACACTGGACTGACTGTTCATTGGGGTACAACCTATATGCTAAAGATGGTTTGCACCTAAATTGAGGGAAGTCTGATGTTCTTGCGGAGAGGTTTATGGGAAGGCTGGAGGAGTATTTAAACTAGGATTGAGGGGGGAGAGAGAATTAGATTACAATGGGGCAGAGAGGTCAGACAAAAGTCAGTCACTGTAGGTGGTGGAATGGGGAAAGATGGGGGGAGGGCTATGACAGGTGATGAGAAGGCTCCCGTACAGGGGCAGACTGACAACTCATGGGGCCCCCGGGCAATAGGGGATCATGGGGCCCCTGTGTCCTTGCCCAAACTCAAAAAAGCCTATGAAAAAGGCCAGGGACATCTCATGGGGCCCCCCTACTGACCCCGGGCCCTCGGGCAGTGCCTGAGTTTCCAAATGGTCAGTCCGCCCTTGCTCCTGTGTTAATGTTTATTGGAAATGGTACTATTTATACTAAAATAAAAAATCTGCAAAATATGCATGCAAAATGTAACAACATAATAAAGTATTGTTCATCAATGCCAAAAGTCTGACAAGCAAAATAGGAGAGTTGGAAGCTTTGGCGCATGAAGAGAACTTTGATTTAATTGGTATTGCTGAATTTTGGTTTCATTCCTCACATGACTGGACTGTTAATATTCCTGGCTATGTTCTCTTTCGGAGAAACAGTGTAAAAAGAAAAAGTGGTGGTGCCTGTCTCTATGTGAGAAGTGATCTCAAAGCGAGTGTAAAAGAGGACCTAGTTGATGGAGAGTGTGTTGAGGCTAAAGCACATGGTTGAGAGTACTACAAAGTTAAGCACTATAGTTTGTTATAGGCAACCCAATGTTATTAGGGAGGTGGAGACTCAGATCCTTGCACAGATAGAAAGGGCTGGCACAGGGATTATAATTGGAAATTTTAACTATGTTGAAATTAAATGGAGTACTGGCACTACAGTTAAAGGACAAAAATGTATAAATCTATTACAAGACAATTTTATGGTACAGTTCATAGAGGCCTGAATGAAATGATGCTCTGCTGAACCTGATAATCTCAGACCATTATTACTAATGTTCATATAAAAGAACAGCAGTGATCATAACATGATTTAATTTAATGTTAGTTGTAAACAACAAACATACACTGAAAAGATTAAAACACTTACCTGTAAGAGAGCAAATTTTCCAAGGCTAAGGGCTGCTCTCCAGAACATAGACTGGGAGGGAATATTGGCATAAATGAAAACAGAGCAGAAATGGGAATTCTTCAAAACCACTGTATGCAAACAAACTGCAAACTATACTCCCGTGGGCAATAAGCTTAAAAGGCTAAAATTAAAATCTAGGTGGCTCACAGCCAAAGTTAAAAATGCTATAAACAATAAGAAAAGCACTTTTAAAAAATATAAAAATGAAGGAACGCTATCATCATTTAAATGTTACAAGGAATATAACAGAATATGTAAAAAGGAAATCAAGGCTGCAAAATTAAACAAAAAAAGACATATTGCAAAAGAGAGTAAGACAAACTCAAAGAAATACTTGAAATATATTAATAGTAAAAAGGTCAGGTCTGAGCATTTGCACCGTTTACAAAATAATCTGGAGTGGGTGACTGGGGACAAAGTGAAAAACATTATTAAATATCTTTTTCAGCTCTGTATATACAAAGGAGCATGGGGGAGCTCAAGTCCATAATGGGGATGATATTGATACAGCCTCAAATGATCCACAATGGCTCAAAATTGATATGGTCCTGAAATATTTAGACAGAATAAAGGTAAATAAAGCACCTGGACCAGATGGCATACACCCACGAGTCCTTAAAGAATTGAGCTCTGTCATTTCAAAGCCATTGTTTCTACTTTTTAGAGACTCTTTAATGACAGTTAAAGTACTGCTGGACTGCTGTAAAGCCAATGTGGTGCCAATATTTAAAAATGGAGTCAATGTCTTTATGAGGTAACTATAGATATGTGAGTTTAACTTCTATAGTTGGGAAGATACTGGAGAGTTAAATAAAAGACTACATACAGAAGATTTGTTTTTGCTGGAAAAAAACATTTTAAACAAAAGTCAGCATGGATTTTTGAAAGACAGAAGTTGTCAAACAAATCTGATTTCTTTTTATGAAGAGGTAAGCAAACCCTTAGGCAAAGGACTGGTTATGGACATAGAATACTTGGATTTTGCAAAAGTGTTTGACACAGTTTCCCACACACATCTAATGTGTAAGGTAAAATCTACAGGCTTAGAAAAATCAGTTTGTAAATGGTTTGAAAACCAGCTGAATAACCACAGTTATTAGTGGTGTACCCAAAGGTTCAGTGTTGGAACCCTTACTTTTAATATATTTATAAAGGATATCGAGTCCAGGATCAAAAGCACCATTTCAGTCTTTGCAGATGACACTAAGTTGTGCAGTTCAATAACGTCCTTACAGGATATCTGCAACTTACAAGCTGACTTCATTGTATTGTTTGATTGGGAAACTGTGTGGAAAATAGGGTTTACTGTTAATAAATGTAAAGTTACGCACTTGGAGGCTAAAACTATGCATGCATCATACATTCTAGGAGGAGTACAACTGGGGGAATCAATGGTGGAGATGGATCTGGGTGTTCTGGTAGATAATAAGATGAATAATGGTATGCAATGCCCAGCTGTGGTTTCCAAAGCAAGCAAAATCCTTTCTTGTATTAAAGAGGTATGGGCTGCAGAGAGAGAGAGAGAGAGAGAGAGAGAGAGAGAATTTTACCCTTGTACAAATTGTTATTAAGACCTCATCTGGAATATGCTGTTCAGTTTTGGGCACCAGTTCACAAAAAGGATATCAGGGTACTGGAGAAAGTGCAGAGAAGGGCACCCAAATTGGTAAGAGGCATGGAGGAACTCAGCTATAAGGAAAGATTAGAGGAACTGAATTTATTCTCTCTTGAGAATAGGAGATTAAGTCACTAGTGGTGTAGCACAAGGCTCTGTACTAGGTCCTGTTCTTTTTAATCTATATGCATGTGATATAATTAAATGTTTGTTGGGTAAGGTATGTATTTTTGCTGATTTCGCATTGCTGGAAGATTGGTCAAAAGAGTGGAAACTGCAGTTCAATGTTTCTAAATGTAAAATAATGCACCTAGGGAAAAAGAATCCCTTGAGAGAGTACAACATTGGGGGTACAGTGTCGGCCAGCATTACAGTACTTTTCGTACTAGGGGAAAGAAATTGCAGATGATTGCAAAATGAGTAAACAGTGTGGCAAGGCAGTGGGGAAAGCAAATAGAATACAAGGATGCATCACTAGAGGGATCACCAGCAGGAGGAAGGAGGTCCTGGTTCCCCTATATAGAGATCTTTAGTTAGACGTCATTTAGAATACTGTGTCCAATTCTGGAGACCTCACTTACAAAAATATATTGATAAGATAGAATGAGTCCAGAGACAAGTAACAAAAATGGTGAAAGGTCTGGGGGATAAAACATATCAAGAGCGACTTCAGGAACTTAACATGTACAGTTTGGAGGAAAGAAGGTAAAGGGGAGACATGATTGAAACCTTTAAATACATCAAGGAGGTGAATAAGGTTCAAGAGGGCAACATGAAACCAAAATCAAGAACACAGAGATATGACCTTAAACTAACTAGACGAAAGTTCAAAATTAATCTCAGAAAGTACTATTTTACTGAAAGAGTAAATTAATACTTTGAATAAACTTCCAGCAAAGGTAGTGAGCCAGTCAACTGTAAATAGCTTCAAACATGCATGGGACAAGCACAGATCTATATTCAGACAAAAAAGTAAACAAAGAACCCCCAAAACAACAAAAAAAACAACCCCCCCAAAAGCAAAAACAAACAAACCAAAAAAACAGGCACACTCGATGGACGACTTGGTCTTTTACTGCCGTCACTTTTCTATGTTTCTATGTAAACTCAGAATAGAGTTATTTCCCCTAAGGTCATCACAGAGGAGAAGGGGTCACTCTTTACGTCTGAAGGAAAAGAGATTTAATCTCCAAATATGGAAAGGCTTCTTTACAGTAAGCTGTGAAAATGTGGAATAGACTCTATTAAGAGTTGGTTATGGGAAATTCGGTTGAATGTTTTAAAAAAGGCCCTGCTTCTTTCCTAAATGCACATAATAAAACTGCATACTAATATTTATAGATAAAATTGATCTAGAGAATATCCAATTGCCTCTTGGGGGATCAGGAAGGATTCTTTCCTCTACTGGAGCAAATTAGATCAGGCTTTATTGGTGTATCTGTGTGTGCGTGTGTCTTTTTTCTTTTTTTCCTCTGTTGGTTGAACTGGATGGACTTTTTTTCAACCAGATTAACTAAATAACTATGTAAATTACACTAATATGTTTTATCACATGTTAGTGATTGTGCTTACATATACTTTGGGTCAACCAACGGCAGTGAAAACACTGACCTGAAACATGTGATTGTCACATTTCATAACACACATTATGCGCTAAATTGTTAAAGTCATTGACTGACCATAGTGTATAGTATAAGTTTGACACTATAGGAATTACCAAAACAAGCAAAGGATGTTACTTCTAAGGATAAGCTTGAGGTTCAGTCCCAATAAATGTTTGGACCAAATCTTGGCTGTCCAGGCTTTTAGACAAAAGCCTGAACATTTACCAATATGAAGCGGGCGAAACGTCATGTATATTAGCACTGTTATACATAACAGCTTCCCGATGTCATTGGTTGTTAAGGATACAGGCAGGTGTCCCATATCATAATCGAAGTTGATCTACATAACTGGCAAATGTGATTCACAGTGGATTTACGTCATAGGACTTTTTTGTTTTAATTAAAGAACTTGTCAAAAATGTTGTGCTTTTTAACTGCTTAAAACTTTGTGTGTATGTGTGTTTGTGAATGAGAAGGGGTATTATGTACGCTGTACTTATTCACATGGGGGGTATCTGGGGACTCAAGAACTCCCACAACCATTAGACCAGGGTTGTGGGGAAGAGGCCTTTAATCTCACCAACATAGGGCAAGGTGCTTTGCAATGGGTCCACTCTGGCAAGGTGCCCCCCTTCATGTTGGAGGCATGTGGGCTGTTATGGTTCATGATGGGGGGGGTTCATGCTCACCCTCCTCTTTCTTGTCCTGCCAGACATTTTGTTTAGTTTAGTTTAGGGTATTTTTCTTGTTCAAACAATTTTATTAACAATAAAGCAGAATGGAACAAACAAGGAGACATTGCTAACGTACAATGGACATGGACGTGGCAATAGGACATAAAAAAATGCACAGTACATATGTCTATATACTACTAGCATAAACAGGTAGATAAAAGTTGACAATAAAAGACATTATTGTTCCAGCCAATCAAAGTAATGTCTCCCGAGTGCATTAAAGAAATAGGGGGAAGTTTGAAGGGGGGGTCAAACCGGGGTGGAGGGGGGGAGAGGGAAAGTGGGACAGCAACCATGACTCCATGAGCGTTCGACAGGTTTACATCAATCCCTGCATGCTACGTACAAAGGGCTATTGATTATATCCAAAGCGCATAGTATACAAATCAGGGGAGAAGGAGTGATTCGTCAAAGTTAGGGGGGAGGAAGCGCTCTACCCAGGGGCTCCATATGCGCAAGAATTTAGGAATCATGTCAAGAATTACGGCTTCCACCTTTGCATGTATCATGGCTTGTGTTATTCTAGTTTTGACGGCCGCGATACTCAGGGTGGGGGATTTCCAAGATTTTGCTATAACCTGTTTAGCCGCCGTCGTAACTTGCATAATGAGCTTAAATTGCGAATTGGAGATGCCAGGGGGGCATTGATTGAGTAGGGCTATTGTTGGGTCTGGTTGTAGGGTGATAGTGCTAAGTGTAGATATCATGGTGAAGATTTCACCCCAAAAGGTTCGGGCTATTGGACAGTCCCACCACATATGGTAATGCGTTCCTGGGTCCGTACAGCCTCTAAAACAGTTGGGTGAGTAATTAGGGGTAAATTTTGCGATTCTCGCCGGGACTAAGTACCATCGGGTTAAGACTTTATAATTAGTTTCCAATGCTACAATGTTCTGTGAGGATGATTTGGTGTTGGCCCAAATGCGGTCCCATTCAGACGGGTCAAATTTCTTTCCCATATCCGCTTCCCACTTATGGGTATACAGAGGGGGGGACGTGGTAATCGAAGTGGTGAGGAGTGAATATAAGCAGGAAATAAGCCCACGTCTATGAGGGTCTTTGTAGCATGCTCGTTCAAAGAAAAACATGGTGTCTGGCCGATTGGTTATTGTGGTATAGGGGGCGTAAAAGTGTTGTAGCTGCAAGTATCGGAATATCTCGGAGGCTGGGAGGCTATGCGTTTCCCGCAGCGAGGAAAAGGATTTAAACTTATTCCTCTGTAGGAAATGATGTGTACGGAGTAAATTAGCAGAGGAGGTGGCTTTAAATAAGAGGGGTGTCTGCCAAGCTGGGGGGAAAGCTGGGTTTCGCAGGAACGAGAGCATAGGGTTATGTGGTGATTGGAGAAGATAACGGGTTTTCAGTTTGTCCCATAAGGATAGAAATTGAGAAGTGATGGGGTTGGTTATAGGGCGGCGGTCTATCAGCCTCAACCAGAGTAAGTTTGCTGTAGATAAGGGGTCGCATTCTATCGATTCCAGCACAACCCATTGAGGGATTTCAAAAGTTGCATGGTATTTAGGCAACTGGGCTAAATGCGCTGCCTGGTAATATTTGCTAATATCAGGTAGGCCCAGGCCTCCACTGAGCTTAGGGCGATAGAGGGTGGAGCAAGGTATACGAGGACGAGTATTGCCGCATACATAGGAAAAGATGCAACGCTGCAGTGTGCGGAGGTAGTGAGGAGGTACAGGGACAGGGAGGACTCTAAACAGATATAGGATCTTTGGGAGGATTGACATCTTGATAACTGCTATTCTGCCGAGCCATGAGAGGTGGTTAAGCATCGGTAGATAGTTAGCTGCGTAAAGGTCTGATAATCTAGGTGTCAGTTTGATCCCCAAGAAAGGGATATGACACTGTGACCATGGGAATGGTAAAATTTGCTGTAAATGCGACAACTCTATAGGGGGGAGAGAAATGTTGAGTGCTGTTGATTTATTAGGGTTTATTATTAGACCCGAAAGCGCACCAAATGTCTCAAGGAGCCAGAGTAAGGAAGGGGTGGAAGTTAATGGGGATGTGAGAAAGAGCAAGACGTCATCTGCAAAGAGACACAATTTATGATGCGTGCCTCCTATTTCGAGTCCCTTAACATCCGGGTTAGCTCTGATTAAGAGGGCCAGGGGCTCTATAGCCAGAGCATAGAGCAGGGGGGACAGAGGACAGCCTTGTCTCGTGCCTCTGGAAATCGGGAACTGAGCTGATCTGTGCCCCAGATACCTAATTCTGGCCGAAGGTTCTCGATACAGCGAAAAGATCCAGGTTAAGAAGTGTGGGCCAAAACCCCAACGATGCAAAATATAGTTGAGGTATTGCCATGAGACTGTATCGAATGCTTTCTGGATATCTAGGGAGAGGAAACAGGCAGGAATATTACGAGACCTAGCTAAGTTTGCTAGAAGAGATGCACGCCTGATGTTATCTCCTGCTTGTCTAGTTGGGATAAAGCCCACTTAGTCGTTATGAATTAGAGAGCCAATACATAAGTTAAGATGTGAAGATAGGATTTTTGCTAACAATTTGATGTCAATATTAAGAAGAGATATTGGCCTGTAATTGGACCACTGCGTGTCATCAGAGTTCGGCTTTGGGATCATTGAAATGTTCGCTTGCACTGTTTCGTGGTTAAAGGTTTGACCAGATAATAGATCGTTAAAAGCATTAGTAAGGATGGGAGTGAGGAGGTGAGCAAATTTCCTATAATAAGTGGCTGAGAAGCCATTCGGTCCTGGGCGTTTCCGTAATTTTAGATTTTTAATAGCGTCTAAGGTTTCAGTAGGGGAAATAGGTCGCTCAAGTGCTACTAACTGGCACTCTGAGAGTTTTGGGAAGGAAATGGAACTTAGAAGGGTATCAGCTTGTGCGGGGTCAAAAGGTGTGGAAGAAGAGTAAAGCTGCGACAAATGTTTATGGAAAGTCTGTAGAATGAGTTCTGGGTTACTAGTGAGGTTGCCAGAGGAGGAGCGAATCCGGATAGGTTTAGTGAGCTGGTTGAGCCTACGAAGTGAGAGGGCCAAGAGTGTATTGGGTTTATTTGCCCTAGTATAATATTTATGTCTAGATCTACGTAGAGAGAGTTCCGCTTGATCTGTGAGAAAAAGATCTAGAGCCAATCTAGATCGCTCTAAGGCTTCACGATTGGCGGGCGTAGCAGCCGCCTGGAAAGTTTGATGGGAACGATCATAGGTTTGCTCCAGTAAGAGACGTTGTTGTCTTTTGGTTTTATTTAAAAAGGATGCTTTGCTAATGCAGAACCCTCTCAATACCGGTTTATGCACTTCCCATAACAGGAGAGGGGTTATATCAGGAGACTGGTTAAGAGTGAAATAGTCTTTTAGGGCTGCTTCAATTTCTAAACAGTGATCTGGGTTAGCAAGCAGGTTGTCATTAATGATCCAAGAGGATTCAGTAGGAGATGGGGCTAACGAGGCCATAGCCGTGAATACGGCGCAATGGTCAGTCCAAGGGATTGGAATTATTTCAGAGGTCAGGAGCCGAGGGGAAGAGGCTGTAGTAATGAATATATGGTCTATCCTGGAGAATGACTGGTGGGGATGAGAATAAAAGGTGTATTGGCGTTTAGTCGGGTTGAGTTCCCGCCATGTGTCTATCAAAGAATAACGATGTAGTATGGCTTGGAAGGTCTGTTTAGAGGCAGGGGTGGGGGATGGTTGAGGAGATTTGTCAAGAAAGGGATATATTACACTGTTAGAGTCCCCGCTAACAATTAGAGTTCCGTGCTTATGGTGGTCTATAACCGAGAGTAAGTGGGAGAGGAATGGTAAGGGGTCTTGGTTGGGGGCGTAATATGCTACAATGGTAACATCTATGTCCAGGAGTTGCCGTATTAACAGGAGGTAACGACCCTCCGGGTCTTTGATTGCGGTGCATAGCGTGAAAGGTGTTGTACGGTGGAAGGCTATCAGTACCCCCCTGCGCTTGGTGGTGGCAGAAGCTGTATAGACCTGTGGGTATCGAGGGCCAAAAAACTTAGGAGTGGAGTTGGGTGTGAAATGCGTTTCCTGTAGACAGACCACGTGAGCTTTAAGTGTAGCAAAGGTTCGGAAAGCCTTATTCCGTTTCTGTGGAATATTGAGACCCTGTACATTCAGGGTGAGGATATTTAACAAGCCCATGGGTAAAGTGCAAAGTGGTTTATATAGCGTGGCACTCCCACTCGTGATGTAGCCTGACGATCACTGCAGGGAATGAGAGCGTTACGAAGCGTGTTGTGCGAAGTCATGGAGTCATGTTGGAAGGAAGAAGGAGGGGTACGGTATGAAAAGGGTAACAGGTGAGAAGGGGTGTAGAAGACCATTTGCGGCATAGAAGGTGGGTTCCCTAAGGACATCCTGAATCAGGGTTGGCCAGGGAACAACAATAGCCCAAGTGTTATTAAATAACCAATAACACAGGGGCTAGGATGGAGTGTGCAGGTGCGCGGACCGTGAGGATGACAGCAGTGTATGTAATAAATGGTGACGAGGTCCCGGTTGAAAAAAGTAGGTACATACAAAGAACATTCGAGAAAATCAGGGATCCTAGACTCAGACGGCACTAGTAGTGCCAGTGAGACAGTGAGGCAACGTCAGTGCAAGGGTGTGGTATCTCATGTCACCAAAACCCAGGATCCCAAATATAAACTACAGAGGAGCTCAGGAGGGGGGGTGTAGAACAATCCCCAGGTATTGGGGCAACCAAAATTTAACAGGTAGAGGGAGAGTGGATAACCACGGTGTTAACCGTCATGGTGATAATCAAACGAGTATACCTTACGATGTATGTGGCAAAAAAAGGAGAAAGAAGAATACACGTGGAATATTGTTCAGTCCATGGTATCGTGCGAAGGTAGGCCCGGAGACGAAAAACGCCCCTGCTTGTGGAAATTGAGTTGACCTTCAGTTGCACGTGTTGGGAAGGACTTCCGCGGCGAGCAAGATGCGGACCTCCGCTTGGCGCTTTCTGAAGGTGTCACTGGGGGATGCAGTTGCAGGATCCGTAGGGTGTCTAAGAGGTCCTCTGGAGTCTTGCAGGTGTAATCCTGGGACTGGTATCGGAATCGCACTGCAAAAGGGAAGCTCCACCTATATTGTATGGCGTGTTGTTGGAGTACTTGTAGGTGGGGTTTCATAGCCCTGCGCTTGGAGATAGTTGTGGGGCATAGATCTTGGAATAGTTGGTAGGTATGACCTTGGAACTGTAGAGATTCTGCGTTGTGGGCAGCCTGCAGGAGTTGCTCCCTGGTACGGAAAAAGTGGAGCTTGGCTATAATATCGCGTGGTGGACCATCCGCGCGTCGTGGTGCTAACGCCCTGTGAACTCTATCCAATTCTAATCTGTCGATTGGGATAGCTGGAGCAAGCTCTTGGAACAGGGCTGTTATCGTTGATTGGACATCGACAATCGTTTCCGGAAGGCCACGGATACGCAGGTTTGAGCGCAGTGCTCGGTTTTCAAAGTCCTCCAGTCGTGTTAATAATGTTGCGTTTTCGTCACGCAAGAGATCAAGGTCATCCATACGCGTCTGAAACGAGGTGTCAAGACCATCTACCCTCTGTTCTAGGTCTGCAGTGCGCTGTCCCAGCTCACGGATTTCCCTAGAAAGTGTGGCAGTGATGCGGTCCGAGGTTTGCTTCAAAGCTTTATGTAGCATTTTTTCAAATCTTGATAATAGGTCAGGGGGTGTAAGGTCAGGCGTCATGGCTTGTGCAGGGACATCTGTTTCATTGTCAGACTCACCCTCAGATGTGCAGGGATGGCTGGGCTGCGGATCCTGCAGGGCTGCATATGCCCCTGCTGCTGCGTGCTTGCTTCCACGTGCTGGGGCGGTGGCCATCTTTGTGGAGGCCTTTGCCAGGGCCTCTTTAATAGTTTTGGTCGACGGGGGGACCTGGTGCCGGGGTGCCCCTTTGACCATTTTGCCATTTGCTAGGGGGGGGCTGTTATACTGTACTCAGCCCCCCCATGCTCTCTCTCTCCTCACCTCGGCTGCGTTATGCTGTGTGCAGTGGTGGGCGGGCCTAAGGACGGCTGACAGTGGGGAGCCAGTCCCTGTCGGATTTCTCCGACCTGTTGCGGAGGATCCGCCACAGACCTGGGCGGATCGGACCCTGGGATGGGTGCCGTGGGGATTGGATCCCCCCTGAGTGAATTGCGGGCCGGGACCCGCTGCTTCGAGGTGCCGTCACCCGACGGGGAGACGGAGCCCCATCGGGACATGTCCGTCCCGCCGGCAGCGCATGTGCACTCCAGTTTAGGGTATTTTTATGAATCTTTGGAAAGGGAAACCACAAATGTTTTTCATGATTATTGCATTGTGTTACCCTTAAAATTCAAACAAGAACCAAAGAGTCTGGTATAAAATTTTGGGGGACGTCATGCCACTTTTTTATTTTTTTTTAGACCTAAAGAGCCTGGTATTATTTGAGGGGGGGGATATTATTTTTTACCTACTAGCATCTATGCCAGACCCTTATCTAGGAAAATGGTCTGGTATAGATGAATTGAACCCCTGCCTGCTTTGTTTACAAACAGAATGAAGCAGCTGGGAGCTGTCATTTTGCTGACAATTTAAACACACTTTTTTCTTTGTAAATGTCAGTGTTGATGCAGTAGGTTGTATACATCACAGAGATTTGTTCATTTACAGGCAGGGTCAGGGTATCCTGCAGTCATGTTTTTTTAAGTAGGTTTGAATTTTAATTTTTTCACTTTAAACATAACTAAAATCACTGCTCCCAGCTGAATGAAATTTTTTAACAATGCCATTTGTTTAACAATTCTTTGCCTATTAGCATAGAGAATGGCAAGGACCTTTTTTTCCCATCTCCTGTTGTCTTAGAAGGGGTTCAGATTTGAAACCATATCTTTGGTCACTTTCAATGAATCTTGCTTGAACCAAATCCAGCTACAGTATGCTCATCTCATCACCTGTCTCTTTTCCTATATTTATATCTTAAGAGTTTTTCTCTCAGTACTCTTTTACCTGCTCCACAACTAAGTATATAGTATGTGATAAATACAAGGTTTGGTCAACTTCATCCCTCCAAGTGCATATTTGTAATCAAAAGGGCCACAGTCACTCTTACAGAATTTGAACATGTTAAGAGTATCAGTTGTTCATTTGAATAGCAGACAAAAATTGCAAAAGTGAGGTATATCAAAAGCAGATAGATTTTTTTTTTGCATAAAGAGGATAATAAAAAGCACAGAAGAAAATATAAAAAGTGTTACGCGTTGACATTGTATTTAAATGTCTCCTATTTAGATTTATGCAAGTAACGCATATTAACCTCCCTAGTGGTCTGATTATGTCCATATTTCTGTGCTCAAAGCGGTACATTTTTTTGCATGAAAATATGTATTTTTTTTTTTGTAGGCCTGTAATTTTTAGGAATAACTCACTGAAATCTGTCCGAACAAGAGTCTAGTAAATATCCCCGGTATGTTAAAATTTGAAACACAAAATCATACATTATAATTAATAAATAATCATAATCATAATAATATAATAATAATAATAAGTTTAATGCAGTAATATAATCAAACCAAAAACACTGAAATTTGAAATATAGCGCCAAGTTCGCACATCACTGAGCAAAATAGCAAAATCGTTTTCAGTGTCTGATGACGAATTTCCCCACAAATCATTATCACTCAATTCTGCAAGTGGTTCTAATTTACTATCGCTGTTCTCTAGCTGGTCTAAAACCACTTTTGACCTAAAGGGACGCTTTTTGGACGCCATGGACATTTCTCAGTTTCCAGGTAGAAAGAACAGTAAAAATGCAGACAGGGCACAGGACAAAGCACTCGGGACAAAATGTATGTGAAATGGTTTGTCACAGTAATATTTTACTATGTTATTTAAGTGAATTTAGTGAATGTCACATTTTGTCATTTTCAAATTTCCCGCCGCTCCGTCTCCATACGTCCCGACGTTGCAGGGGACGGAACCCAGAAGACAGATGCCGGCATCCGCCGGAGGACATTACAGGGGACACTGCAGGAGGGACATCGTGGGAGCGCAGGACAAGGTAAGAGAAGAACATATCCTGGAGCAGCGCCACATGGTAAGCCAGAGTGTAGCTTGGGGTTACCGCTTGTGGTACTGAAACTTTACCCTGAGCTACACTCGGGAATACCGCCAGGGAGGCTACATGATTGCCCATAAGGGTTTGACCTTTACATATAACAAAACAAAAAATGAACATTCATTTTGATATGCATATTATAAAGATTTCCACATAACTTATTCTCAGACTCTTTAAAATCTAAACGTTTTACAAATGCTATTTTGTATGTAAAGCATATGAGACATACACTAAATGTAAATCTTTTGGTAACTTCAACTAATAAAATAATGCCATATTAATAGGCTTTATTGTTTAGTTAAGGTATAATTTGCTAGAGCTCAAAATGTGCCATAGGTTCACAGAACAAATAAAATTAAAGTGTCTTGTTATTGATGTGAACTCACAGGGTTGGATGTAATGAAAACCAAAGACCAAGTTGTTATATAAAGCCAAGAAATAACGTGTGACTTGTGATATGACTTATGACTTTTCAATTGTCATTTTCCATCAATCAGTTCTAATTTTCCAATTTTCCACTGTCAAATCTTAGGTCAGATAAAAAAAAATCATCTGATCTGACACTGTTAAGTCAAACTGACTTCTGATAAAAAATATATTATTTTATAAATTGTTGTTTTCTTGTAGTATACCATGTTCATTACATACAGTATCTATAAGTATTAAAATGCAATGCATTCACTATTGAATTATTAAATGTGTTTAAAATCAGCCAAAATGTCAAAGCATTAATTGACGCTTTGCAGCGTCGCCATTTGGTGGCCTGGGAAAACCGTGATAAAGATACGGCGGTTCTGCCTGCCCCAGCCCCCGCTCCATCACCCGCTCCGTTACTTGCTCCGTCACCCGACGTCAATCGCCCTCTATCAGCCAGTCAAGGCTCCAACACCTCTGCTGAGGGGAGTTGTCGCTCGTTGGCATCTTCCGCTCGTTCAGATGCTCCTTCTCCTGCTACTCCTCTTCACGGATTCCGTCAGCAGTCTTTCTTGGAATCCGTTTCCAAGAGACAACAGTTTGCGAGCACGCACCCGACGGTGCAAAAGCTGAACGTCCTCCTGTCCAAGTTGCTGGTGCTGCAGTCCCTCCCTTTCCAAGTGGTGGACTCAGCACCTTTCCGAGAAATGATGGCTTGTGCCGCGCCGCGGTGGAGAGTGCCAAGCCGTCATTTCTTCGCCAAAAAGGCAGTGCCAGCCCTGCATTCACATGTAGAAGAGATGGTGGGCCAGTCTTTGAGCATGTCGGTCTCTGCCAAAGTGCAAGGCAGCGCCGACGTGTGGAGCTGTAACTACGGTCAGGGACAGTACATGTCATTTACGGCCCACTGGGTGAACGTGGTGCCGGCACAGCCGCACCAGCAACTTGGACAGGTCACGCCGCTTTTGCCTCCACGTTTGCACGTCCTTGGTCCACAAAAGATGTCCGCCTCTACCACCTCTTCTTCCGCCGTGTCCTCAGCTGCCACCCCCGTGCCAAGTCCCATTACCCGACCGGCATATCACATGTGCAGGGCGCAACGGTGTCACGCTGTGCTGCACCTGGTATGCCTTGGCGAATGTAGTCACACAGGGGAGGAACTTCTCAGTGTAATGAACAGAGAAATCGACAGATGGCTGTCTCCGCGCAAACTGAAAATCGGAACCATGTTGACCGACAACGGAAAGAACATGGTGTCTGCTCTGCGTCAAGGAAGGTTGTGCCATGCGCCATGCATGGCTCACGTGTTCAATCTGGTTGTCAAGCGGTTCCTAAAATCCACCATCCCACTGCAAGACATCCTTAAAATGTCACGTAAACTTTGCATGCATTTCAGCCATTCCTACACCGCAAAGCACACCCTCCTTGAGCTGCAGCAGCAGAACGGAATTCCACAGCATCGCCTGATCTGCGACGTTGCAACAAGGTGGAATTCAACCCTACACATGTTAGACCGCCTTTACGAACAGCGAAAGGCCATCACCGATTTCCTGATGTTACAAGTGGATAAAGGTACTCCCCTGTGTAACTTAGATGTCAGCCATTGGCAGCTCATGCGTGACACCTGCCGCTTGCTCAGGCCCTTTGAGGAGGCCACGCTATTCGTGAGTCGGCAGGACTATGGGATGAACGACGTCATTCCTTTGTTGCACGTCCTGGAACAAATGCTGTTAACAATTAATGGTCAGGGTGCGGTAGACGTGGTGCACAGATCTCAACGCCACATGACCCCTGTGGGGGCAGGACAGGAAGAAGAGGAGGAGGTAGAGGAGGACATTTGTGCTCAGGAATTATTGAGTGAAATGGGTGGTTTTTCCACTCAGCGGACAGGAGTGGAGGAGCAGGAGCATCTGGTAGAGGAGGAGGAGACAGAGGACCCAGACGCACCGTGGCAGTATGCTGTGGAGATGGAGGCAGGGAGTCCCTCGCATTCCTTGGCACAAATGGCCCATAGCATGCTCGCTTGCTTGCGTAGCGACAGCCGAATAATAACCATCAGACAGAGGGATGACTTATGGCTGTCCACCTTGTTGGACCCTCGCTACCGTTCAAAAATGGTGGCCTTTTTCACACCTGCTGAGAGGGAGGCCAAAATAACGTACTATAAAAACCACCTATGTAGTCAGTTGGTCTCTGCCTTTCTGCGCCAACGTCCATCCTCAGACACTGTGGGCCCTGTGCGCTCGCGTTCCGCTGCCATGGCAGCAGGGGAGGGGTGGGGTGGTAGGAGTAGTGGCAGCTCCACCAGCAGCGGCTGCCTCAGTCTGCAGTCGATGATGAGTAGCTTTCTTCACCAGCGCAGTGAGGAAACTACTAACCAGCCGCAGCAACAGCAGCATCAGGTGGACCTGGAGCAGGACCTCAAACAACAGGCTTGGGCCTACTTGGACAGCACCCTGCCAACCGAGGTAGACAATCCCCTTGACTACTGGGCAACGAAACTTGACCTTTGGCCCCAACTAGCTGAATTTGCCCTTGAAAGGCTGTCATGCCCGGCCAGTAGCGTGGCATCGGAGCGCGTGTTTAGTGCGGCAGGAGGTATTGTAACTCCGCGGAGGACACGACTGTCCACCCAAAGTGTGGAGAGACTCACGTTTGTGAAAATGAATCAGGCGTGGATTAGTCTGGATTTCAAACCACCAGTTCCTGACACAACTGACTAAATCCGCCATGAATCCTGCCCCAAACATGTGCCACTTTCAGGTCTCCTCACACTGCTGGTGTGTTCCATTTTTTGTCATAGGGTGCTGGCAGATTACGGGCCTCCCATTGCTGCTGCCAGGCCCGTAATCTGCCATGGGCCCCCGTACCGCCTCCTCATGCTGCTGCCAGGTCCAGAGTCTCTCATGGGTCCCTGTACGGCCTCCCATTGCTGCTGTCTCCATCGCCACACTCTGCCATGTGCCACTTTCAGGTCTCCTCACACTGCTGGTGTGTTCCATTTTGTCATAGGGTGCTGGCAGATTACGGGCCTCCCATTGCTGCTGCCAGGCCCGTAATCTGCCATGGGCCCCTGTACCGCCTCCTAATGCTGCTGCCAGGTCCAGAGTGTGTCATGGGTCCCTGTACGGCCTCCCATTGCTGCTGTCTCCATCGCCACACTCTGCCATGTGCCACTTTCAGGTCTCCTCACACTGCTGGTGGGTTCCATTTTTGTCATAGGGTGCTGTATGGCCTCCCATTGCTGCTGCCTCCACCGCCACACTGTGGCTCCACACTCTGGTTTTGGCCCTGTGACTGCCCAAATTAGTGAAGTGTGCGGTGATTCTAAGATCGACGGCACTCATCTGCATGTCATACTGACTGACGGTATTATTTCTCTTCCCCAGCAGACTCCAAGGGCATTTAAATTAAAGGTACAGTGTTCTGCACTAATATGAATGCTCTCTGAAGCCTAGAAACACCCTTTTATAAGTTAAATTTGCAGCGAATATATTCGCATTGAATTGAATTTATTCCTCGAATTCGCCGAATCAGCCGAATCGAATTTTTGAATACTTCGCTCATCTCTACATATTAGGCTACAACCGCTTATATTGGCATGGAAGTAGGCACATCTCAAGTTGATTCTCCCCCACCTCCAGACTGTCCTGATCCCATTGCAACCTTCCTTACTACAGGCCAGCCAGTCTCAGATTCAACACTGAAAGATATGCCCTGTCCCTTAGAGCATCCCTGCAAGCCGACATACTGTCCTGTATGCACAATTTTACAGGGGAACTCCGTGAAGTGGGTGACACAGTGGAGCAGTTTGAAGATAAAATGGGAGAATATGCCTCCTCTTTCAATTCTCTTGTCGATGCTCATAGTGCTCATGATGATGATATTCAGGGGCTCAAAGCAAAAGTAGCAGACCTAGAGGATAGATCCTGAAGAAATAATATAAAGATACGCGGGATCCCTGAATCAGTCCAACAAGCCCAACTGTCTCATTATGTACAAGATCTGTTCAAGTCTGTGGCCCCTCCTTGTCAATAGAAGACCTCAACATAGACTGGATCCACAGAATCCCGAAACCAGCTCACCTGCCTCAGTCTATTCCAAGGGATGTGTTATTTAGAGTATACTTCTTCCAGGCCAAGGAGAAAGTCATGTATGCCTTTCGCCACGCAGTGCATCTACCGGAGAAATTTCCTAAGCTGCCACTTCTTCCTTACCTATCACAATGCACCCTACAAAGACATAGGAACCTATAGAAAGTCACCAAAGTTCTCCGGAACCACAAGATCATGCACCACTGGCGATACCTGTGTCTTGGTTATTACCTAGATAAAATAATGTGCAGCGCCAAAATCAATAAAATATAAAAGGTACATATAAAACAATAAATTGAATTAAGAACTGTTCATAAAGTGACTAGAGGTGCTCAAAGAAATCCTGCGTTCTTCTATAATTCGGTGCTTGTGCAATCATGTGTGGGAGAAATGCGCACTCACCGAAATGCATAATAAAATGCGCGTTAAAAGATTAAATCCTGATGTCATCAAGGTCATCCAAATCTGGGCAGGAATGGGATTGAATCCCTCACAGAATGGGTATGGGTCCTGGGGCGTCTGATGTGAATCAGAAGGGTGCCAGAGATCCCTTTAAGGGATGGATGGGACCAGGTATACAGGAGGCTCCCTCTCTGGAAACTGGATGCAGGGTTGTCTGCAAATTAATACTCCCCAGGGGAGTTAAAGTAGAAGTATACCCATAGTGTAGTAGTTAAGTTTAATTGAGTAAATAAAACATCCAGATAAAAACATCAGACATCCAGGTAAAATAAAAATCCAGGTATAACATTAGACATCCAGGTAAAATAAAAATCCAGGTATAACATTAGACATCCAGGTTCAAAAACTGTGTGCAGTGTATGCAATGGGACTAACCGTCCTCAATCAAAGATGGCCGCCGGAGCTCCACGTTGCTCCGGCGGCATGACGTCACAGCGTTATTGGCTCTTTCTTACACGTTTTGGGTACATGCACGTCATCAGAGCGGAACACCAATAACACCAAGCTGCGCGCCGTCAGTTTATATAGACAATGGCGCATGCGTATTCCACAGGCGCCATCTTTAAAGAGACCAATTTTAGTGCGCACGTGCGACTAAGTGTGCGCCATTTTTCCGTGGATCTTTATCTTTTTTTTTTTTTTATTATTTTACTAACATATAAAGAATTTTTTATCTTTATCTAATTTGTTGATACTTCAAGTATAATATGGTTATTAATCTTATGCGCTCGCATATACTTATTTATCTATTGGTTATTACCTGAAATGGGGAAACGTCCACTGTCACATCTCTGGAGAGCGGTCTCCAACTGCTTAGAAGAAAGACATTATTTCAGAAGAAAATCCTCACCTTCACACTGACACTAACATCCTAACTCAAAACTTGCGCAGGATTACTACCTTCCTTCACCTTACAGAGGAAAACCTCTCACTCAGCCTAAAGCTATATCTACTTCCCATCATCCATTTACATCCACCAAATGGGATTTAAAATAGTCTCACTAAATACTAGAGGCCCAAACCACCCAGCAAAAAGATCCTTGATGGTGAAAGAAGCTTCCAACCTCCATGCTGACATTCTCTACATACAAGAGACTCATTTCCATGCTCTCTACAGCCCAAGATTCAGCTCCATATAAAAAACGAGGTGTACTGACAGCAGTAAAGAACTCTCTATCTTTCAGCTGTAAGTACAGGCGTACCTCAGTTTACAAATTAAATGTGCTCTGCGGGACTTTTCGTGTTGCGAAAAATTCATAAACCAAAACACAGTTTCCCATAGGAATGCATTGAAAACCAATTAATCCATTCCGGAGGTCAGAAAGAAAGTAAAAAAAAAAGTATTTTATCTGTTCAAAACTCTTTATAAAGTGCACTTTAAAGGCATAAATACTGTACAGGGACATGATTAAAAATTAATTTGTAAATGCATTGAAAACCAATTAATCCATTTCGGAGGTCAGAAGAAAGTCAAAAAATGTTTTATCTGTTCAAAACTCTTTATAAAGTGCACTTTAAAGGCATAGTACTGTACAGGGACATGATTAAAAAAAAATCGTAAATGCATTGAAAACCAATTAATCCGTTCGTATTGCGAAAAAAATGTATAAACCGAGGCATTATTTTCAATGGATTTTCATTCGTAAACTGAAAATTATGTTAACCGAGGCATTCGTAAACCGAGGTACGCCTGTTCTCTATCCTGGATCCAAAAGGCAGGTACATTGTCCTATTATGCAACATAAATAACCAACCTTACAACCTGGTGAATGTGTATGCTCCAAACACCCATCAAATCTGCTTTCTCCACAAACTACTCTGCAAAATAGATAAAATCAAATATGGTCGACTACTCGGGGACTTCATTCTAACAGTAGACCCTGCTACAGACTCATCCAAGCCACCTAGGAGATCGATGCCTACTCTTCACCCTTTATTGCACTCTGAAGATCTATTTGATATCTTGCGCTGTCATCATGCGTCTAAAAAGGACTTTACTTTTCTCCCAGACATGCTACATATACTCATATAGATTAGTTTTTTACAGACAAATGGTTACACCAACAGGCCTCCTCTTCCTCTATTTCAGACATCACATGGTCTGACTATACAGTTATCTCTTTATATATAGAGAAGAAGGAATCCTGTCATCTGGTACACCTATGGAGATGCAACTCTATGGTTATCAGCACCCCTACTAATGTAGCTTTGCTCACTCAGCATCTCTGGGATCATATTGAAACAAATGCTGCCTCTTCCAAGATAATTCCTTACTTTGGAATGCACATAAGGCTTATATGAGGGGTATAATAATCCAATTTAGCGCCCGAGCAAACTTCGATCATCACATTCTTCTTCACAAACTTAAACTTGAGCTGAGAGGACTTCTGTTTGAACAGTATGATAAATCTGCAAGAACCCTCAAAATTAAACAGTACTCCAATGATAATCGGGCTTTCAGCAAAAAGACTTAAATCGCAAAAAGCTAAAACTAAAATATCCCACCTCTTCCTTCCTCTCACTAACCATAAAGTCACTAATTCCCAAAACATAGCAAACTCATTCACAGACTATTACAGTACAATCTCAAAAATGACCAACCTACCCCCAACCCAATACCCAGGCCCTTTCTGAGGAACACTTCTATACTCTGAATGTCCCCTTTACCATGAATAAGATCATCAAAGTTATTGACTCTCTCCCTAACAGGAAATCCCCAGGCCCCGATGGCTTTACAAATTATTACTATAAACTCTTTAAAGCTCAAATGACCCCATATATATGCTCTGTTTTAGAAGATGCTGTATCCCAAGCTTCCTTTCCCCTGGAGATGCTGAGAACTTATGTGGTAACCATTCCTAAACCTGGCAAGGAACCAACACCCCTGCCAATTTTAGACCTATTTATTTGCTCAATACCAATGTTAAGTGTTTAACATCCTTCTTGAATTGATCAAACTAGACCAAACTGGCTTTACCAAAGGCAGACAGGCTTCTGATGCTACTAGGCACCTAATTAATCTTCTACATCATGCTGAGACCCATCGGACGCCTTCCCTTCTCTGGTCCTCTCTTTGGATGCGGAGAAGGCATTTGATCGGATCCATTGGGGTTATATGACAAGTGTACTGTCCAAATTTGGATTCCAAGGACCCATCCTATCGGCCATTGTGGTTCTATACTCATGCCCATCCGCTCAGGTATACACATCCAATTTTCTCTCTAGACCGTTTGAAATTACAAACAGTACACACCAGGGATGCCCTTTGTCCCTCTCATATCTCAAATTGCTGATAAAGCTGCTCGCTGAAGCCATTCGCTCTCACCCCCAAATCACAGGATTCCACATTGGCCAAACTGTCCTTTCTATTAATCTCTTTGCAGATTACATTATTCTCCTCCTCACTATTCCTCATACCTCTCTACCCCAGGTACACCACATTCTATCTAGTTTCAGTAACATCTCTTATTGCAAGGTACATTTCTCCAAATCATTATTTTAGACCTAGGCACCCCTGAACTGGATAAAAACTCACTACAAGAGTCGCTCCCATATTTATGGACCTCCCAAGGAATCCCATATTTAGGTAAAACCCTGGCCCCTACCATGAAACAACTTGCCCAAATTAACATTCAGAATTTATCAAAAAAATATCCCAGGAACTTGTTCAACTAGCTAAATTTGAATGAACCTGGTCAGGCCACCTTGCATCCTATAAAATGCTTATTCTTCCCCAAATTCTTTACCTTTTCAGGACATTAACCATTCCAAATACATTTTAGCGCTGAACACATCCCATAAACAGTTCATATAGCAAGGTAAGAGAGCTAGATGCTCTCATGCTCTTCTGATTAAACACAGATGAGCAAGAGGGCGGGGAATGATAGATATCAAAGACTATTATCTGGCTGCCTGTCTGGACCAACTCAAACATTAGTTTTTACCCACATACTCCACACCTTAGCTAGCGATTGAACGCACCCTTGCTCCCGCTCTTGACCTCTGTTATCTCTTGCAGACTTATGGCAACCTTTTCACTTAAATTATTTTTCTCTTGACAATATATTAATTCATACCACATATAAACCTTCAGCCTCGGATAACAAAAGGTACTAATGCCATAGATGACATAATGACAAAAGGGTCACTCCTTACTATGGAAATATTGAGGGAGAAATTTGGGCTAACGGATATGGACCATTTCATGTATCTCAGAGAACAGCACTTCCTTTTAACCTCATCTCCTCCAGAAATCCGCCTTCCTAAACATTTATTGCACTTTTTCCTATCTCATTCTCCCAAATGTATGAGTATCTCCTTAATATACAATATCTTGAAAGATAAACTAACTTTACTTAAAGTAGGAACTCCTATTTTGATTCCTTCCAATGGAAAAACGCTTTTATGTCGATTTACAAAGCCTCACATTGTGTTCAGCACTGGGAACTAATGCAAAACATTTCTCTCTGTTGGAACCTCACTCCTTACCAATTAGCCCAAATCTCTCCCTCCCATTCTCCACTATGCTGGTGTGGATGTGGCCAAATTGGTAATATTCTCTACATCTTATGGACCTGTAAAAGCATTGTAAGTTTCTGGAACAAAATTTTTACAGTAATTTCAGAACTGACAGGTCGGGTAACTGCACCCAATCAAGCTTTGGCTGTTTGGAACCTTGGTATTGATGACATTCCTCACCCTTTTTGAGTAATCTCCTGATAGCCAAGCATTGGAAAGCCCAATATGCTCCCAACCATCTGAAGTCCTTGCGCTTCTTAAACTCCATCATTCGTATGAATACACTCTAGCACTATGGTCCGGCCAGATCTTGGCCTTTGAATCCTGGTGGGAGCCCTGGACCACCTGGACTAAAGATTGATATTAGCCTCTCCCCTATATTTACTCCTAACATGTTCTATGTGATATTTTTTGCCTGATCCTCTGCACCAACAATATTTGATGACCAAATTACCTATGCATCAACTGTTTTGTGTTTCTGTTTGTTCTCATCTTCTCTTTTCATATAAGGTCAATATTTATATGTGTAAGCCCACACACAGCGGAACAACCTGTATGTTTCTTTTAAAAATGTAATAAACATTTATTGAAAAAAAAAAAACTGGCCAAATATGGCCATTTAATTCACCTGTTCGGATTCATGGTCAACCAGAACCTGAAGTTCTTCCCTAGTTGACATTATTTATATGTATTATATAATAATAAGGGTGCTAATTTGGGAAAAATAACATAGAACAAAAGAGTGGTTATTCATAGTAACCAATTGGATAGGTTGCTTCATTTGAAGGATGACACCTGATTAGATGTTAAAAACATACCTGTATGAAAAAATCTCTTTTGTTAAAAAATGTTTGTGTAGTGAAATGTATGGAATCAATGGCCAAAACACAAGTCATTGGTGAAATAATTACACACATTGTTAAGTGAGTATTAGGGGACCTCCAGTGCTTAGTGCTAGCACTATTCTCTTTACAATGACAGTTGTCATAATTTTCTGAAAGCAACAGAAAGCAATATTATATAATTGTGGAACATTCATAAATCTAATTTTATTATTGTGTTCTACTTAAATTCAAAGCAAGTGTTTGATGAATATGATGGAGGAGAAACAGAATAACATCCAATAGATCTAGGGACTGGATACTCAGAACTGGGTAAAACTGACTTTATATGGTATACTAGCCCATTAGATAAGACACAATACTGATTTTTCAGCATGAGGTGGAATTAAACTTGATCATATTGAACATATTGACTATCCGTTAGAAAAAAATGACACCCAAGACAAAAAACAAACAATCAGTGGTTAAGTTGTCTACTCATACAGAATACAGGCAAAGGATTAAATGCATTGGGATACGTTTGGTTGTCATACTGTTTTGCTGCCTGTCAAAATGTATGCACATATAAATATGTTTCAGATGTGCTAACAGTACTATTGATAACAATTTTCTATTTGCACTAACATTTAAATGTTTAGGAGAAGCTTTCAGGGTGTTCCCTTCTCAGTCCAAGCATTACTTGGATTGAGAAATAGGAAACATCTTAAATGTTTGTCTTGACAATTTAAAATTTAAATGGTAATGAAAATAAAAAAATTATCACAGATAATACTCAGTTGTTAATGTGCTGACATGTAATGTACCATTCATGTCAAATCAAAACACAATGGTTTCAAATTGTATAACTCTTATCAAAGCAATGTTTGGTAATGCATTCATTATAGTCTGAAAACTTGCTGGACCTTCTAAAAAAATACATATAATTGTTCAACTTTACAGAAACTTCTGGGAATCCTTCATGCGGGGAGAATGGGGAAATTATTTTAATAAAGTTGGTTCATTGTAGTTCCACCCCCAGCCAAACACACACACTCACAGACACACACACATATATATTATAACGTTAGGTGCGCAAAATGTCATGGCATAATATCTTTTTTATGCAATGTATTCCATTAGGAAACAGTTCTGAATTAAATTCAATTAAAAGGTTTACACAAAGCTATGTACACACATAAAGCTATACTAAGCTTTTCCTTTAAGTAAGTTCTTGGTCAGTAACCAAGTATAAATAATTTATTACAACTCATTCTGAAAATTGTGTTTATTTGCTGGCTACATCAGAAAAATTGATCAAATGATCCAAAACACTGTTTATCATTAGAAATGCCAAATCACAAGGGGCACCATGGAAAAATTAGTTTCCTAATGGCTGGGCATTTTACTAATGATCTATCAGTATCAATTCAAGGAAGTAGCTTTGGCAATACTTAAGACGGAAGGACAAGGGAATTTACATACATTAGAAGAAACAGATTAAATCAAGGTTGATGATTAATGATTCATTATGGAATCCTTCAACATTTGACCTAATCTAAAGAATTGTTTCCTCAGCACTATTCACACCAAAGGTTTCTCACCTCATATGGATGCTTCTGGTCATTATAATCTTAGGTTTAGTAATCAGGTATTTTATTCCTGGTACATTTGACATTCTAAATTAAAACATTAACCTTTCCTTTGAAAATATTGACTAATATAAACCTTTCTTTACCTTTAGTAAGGTATTACTGTATAGCGCATAATGGAAGGTGGGGGGGAGGGGGGGTTGACAAATGGCATCAAAAATTCCCCCCACTAAATAAACATTAAAGTACACTATTACATTGGGGAAGCTTAATTTATAGATCCATTGTCAGGGTAAGGAAGCTTCGCATTGGCGCACATCTATGCGCCGACACTGGTTGCCCGTTGGCTGTTACAGTGCGTGTGCACATGTGCATGTGGTTGCGCGCACGCGTGCACACCCGTTGCCATTCGGGCTATTTAAACCCCTGGTGCACAACACTAGCAGAAGAATTTAAAATGGATCTCCCCTTCCACTATGGAGATTTACATGCCCCTTGTTGTCTGGTGGTCTTCTGTCCTGTAACGATGTGGTGGTAGGTTGACTACAGCCTAGGCTTTCAAAAAGTGGTTTGAATATTGTTAAAGGATAAGTTTAACTTTGGGAACATTTTACATGTTCCACCTGTCTTTAGAGTGGAACATGTAATATGTTCCCACCGCTGCAGCTGCTGCCCAACTCCAACCCCCCATGAGAGTAGTATGGGGAGAAGCTCCCAGTACTAACTATCAGTTTTTGAACACATCAAGGCTGTGCAGAAATCTTCCCCACACGGCCACATTATTCGCTTACAGAGTTCTGTGAATGAATGAACTACAAGTCCCGACAGCCTTTGCGTCTGTCGGCTTGTAGTTCTCAATGAACTACCATGGCACTGTTGAGTGCTGTGGTAGTTAATTGAGTCTTCCTATCAGACTGTATCTTCTTGCCTGCATGGGATGTACAGGCAAGAAGATACACTGACAGTTTGCAGGAGTCCTGCATGGCACCAGTGATCTGCTGATTGCTGGCACAATGCTTTCCAGGCTAAAAAAATAAATAAATAGGAAATGCACATTCTTTTTACATGCAAAATATGAGCATTTATTTTTTTTTCTTTTTTAAGTGAACTTATATTTAAGCATTGGTTAACCTAGAGAGCACAGATCTAGACCTCAGAGAGAACTTTCTACAGGGAACCAAAGAGTAGAATTGCAGTAAGAGCCACTATTTCAAACAATATGGGCAATAAAAGTAGCAGTTTTTACCATAAGCTTGAGTTTTGTGTTACATTTTACAGATGGGAAAATCATATTTCTATATCAATATCTATGTTTCTAGGTACAGACGTACCTCGGTTTACGAACTCCTTGGTTAACATAATTTTCGGTTTACGAATGAAAATCCATTGAAAATAATGCATCGGTTTACATATTTTTTCACAATATGAACAGATTAATTGCTTTTTAATGCATTTACAATGTTTTTTTTAATCATGTCCCTGTACAGTACTATGCCTATAAAGTGCAACTAATAAAGAGTTTTGAACAGATAAAACTTTTTTTGACTTTTTTCTGACCTCCGCTACGGATTAATTGGTTTTCAATGCATTTACAAATTTTTTTTTAACCATGTCCCTTTATGCCTTTAAAGTGCACTTTATAAAGAGTTTTGAACAGATATAACTTTTTTTTACTTTTTTCTGACCTCCAGAATGGATTCATTGGTTTTCAATGAATTTACAAATTAATTTTTAATCATGTCCCTGTACAGTATTTATGCCTTTAACCACTTGCCTACTGGGCACTTCTACTCCCTGCCCAGGCCAATTTTCAGCTTTCAGTGCTGTTGCACTTTGGATGACAATTGTGTGGTCATGCAACACTGTACCCATATGAATGTTTTATAATTTTTTTGAGACAGATAGAGTTTTCTTTTGGTGGTATTTAATCATCTCTGGGTTTTTTATTTTTTGCTAAACAAACCAAAAACAACTAAAAATTTTGAGAAAAACATTTTTTTCCTTAGTTTCTGTTATAAAATGTTGTAAGTAAGTGATTTTTCTCCTTCACTGATGTGTGCTAATGAGGCTGCAGTGATGGGCACTGATAGGCTGCACTGATGGGCACTGATAGGTGGCACTGATGGGCACTGATGAGGAGGCACTGGTAGGTGGCACTGATGGGCATTGACAGGCATCGCTGATGGGCACTGAAAGGCAGCACTGACAGGTGGCACTGATAGGCATCACTGACAGGTGGCACTGATATGCAGCACTGACTGGCACTGATAGGTGGCACTGACATGCTCTGTTAGGTGGCACTGGCTGGCACTGATAGGTGCACTGACTGGCTCTGTTAGGTGGCACTGACTGGCACTGTTAGGCGGCATTGATTGGCACTGATTGGCAGCACTGATAGACGGCACTGCCTGGCACTGATAGGTGGCACTGACTGACACTGATAGGTGGCACTGAAAGGCAGCTCAGATGGGCACTGATATGTGGCATTGATGTACACTGGTAGGCACTGATATGTGGCATTTATGTGGCACTGATGGGCACTGGCAGGTGACATTGAGTGGCACTGGCAGGTGGCATTGATGGGCACTGACAGGTGGCACTGATGGGGCTACACTGATTATCAGGGCACACTGATCATCAGTACCCTGATGATCAGTGTACATGTCCCCTCTGAGTAATGCTGATTACCAGCTCTCCTCTCCTCACGAGCTGTG
The DNA here is from genome assembly GCF_062004578.1 of Staurois parvus. Classification (NCBI taxonomy): domain Eukaryota; kingdom Metazoa; phylum Chordata; class Amphibia; order Anura; family Ranidae; genus Staurois; species Staurois parvus. Next base: position 8,840,694 of record NW_028317893.1, read on the forward strand.
AGCGTGACAGCTCATAAGGAGAGGAATGCGGATAACCGGCATTTCCTTACTTACATGTGATCAGCTGTGATTGGGCACAGCTGATCACATGACAGAGCCAACGTCATTGGCTCTTTCCATTGATTAATGATCCACTGTGTCCCAGGGGGCGTGCAAGCGTGGTTAGAGTGGGGGGACGTCATATGAAGTCCTCCAAAACGGGAGAACCACCTTGCATCCGTCATTACCTTATATGACGGGCGGGAGGCGGTTAAAGTGCACTTTATAAACAGCTTTGAACAGATAAAAGACTTTTTTTAAACTTTTTTCTGACCTCCAGAACAGATTAATTAGTTTTCAACGCATTCCTATGGGAAACCACATTTTGGTTTACAAATTTTTCTCAATACGAAAAGTCCCACAGAACGCATTCAAGTCGTAAACCGGGGTATGCCTGTATATCTAATTTGTGCAAAGTTGTTTCAGGTCTGTCAGCATATGTTAGTGCAAGATATGCATAAATTATATGAACAGGCGCATCGATCCTTCGACAATCTGTTGATGGCATATCTTGAATACATTCAAGCATCGGGCATGCCTACGCTGTCTGATATGGCTCAAGCGGACTTGGAGACCCTGATAACTACAGAAGAACTAGGGGTGGCCATGGCTCAGACTAAGGCCACGGGCTCAGATGGCTTTTCATTTACATATTTCCAATCCTTCTCGGCAAGACTGACACCACATTTTCTGACAGCTTACAATTTCATTTATACAAAAAAAGGACAAAGACCTTTCCCAGTGTACTACAGACCTATTGCCCTACTTAACCTACACTTGAAACTCTTCTTGAAACTTCTCGCAAATAGATTGATACTTCGTACCATCTCGTGAAGCTAGAGACAACACAACCAGGGTTCTAAACCTAATTCATGTGGCACGGTCCTCAAAGCTCCCCTTTTTATTACTCACCACGGACGCGGAGAAGGCCTTTGACAGGCTGCCTTGGAATTTCATGTGGGCCAACCTGCAACACATAGGCCTGGGACACCATATGTTAAGGCTGATCTTATCCTTGTACTCACACCCGTCAGCATTAGTAAGGGTAAATGAGACTAGGTCGGAGTACTTCAAGATTACGAATGATACGAGACAGGGCTGTCATCTATCTCTGATAATTTTAATTCTCATCTTGGAGCCCTTTCTCTGCTCAGTCAGAAGTTACCCTGATATTGCTGGCTACGACAAACCCTCAGGACATCACAAACTTGCAGACGACCTGATTTTTTTTGTTACTTTCCCCAGTACAACTCTACCTACTATTCTGAGGGAATTGCTTATTTATAGAGAGCTATCGAATTTCAAAATAAATTTGGCTAAATCAGCTGCTCTCAATGTCACAATTTCATCCCAGGACCTTCAACCTCTCTGTGAACATTTCTCCTTTTACTGGGCAGATCGCTCAATCACGTACTTGGGTACCAAGATAACCTACGATCTGGCGGATCTATATCAGGTGAATTTTATTCCCCTACTTCAAAACATTACTTGAGACCTGAAACTGTGGCATAAGCTGACATTAACATGGTTCGGGCACTACAACACCTTGAAAATGACGATACTCCCCCAGATTCTCTATCTGCTTCAGGCCCTACCCGTGAACATTCCCATACCCTTCTTTAAACTCATCCGCTCTTTGTTTCGGGAATAGCTATGGTCCCACAAGCCGTAACGGCTTCAATTCCAGCTACTCACTCACCCTAAGGTTAGAGGGGGTTTGGTTCTCCCAAATATAGTACGTTATTACCAGGCTGTCCACCTCACAAGGATAATGGACTGGCACTGTAATGGAGACATGAAACAGTGATGTTTTCCATATGGAAGACTTAACAGCTACTCTTCACAACACTGTGGAAGCCTTCAGAAAAAGGTGGGGACCTTGGACACATTTTACCTATACTGATAAATATTTGCAGGTCATGTAACAAGCTGACTCCAACCTACCTTAAGTACCCCGGGGGAGCTTACATTTCTGTCCTCAAGGAAATGAGTCCGAAGACATCTCCAGAGAGTGACTGCCTTTCCTCCCCCTCCACCCTTTTTTATTCTCTTTTTCATCTGTTTATTTTATTCTTCTCTTCCCTTTCTCCTTCCATTCTTTACTACCCTTATTTTCTCAGTTCTTAGTTACTTATATCATATCAGCTGTCTTGCCATAGTAGGTATCCAATGTAGTGTCTGTATCAACAACAAATACGTCAGCTTTATATGGCTAAGCTCTAAGTAGAAAAGAATGTTAGAATGTCTCTCTTCTCACATAACTCGGAACATCTAATTGAAGTACGTCGGATTTATGACTAAATGTGCTGCAATCTTCCTGTTCACTTACGATTGACGAAAGTTGGAAATGTGATGTAGTTATCGACTCTATACCTCTGTATTGTAAACTGATGTTTACATTATCCTTTGTAAGAAAGAATTCATAAACAAATAAAGAATTTTAAAAAAATTATATGGACAGGGTTGAGGATCAAATTCTCCCAGAAAAAAATGTTTCAAATATGGTTGTTGTAATTATTATGCCTTCTAAACACTGCACTTCCTCACACACTCTTGGAGGTGGTGGATCACGGGTGGGTTCCATTTTTCATTCACCCAGTCAGCTCCAGAGTTGCAGCCAAGATGGTGCCCGGACACAAGGCCGCACAGCATTCCTCCCTGCTCACAGTGGCGGCTCTCTTGCACCATCAACCTCCACGCAGGCACCATGCCCTAGTCCCTCTTCTCCCTCCCGCTCAGTGGACAGATCACCCCTCTAGCGGAGCTTGACACCGCAGATGCTGACTGGGACATCAGCGATCATATCAGAGCTCTCCTTACTAAGGCAGACATTGAGAAACTCATTGCAGCTCTCATGCAAACAGGCTATAGAGGCGATCAAGGAAGACACTGGGGGAATAGAGTAGAGTAGAGTAGTGTGGGCAAGCACACAGGGGCCCCATGATCCCCTTTTGTCTGGGGGCCCCATGAGTTGTCAGTACGCCCCTGCTTGTTCAAGTAAACTTTGACAATAAAACCTGGAAGCTGGTTTCTATGAAGAGCAGCATCAGATTTTGCTCTCTACGGGTTTAGTAAATCAACCCCACACTGTATGTTGTATGTAAGGTGCTGTATTCCTTGGTGTGTGGAAATAAACAAGGATTTAATTTACAGTATAGCATATAATTAAGAAAATGACATGAATTAAACTGATTGTAATCTTTTTTTTAAAGAAGAGTGTAGCAATGTTTTTATGCTGTTATCAACTGAGCCACAGAACAGTCATTAATATTCAGGAGCAAATGTATTTCATGTATAGCTTGTGATAAAGAGGACTTATCAGGATGGTACAGAGGGAGCCTCATGGAGAGAGGATAGTCAGTTTGGAGGAGAGCCCTGCCATTCATATTTGCTCATTTGGATCAATTTTACAGAGGCTGCAAACACTGTACCTCACTGTATACAATCTGCAAAAGGCAAACAGTATGCAAATATTTGGATACACCTATATCAGACACCCAACTCAGTAACTGCAGGTAAGTAGGAGAAAGCACAAGTCAAGGTTTTACTCACAGTGACTAAATACAGGGAGGAGACGACCAGGGACAGGATTGCTGTGAGAAAATATAATACAGGATACATCTAGGGAAATTTACTTTCTTTTTTATAAACAAAATTAAATAAACCAAACAGAACATAAACCAAACAGAACATCTTCAGCTAGCCAGAAATCACTACCCTCCCATGTAAAAAAAATGTACAGTTTAAGACTTTAAGTATACTTTAATTCAGCTAGTTCACTTTAGTCCTGGATAATCTCATTGCAATGGAGAGTATATAAGAGGATATTTAAGTTTATGCCCACTTGCCCTTAGGAAGATTTACCTCCATTCATGACCAGGCCATTTTTTGCTATGCAAACTTTAACTGACAATTGCGTGCAACACTGTACCCAAATGAAATGTATTAAATTTTTTTCACACAAATAGAAATTTCTTCTGGGGGTATATGATCACCTTTAGGTTTTTTATTTTTTATTATTAAAAAAACAGAAACAAAAAACAAACCCAAAACAATATACATATATATATATATATATATATATATATATACACTAGTGGCCAAAATTGTGGATACACCTTCTGATTTTGTCAGTTTTGGTTTATATCTTTACTTACTCCCTTGTTTTTGAACTGCCAACAAAGAAAGAAAAGAGTCGAATGGGCAAAGGAACATCAAAATTTGACAACAGAAGAGTGGAAAAAAATTATTTGGAGTAATGAAACACGAATTACTATTTTCGGAAGCGATGGTGTTCGATACGTGCGAAGAAGGTCTGGCTAAGAATGCCTTCCTGAGTGCATGACAGCAACAATGAAACACCCTTATAGCATCATGATATGGAGCTGCATGTCTTGGTATGGTGTTGAACGAATGCAGGTTATTGATGGCATTATTAATGCAGAGCGATACATCAAAGAGGTCCTGGAACCAAAATTGATCCCATCAATAAGCGATTTATCGGACAAAGGCACAGAATTTATTTTTTAACAGGATGGAGCTCCATACCATGTAGCTCGTAAATGCCTTAAATGGTTCAATGACAAGAAAATTTCTCTGCTTCCCTGGCCTGGAAATAGCCCTGATTTGAATCCCATCAAAAATCTGTGGTCAAGATTGAAACGCATGGTCTCAAGCAAGAAACCAAGCAACAAGCGAGGACTCATTGAGGCTAGCCTCAATGATTCCTCGTATGTTGCTTGGATTCTTGCTCAAGACCATGTAATAATCAATTCAGGGCATCATGTGGTAAATTTCCAGCCAAAATTGATCTTATTTAAAGATTTTTTTGTTAAGGCATTAATTTTATTATTATTAGCGTATTAGTTAGGTTTAAGACATCTCAGATAGTGGTCATGTTAAGATCATAGCAATTCCCTAAGATCATAGCGTAGTTTGACAAGAGTGGTAGAGATGGATTCTGTGGGATTAAGTTTGTTTTGAGCCTAAAAGGTGTGAATAGACTGTAAAAGCTCAGAGATTTTTAATTAAATTGCTTCTTAAGCCTTCCAAACATTTACAAGATAATTCCCGTCATGTAAACTTTATGGGCATTCCATAAGGGAAAAATATCTATTTTAGAGAAGGAGTTGGTATGAAAAAATTCACGGAGATGTTAGGAGAGCCTCTGTTGGTTGGCTGGTTGCTGTATCACTGTAATATTGCATCGCCAAACATATGTCAGGGGACAGGCATCTTTCTCCTCCGCTATTAGAAGAATTGCAGCTTTTTCAGACCAGTAATATTAGAGATGGAGGAGGAAGAGGTCTGTTTTAACAGCCATTTATCAACAAAGAAGTAATCTAATCTAGAATAAGCATGATGCTAAGTAGAAAAGAAGGTATAGTCCTTCTCTCCACCATGTTGGCATCTCCACACATCATACATATCTTCAGAATGAAGAAAGTTTCCAAGAGCCGGATGACGCCATTTAATCTGTGATGAAGAGTCCAGATAAGGATTCATCACCATGTTGAAGTGTCCACATATGATGAGGCCCCCCTCCCCGCAATCACGTGACCCGCGGCCCTCGACGCTCCGGAGGTTTCTCTCCAGGCCCCAATCCCCAGTCTCTAGTATGGCCAGGAGCCCAGGGAGGGATTGTGGCCCCCCGGTGGTCGCGATGGGTACTGCACCCACTGACGCTCCAGCCTCTGCCCTGACTCAATCCCTGCTGGAGGACTATGAGCCCCAGCATGCTACTGGGGGGGCTGTGGGGCACTCTGCCTCAGGGAAGCATCCTCCCTCCACTCAAACAACTCAACAGGCCACCCAGTCACCTTCCCTCACATTGTCAGCGTTGGATGACAAGCTACAAAAATTTTTGCGCAACATTACCGCGTCCATATCCGCTGAGGTTGGAAAGCTGGCCTTGGATCTCAGAGGGGAAATTGCCCAGATTGGTGACCGCATGGACAGATTGGAAAATTAGTTTGATGATCTGGTACAATACGTCCACGTGCTGGAAGAGGATAACGCTTATCTGAAGCATTCCATGTCCCAAATGCAGCTCCAGCAAGAGGATCTGGAAAACAGGGAACGGCGCCAAAATATCCGTATCCGCAGTATGTCCGAGTCTATTGCAGATGCACAGTTGCACCGTCATCTTCTGTCCTTCTTTACCGCGACTGCCCCCTTGGTTCCAGAAGCAGATTGGCGTATGGATAGGGCTCACCGCTCCTTGGGCCCAAAACCAGCTGAAGGCACCAGATCTTGCGACGTTATTGTTCGCTTTCATTTTTTCCAAAGCAAAGAAGCTCTACTTTCTGCTGTTCGCCACAAATCATCTCTGGAATATCAGGGGGACAGACTCCAACTCTTCTGTGACCTGTCCCCGATTACACTGGCTAAGCGACGAGACCTGAAACCGATCACCACACACCTTCAACAGCACCGTGTCCCTTACCACTGGGGGTTTCCCTTTCGGCTGATTGTAACCAGGGACAATACCCAAGTTGTGCTCCGTGATCTTCATGAGGCGGACTCCTTCTTAAAACGCCTGGGAATCCCACCTCTCTCTGAAGATGTACCCCCACTGCCACCAACTCCGTCTCGTCCATCCGCCACCCCCAACAAGATCTGGACCCCAGTTCGCAGAGGTCGGAAGAGACTTTCCCGTACCCCACAACGTCCACGTCTTCCTCGGTCAACTGATCCACCTGCTTGACGATTCTCTGGGGCGCCCTTCTGAATCCGGTGATGAACCTTCCCTCCTGGGTTTTTGGTTTCTTTTTGTTTCTACATAATTTTCCCTCAGGTTTCCCTTATCTGTCCGGCCAAATTGTCGGGTGTTTTTTTCATTTTTGATTGTTTTTTTTTTTTTTTTTTTTCTGGCCGGGCTTGACGACCTTTCCGATGTCCTGGTTGTCGTGCTGCTCCCGACTTTGTCTAGCCATAGGCCTAGACTACTTGGGTCACATTGTTACCCCCGAGTTTATATCCTTGCGGATACTTATTAGTGTTAGTTTTCTGTTTTTTGTTTTTTATAATATTACCTTGCACTGTACTGTGTTATTCAACTGTTTTATGTTTTTTGTTTTTCACTATATTACATCGATGGTATTCCATTCATTTTTCATGCTATTACATGTAGGTCAGTTGTCGTTGTTTCATAATGGCGTTGAGGTTTCTGTCATATAACGTCAAGGGCCTCAACTCCATTCAAAAACGGTGGATGGCTTTAAAGGAATTCCGATCCTCAGGAGCAGACGTTATTTTTGTCCAAGAAACCCATTTTAAATCGACTGGCTCCTTTCGTTTTGCCTCGAGATTTTTTTCCCAAGCCTACTCGGCCTTTAATCCTTCTGGGAAGGCCGGGGTGGCAATCCTTATTGGGTCACACTGCTCCCTTCGGGTTGTTTCTTCCAAGGTTGACCGTCAGGGTCGTTTTATTATTTTAGAGTGTATGCATGGCGAAACTCCCCTTGTTCTGTTGAATTTATATGCTCCCAATACAGGTCAACTGCAATTCCTATCCCAAACGCTCGCTAATCTAGACTCTATTACTACTTCACAGGTGATTGTAGGGGGAGATTTTAATCTGATTGTTTCCCCCCATAAAGACAGGAAAGTGCTTTTTGAGTCCGCCCCCTCGAAGCGGCAATGCTCCTCTTCAAAATCTTTTCGTAAATTGATTAGGGAGCATCGTCTCTTTGACGCTTGGCGGATTAAACACCCTCTTCATAAACAATTTACATTTTACTCCAACCCTCACTGTAGTTATTCCCGCCTAGATCATTTTTTCATCTCTGGCTCTTTGCTCCCACTTCTGGTTTCCTCTGAAATCAATCCCATCACTTGGTCTGACCATGCCTCTTTGACCTTAAATCTTTTGTTTCCCCCTGCTATGCCCAAACCGTGTCACTGGCGCCTTAATGAGACATTTCTTTCCACAGATCATCTTAGGGATGAATTGTCACGGGGCCTCGATTCATACTTTACTCTTAATGTCGGTTCCGTAACTTCTTCCTCATCTCTGTGGGAGGCCCACAAGGCGGTTTTTCGTGGACTCTGTATTTCCATGGGTTCTCGTTTAAAAAAGTCCTTGGCGAGTGCTAGGGCCTCTCTCATACAACAGCTCTCGGTGGCGGAACGTCGGTTACTGAATAGGCCATCTATTTCAGGGCTTCAGCAGGTAACATTTCTACGTGACCAAATTAAAGCTCTTGACTCCAGTAAGACTGCACAATCCCTCCTTTGGGTTAAACAGAAATTTTATGAATTTTCTAACAAGCCACACCGTATGTTAGTCAACCGTCTCAAAGCCCAGTCCCCTTCTACGATGCCCGACCTTATAATACAGCCAGATGGAAGCCCTACTTATGATCCTCGGGCCATGGCAACCCTTTTTGGCTCATTCTATGGGAAATTGTATAACTGTTTGACCCCGGACCTTCACCCTTCTCTCACACAACTATCGTTTGACAATTTTTTTGACCCCTTGCCACTTCCGAGAGTATCATCCTCAGACATTGACGTTCTTAATGCGGACATTACGCTAGAGGAATTATTGGATACAATTAAACACCTCCCTTCTCGTAAAGCCCCGGGACCGGACGGACTACCTTACTCCTATTATAAATCTTTTATTGGTATTCTGGCCCCTCATCTCCTCTCCCTTTACCGAGATCTTTTTAAGGAAATCATACCCCAGACTGACTTCTCCTGTGCATATATCTCGGTTATTCCTAAGCCCGATAAGGATCATTCTATCGTAGATAACTATCGCCCTATTGCCCTACTTAATTCCGATTATAAGATTTTTACTAAAATCTTGGCCAATCGACTATCCGGTATTATTTCCAAGCTCATACACAGAGATAGGTGGGCTTTGTACCTGCCAGACAGGCTGCAAATAACACCAGGAGATCTATTGATCTGGTTGATCTGGTAAACCGTTCCTCTACCCCTGCTGTGTTATTGAGCTTGGATGCCCAAAAAGCCTTTGACCGTTTGAGCTGGCCTTACATGTTCATGGTTTTGGAGAGATTTGGTTTTAGGGGTTCATTTGTAGCAGCTTTGAAGGCCCTTTATTCATCCCCTTTCTCACAGGTCAGATTAGCTTCCTTTCTCTCACCCCCCTTTCAGATGTCAAATGGCACTCGTCAGGGCTGTCCACTCTCTCCCTTGCTGTTCATTCTCTGTCTGGAGCCATTGGCTGTTGCCATCAGGTCGAATCCGGATATCCGGGGGATACAATCCCATTCTCATGAGTACAAATTATCATTATTTGCAGATGACATCCTCCTCACACTTACGAGTCCAAATACCTCTTTACCGATTTTGCACAAAACTTTGAAACAATTTGGGGCTTTATCAGGCTATAAGGTCAACACGTCCAAAACTGAGGCACTTCCAATACATGTTACTCCTGTTGTTCTTTCCTCCCTTCAGGCAGCCTTTCCCTACCGGTGGTGCACCCACTCTTTAAAATATTTAGGCACCAACCTTACTTCCTCTTACCAAACCATATACGAGGCCAATTTCCCCCCACTGTTTATAGAAATTTCTCGCTCCCTGAAACACTGGGATGTCTTGCCTCTCTCTTTCCTCGGTCGTATTAATGTCTTAAAAATGACCGTGATACCCAAACTTTTATATCTGTTTGCAACCCTCCCCGTACCCGTTCCTATGTCAAAGCTTCACTCCCTTCAGAAATCTTTCTTACATTTTATTTGGCACAACAGGCGGCACAGGATTGCTCGTTCTGTTCTGCTTTCCCCACGTTCTAGGGGAGGCTTGGGAGCACCGGATATAATAACATACTATTTTGCAACCCACCTTCGCTTTCTCATGTCATGGTCCGTTCACTACCCTCCCAATACATGGACTGAGATCAAGTCTTTACAATTATCCCCAGTTCATCTGTGTTCCCTTCTCTGGTCGACCTCGGCGGTGGATGTCCTTTCTTTTCGCCACTTATTCCTAGGCCCTATGCTTTTTTCATTGACTGTTTGGCAGAAATGTAAGGCTAAATTCACATTGGCTTCTCAATGCTCCCCACTGACAAATATCCTTACAATGTGGCCATGTCCCGGATGTCTCTCTGGGTAGTATCTAACCTTTTTCAACTACGTCACTTGGTACACCCGGTGACTCGTAAGTTACATTCATTCCCGGATCTCCAGAGGAAAGCCTCTCTACCCCCTTGTCATCTATATATATACCTTCAAATACGCCACTTTTTCTCTACTCTATCACCCTCATTGAGCTTGGGGAAACCTACCCCCTTCGAACGTCTATGTATGGAAGGTCCCCACCAAAGAGGTATTGTCTCTAGCACCTATAAATGTCTTATGGAGTCCCCCCCTTTGTCCAATGACGCTCACCTTTATATGCGTAGGTGGTCTCAATTTATACAAAGTGATATTGACTTATTAACGTGGAAGAAAATATGGGATAATGCATCTAAATCCTCTATTTGTGTGGTTTTTAAGGAAAACATATACAAGATTATGATGTTGTGGTACAAAACACCGGAAGTTCTTTATGTTTATAATCCGAGTGCTTCTCCTGCCTGCTGGCGCTGTAGTAGAGCTTCTGGCTCTCTTTATCATATTTTTTGGACCTGCAGCTCCATTGCTTCTTTTTGGGAAGAGGTCCGCTCTTTGTTGCAATCATTGTTGCAAGTTTCTCTCCCATTTGACCCACTGCATTTTTTACTGGGCTTGCCCTTCCCGGGTCTATCTAAACTAGCCAGAAAACTTGCTGCACATGTGCTAACCGCGGCCAGGAGAAGTATTCCTATGTGTTGGTTATCCTTTACCCCACCTTCATTGCCAACTTTGTTTAAACTTATTACCGATGTAAGACAGATGGAGTGTTTGACTGCTTCACATAGTGGTTCGTTTGCTGTATTTGAGATGATTTGGCTCCCGTGGGATACCTTCTCTTCCTCTATGCCAGCCCAAATTGTAAGACCCTGATTTTTCTCGCACTGTTATTATATGACTCCACTGGTCTTGACCAAATGTAATATTAGCCATCGATGTACCTCTCTGTTTTGCTTGTTTTATTTTTTCTTTGTTTTCTGTAACACTTGATTTACTTGAAAACCAATAAAAATTGTTAATACAAAAAAAAAAGTGTGTCTCCTGTATATTGAAAATATCAGCAGCATGCCTGCAAGCTTCATTCCACATGGAATGGCTTTTGACAGGGTGGTTTATGGCCATTAACATTTAGAGACAAAAATGTAAGTCCCATTGTAAGCTGACAGAGGATATGATGGGGTAAAAATTTCAAAGAGCCCAGATAGAGTTGCAAAGAGTACAACAGGTAGCTGTGGTGTTGTACAGGGTTGAGATAGACCTAGAATTGCCTCAGCAGGGTGAGCCCTTCTTCCAGAGAAACTACATAGGAGGTGGAGCCACGGTAGGATACCTCCAGTTTAGCTGGGTATTTCCATTTGTATGGAACATTGTGATTTCTTAAAGCTTTTGTGACAGAGATTAGGTTTTTACGCTGTTTAAGTATAAAGTGAGACATATCTGCTAGAAGCTGGAGATTGGAGCTGGAAGCTGGAGATTACACATTACACAGCCCCTCTGCAGATTACACAGCCCCCTTACACATTACACAGCCCCCTTTACATTACACAGCCCATCTGCACATTGCACAGCCTCTCTGCACATTATACAGCCCCCCTGAACATTACACAGCCTCTCTGCACTTTACAAAGCCCTTCCTCCCCTGTACATTACACAACCCCCTTGCACATTACACAGCCTATCTGCACATTACACAGCCCCCTTACACATTACACATCACCCCTGCCCATTACACAGCCCCCCTGCACATTACACAGCCACCCCTGCATATTACACAGCCCCCTTGCACATTACACATCCCCCTTTACATTACACAGCCCCCTCTGCACATCACTCAGCCCCCTTACACATTGCACAGCCCCTCTGCACATTACACAGCCCCCTTATGCATTACACAGCCCCTCTGCACATTACACAGCCCCCTTACACATTACACAGCCCCTCTGCACATTACACAGCCCCCTTACACATTACACAGCCCCCCTGCACATTACACAGCCCCACATACATTTTACAAAGCCCCTCTGCACATTACACAGCCCTCTTACACATTGCACAGCCCCCTTACACATTACGCAGCCCCTCTGAACATTACACAGCCCCCCTGCACATTACATAGCCCCCTTACACATTACACAGGCCCCATGCACATTGCACAGCCCCCTTACACATTACAAAGCCCCCCTGCACATTACACAGCCCCCTTAAACATTACACAGCCTCCCATGCACATTACACAGCCCCCCCCTGCACATGACACAACCCCCCTGCATTTTACACAGTCTCCTTACACATTACACAACCCCCCTGCACATTACACAGCCCTCCTGCACAGTATACAGCCCCCCTGCACAGTGCACAACCCCCCTGTTTAATACACAACCCCCTGCACAGTACACAGCCCCCTGGAGCTATTACTCCTCCTTCCTATTACGAAATCTCTGCAGCTCTGCCCCTTCTTAACTTTTATGGTAAGCAGAGTAGGAGACACAGCAGATCCAGCAATGCTGAATAGAGGGCAGGAGCTTCTGGAATTCACTTTTCATATTAACAAGCTGGTTAACTTTGGAAAGCTCCCATCCTCTTTTCAGTGTTGCTGGCTCCACTCTGCTGTGTTAGTGACAGTGGTGGAGGTAATCCAGCGGCCGGCCCTGGGTGTCACCCCTCTGATATGACAGTCAGTAACTCTGCTTTGGGGGGGTTTCAGACCCCCTGACACTCCCTTACCAATGCCCCAGTACTGCATTGATGTTCTCAATCTTTATCCTATTCAAGTGGTAGATCTCAAGGCCACAAATTGCTAGCTCCTGTATTTGTATGTTAGCAGTTTTTTTTATACCTAATCAGGACCCAAAGCCTGAAAGGCCTCCCTATACAATATTAGAACACTGATTGTTTATTCATATCTCAAAAAATGATCTTCCAAGGACATTATAACACATTCTGAGGACATTGTTCTAATAGCATCTGCAAAATAATGTTAGCATATAGACTGGTTATTATACTAATATTAGCTTATAAGCATTTAATAGAAACATTTAACTATTAGTAAAACATATAATAATTAGTTTTAATTGTCACTTCCACCCAGTTGTGTTTTTTGCAAGATAGAGTTTTTTTTATGTACCCTGAAGTATGAGATAACTGCCATATTAGAAATCCTTTCTTGAGTGTGTTTTATTCTATCTACTCCCCCACTCCTTTGTGCTATGGAGTTTCTTTCCATTGTTGGATTGCACTGTTACCATGCTTAACTTTCTTCAAGTGCTATTCCTCTGCATAATCAGGAAACATGTTCTTCTGTTCTCCTACCCATTTGACACCAGAGACTTCAGTATACCCTGGTAATCTTTACTTTATACCCATGGCCCAGAATTTTGTGCTTCCCTGGTACTCCCCTTATTGGAATGCCTTAGATTTTTTTTCACTGAAAAGAGTAATTTTCCCACACCCTCACAGTTACATAGTTCCTACAAAAAGAAGATTCTACATCTATCTTCCTCTTGTCCTCCTTTCAGAATCTCTGGAATAGTCTAAGAAACCTTCTACCCTTGTCTCTCTATATTTACTGATTTCCACTAACTGAGAACTATCTCTTCCATCTCTTGGGAACAACACTTGTTCAGTCTGTTTCTCCTTTGGGAACAATACCTTTCGGGTATGTTTCTTTCTCACTTGCACAGTGAGAGTCCTTCATCTGAGGGGTTTTCCTTTCCTCTCACAAGCAAACATCCATTCTTACTTGTCCTGTTCCTCTTTGAAGGGTCAGCAGACAAAACTATAAATTAAGTGACAGTACTCTTATTGTGCATCTACAGGTACTTGTAGGACTGGCTTACTGGGAAATAGTTCACCTTACTGTTTCCTTTCACACATTTTACTTTTAGTACTAATAGTACTAACTCTCATTCATTTGTGGTGGTCCCTCCCCTTACAGGCAAGAACTTCATGTGACTTCATGTGGTTATCACATCCCTGCACCAATTTTTATTCCTGAGGTGAATATTTGGTTGTACTCCACATTTTAAGTTAAGTCTTATTTTTCATTCAGGTACCATTTTTCCTTTTGGGGGACAATTATTGATTTTTGGTGTCCTTTTCTTAAGCAATGTCCTTTACATTGTGGTACACCCATCCATCATGCTTTTATTCAGGCATTTATTTTAGTAAAATTACACATTTGCTGGTTTTCTTATTAGCTTTTCCCACCCCACAGTTTGACCACTTTTGGACATCTCACAGGTTTAAGACTCACTATGCGCCTGTGTCTCAATGAATGATAAATAAAATAAGATTTTACTCACTGTAAAATCTGTTTCTTGAAGCCCAGTGTAGACAATTATACTGTCCAACAATATGGGTTAGAAACAGACGATTTAGTTGCACAACATTTAGAAAATATAAGTATGTGGAAGCCACACTGCCACGTCAAGCCCTTGCTGTATAATGCAGCCCTAACTCTAATCTCTAAACTCTAACTCTAATGACAGTCTCAATTAAATGTCCAGCATATACAGTATAGCAATGGATAAAGTAAGGGCAGGTATGCCATTCCTCCGTAAAGGTGAAAGGACACCCAGTAGCCCAGCAGAGCACAATAGCAGCTGAAAGCATCTAATATGTCTCCACACCATATTCAGAATGCTAAACAAAAATGGCAACCTCCCCAATATATAACTAGTTTGTAAAACAAGGTGCCCATGGAAGGGCTTTTCACAGCATATAAAACAAAATGTATTTCCAAACCCCCTGTTTTGTGGCTTACAAATTATGTTTGGGTTATACAGGTTCTAGCTTACCATTCAGTCCCGAAATATCTCAAGGTGGTAGAATAACTCAGTATAACTCATATGTCCAAGGTTTACTACATTCCTGTCTCTCTTTCTGGACTTTAAGCAACATATTCTTATTTTTTAACCTAAAATACCTAACAAAGCTCAAAAATAAATCTCAAGCTAAGAGAAAAAAGGCAAAACTATAATTTCTATGCTAAAGATATGTTAATGCTCTCTCCAAGGCATGAATAGACATAAGCATTTGTCATAAGCTTTGCATCAAAGTCATACTTATACAATGATCTTATATCAGAAGGATCATGTTTCGGTGCAGCCAACATCACCTGATATGTGACACAACAATTTTCATTGGCCTGAAGGAGTTATGTGTACCTGAAGATTCAAATTACACTTCCAGTTCAAATACAAATGAACTACAGAAATGTACTTGCAGTGGAACAACTGAAGGAATGGCTTATTTTCAAGACTATGAATACTGTTAGAGGGGAATTGCATATACTGTAACTGTTGTGTAAAATATGATTTTTTATTACCTTCTTTTTCAAATTGTGATATTGATTAGAGATGAGCGAATCGAACATGACGAAGTGGAATTCGTTCCAAAGATTTGGAAAAATTTGATTCGCGATGAATCCGAAGATTAGCAAACTTCGGATGCACGAATCAAATTTTCCCAAAAATGGCGGCGACATGTGTGGCGACAGGAGAAAATGGACAGAGAAGATGGGGCGGGGATCTCTGGGAAGGCGCGCAGACAAGGCACGCTGACCCATAATGCATTCATGAGTCATGAATCATGACATGTGATCGCATTAGCCAATCAGCAGCCAGCCAGCACTGTGTAATGGTGGAGCTATAAATCGCGGCTATCTTTGAATTCTCCATTAGCCTCCGGTCATTCAAGAGAGACAGACCTGTCTGTATTAAGGGACAGAGTTAGGGCCACAGAGACTTTAGGGCCACAGAATCGTTACTCAGGGCCACAGAATCGTTACTCAGGGACACAGAATCGTTACTCAGGGACACAGAATCGTTACTCAGGGACACAGAATTGTTACTCAGGGACACAGAATCGTTACTCAGGGACACAGAATTGTTACTCAGGGACACAGAATCGTTACTCAGGGACACAGAATCGTTACTCAGGGCCACAGCTATCAAAGAATTGAAAATTTAAAGTGACATACACCCTTTTTTTTTGGTGGCTGTCGTGCACAGTTGGTGCTGCAGTTTGCCGATTGTGCAAAATAAACTGACTTTCTGCTTCACAACCACTATTGTATGTTCAAAGAGTTAAATCCATTTACACGCCGGCTGGCGGTAATATTTTTTGGGTGATTAGTGCATTCCAGTGACACAAACGTACAGTTTCCAGCCAACGGCAAGCTGCAATTGAATGATTGTGTACAATAAACTGAATTTCTGCTTCACAACCACCATTGTACGTTCAAAGAGTTAGATCCATTTACACGCCGGGTGGCGGTAATATTTTTTGGGTGATTAGTGCATTCCAGTGACATAAACGTACAGTTTCCAGCCAACGGCAAGCTGCAATTGACCGATTGTGCTAAATAAACTGACTTTCTGCTTCACAACCACTATTGTACGTTCAAAGAGTTAAATCCATTTACACGCCGGCTGGCGGTAATATTTCTTGGGTAATTAGTGCATTCCAGTGACAGAAACGTACAGTTTCCAGCCAACGGCAAACTGCAATTGACCGATTGTGTACAATAAACTGACTTTCTGCTTCACAACCACCATTGTACGTTCAAAGAGTTAGATCCATTTACACGCCGGCTGGCGGTAATATTTTTTGGGTGATTAGTGCATTCCAGTGACATAAATGTACAGTTTCCAGCCAACGGCAAGCTGCAATTGACCGATTGTGCTAAATAAACTGACTTTCTGCTTCACAACCACTATTGTACGTTCAAAGAGTTAAATCCATTTACACGCCGGCTGGCGGTAATATTTTTTGGGTGATTAGTGCATTCCAGTGACATAAACGTACAGTTTCCATCCAACGGCAAGCTGCAATTGACTGATTGTGTACAATAAACTGACTTTCTGCTTCACAACCACCATTGTACGTTCAAAGAGTTAGATCCATTTACACGCCGGGTGGCGGTAATATTTTTTGGGTGATTAGTGCATTCCAGTGACATAAACGTACAGTTTCCAGCCAACGGCAAGCTGCAATTGACCGATTGTGCTAAATAAACTGACTTTCTGCTTCACAACCACCATTGTACGTTCAAAGACTTAGATCCATTTACACGCCGGGTGGCGGTAATATTTTTTGGGTGATTAGTGCATTCCAGTGACATAAACGTACAGTTTCCAGCCAACGGCAAGCTGCAATTGACCGATTGTGCTAAATAAACTGACTTTCTGCTTCACAACCACTATTGTACGTTCAAAGAGTTAAATCCATATACACGCCGGGTGGCGGTAATATTTTTTGGGTGATTAGTGCATTCCAGTGACATAAACGTACAGTTTCCAGCCAACGGCAAGCTGCAATTGACCGATTGTGCTAAATAAACTGACTTTCTGCTTCACAACCACTATTGTGCGTTCAAAGAGTTAGATCCATTTACACGCCGGGTGGCGGTAATATTTTTTGGGTGATTAGTGCATTCCAGTGACATAAACGTACAGTTTCCAGCCAACGGCAAGCTGCAATTGACCGATTGTGCTAAATAAACTGACTTTCTGCTTCACAACCACTATTGTACGTTCAAAGAGTTAAATCCGGTTTTATTTTTGGGGTGCTTATTGAATTAAAGAGTATGTCAGACAACACGCAGAGGAGTGGCAGAGGAGGCAATGTTTCAGGAGCGAGCAGACGTGGCAGCAGAGGAAGGGGTCGAGGCAGCACTAGTCGCAGCCAGAGGCCAGTGCTCCCGGTGTCATCCAGCGGTCGTGTCTCCACCGACAACCCTGCCGTCATCGATTGGTTGACTCGGTCGTCTTCCTCTTCCCAGGTCACCTCTGACACCTACAGCCAACGGTCGGTGGGTACGTCAGACACAACCATTAGTTGGCATGGCCCGGGAGCAAGCCCACTGAAACCACGTGTCCTCGACCTGCCCCTGTCCTTTGGTGTTCCCTCACCAAGCGAAGTATCGCATGCTGTGGGTTCAGCCCCACTGGACAGTGAGGAAGAGCTAACAGAGGGCGGTCAGGAACGGGGGGAGACATCCGCCTCTTCAGCAGCCAGGCGAAGAAGTACTGGCGAGGAGAGTGGCTCGGTAGCCGGTCTAGAGACAGGTCTGTCTCCTGACCCACACGCAGCCGAGGGGGCTAGTAGTGACGCGGAGACCCTAATTGATGATGATGAGGCTGATCGCACTTGGCAGCCTCGTCGTCATCAGGCTATTGCTTCCGCATCATCAGGAGAAGAGGGTGCCAGCTTGCCAGCGAGCAAAACAGTCGGTGGGTTGCCCAGGAGGCAGCAGGGTCGCAGCAGTGTCAGTGGAGCCAAACGGCCACGGAGTAGAGCACCAGCTCCACTGCAGCCTACCACCACGGCCAGTAGTGGTGCCGGTGTGCACGGAGGAAGTAGCAGTCAGCCAATGAGGAGTAGCGGGGGCAAAGTTTCCTACTCGGCGGTGTGGCAATTTTTCGTCACGCCGCCCGAGGAAGTAAACGTAGCCGTATGTCGACTATGTGGCCAGAAAGTCAAGCGTGGCCAGGGGGCCAATGTTGGGACTACAGTGTTGCGTCAGCATATGCAGCGTCGCCATTCGGTGGCCTGGGAAAACCGTGATAAAGATACGGCGGTTCTGCCTGCCCCAGCCCCCGCTCCATCACCCGCTCCGTTACTTGCTCCGTCACCCGACGTCAATCGCCCTCTATCAGCCAGTCAATGCTCCAACACCTCTGCTGAGGGGAGTTGTCGCTCGTTGGCATCTTCCGCTCGTTCAGATGCTCCTTCTCCTGCTACTCCTCTTCACGGATTCCGTCAGCAGTCTTTCTTGGAATCCGTTTCCAAGAGACAACAGTTTGCGAGCACGCACCCGACGGTGCAGAAGCTGAACGTCCTCCTGTCCAGGTTGCTGGTGCTGCAGTCCCTCCCTTTCCAAGTGGTGGACTCAGCACCTTTCCGAGAAATGATGGCTTGTGCCGAGCCGCGGTGGAGAGTGCCAAGCCGGCATTTCTTCGCCAAAAAGGCAGTGCCAGCCCTGCATTCACATGTAGAAGAGATGGTGGGCCAGTCTTTGAGCATGTCGGTCTCTGCCAAAGTGCACGGCAGCGCCGATGTGTGGAGCTGTAACTACGGTCAGGGACAGTACATGTCATTTACGGCCCACTGGGTGAACGTGGTGCCGGCACAACCGCACCAGCAACTTGGACAGGTCACGCCGCTTTTGCCTCCCCATTTGCACGTCCTTGGTCCAGCAAAGATGTCCGCCTCTACCACCTCTTCTTCCGCCGTGTCCTCAGCCGCCACCCCCGTGCCAAGTCCCATTACCCGACCGGCATATCACATGTGCAGGGCGCAACGGTGTCACGCTGTGCTGCACCTGGTATGCCTTGGCGAACGTAGTCACACAGGGGAGGAACTTCTGAGTGTAATGAACAGAGAAATCGACAGATGGCTGTCTCCGCGCAAACTGAAAATCGGAACCATGTTGACCGACAACGGAAAGAACATGGTGTCTGCTCTGCGTCAAGGAAGGTTGTGCCATGCGCCATGCATGGCTCACGTGTTCAATCTGGTTGTCAAGCGGTTCCTAAAATCCACCATCCCACTGCAAGACATCCTTAAAATGTCACGTAAACTTTGCATGCATTTCAGCCATTCCTACACCGCAAAGCACACCCTCCTTGAGCTGCAGCGGCAGAACGGAATTCCACAGCATCGCCTGATCTGCGACGTTGCAACAAGGTGGAATTCAACCCTACATATGTTAGACCACCTTTACGAACAGCGAAAGGCCATCACCGATTTCCTGATGTTACAAACGGATAAAGGTACTCCCCTGTGTAACTTAGATGTCAGCCATTGGCAGCTCATGCGTGACACCTGCCGCTTGCTCAGGCCCTTTGAGGAGGCCACGCTATTCGTGAGTCGGCAGGACTATGGGATGAACGACGTCATTCCTCTGTTGCACGTCCTGGAACAAATGCTGTTAACAATGGCTGGTCAGGGTGCGGTAGACGTGGCGCACAGATCTCAACGCCACATGAACCCTGTGGGGGCAGGACAGGAAGAAGAGGAGGAGGTAGAGGAGGACATTGGTGCTCAGGAATTATTGAGTGAAATGGGTGGTTTTTCCACTCAGCGGACAGGAGTGGAGGAGCAGGAGCATCTGGTAGAGGAGGAGGAGGAGACAGAGGACCCAGACGCACCGTGGCAGTATGCTGTGGAGATGGAGGCAGGGAGTCCCTCGCATTCCTTGGCACAAATGGCCCATAGCATGCTCGGTTGCTTGCGTAGCGACAGCCGAATAATAACCATCAGACAGAGGGATGACTTTTGGCTGTCCACCTTGTTGGACCCTCGCTACCGTTCAAAAATGGTGGCCTTTTTCACACCTGCTGAGAGGGAGGCCAAAATAAAGTACTATAAAAACCACCTATTTAGTCATGCAGTATATAGCCCTATCGGCCACTTTCTGGCATCCAGTTGCTGTAGCCCCCATCACCACACTGTGCCACGGGCCCCTGTACCGCCTTCTCATACTGCTGCCAGATCCATCCTCTGCCATGTGCGTCTTTGTCGTCTGCTCACGCTGCTGGGTTCCAGTTTTAAACCTAGGCCTGTGTATGGCTTCCGAATACTGCTGCCTCCACCGCCACCCTGCGCCATGTGCCTCTGTTGTCTGCTCACGCTGCTGACGGCTTCCGCTTTTTAACCTAGGCCTGTGTATGGCTTCCGAATACTGCTGCCTCCACCGCCACCCTGCGCCATGTGCCTCTGTCGTCTGCTCACGCTGCTGACGGCTTCCGCTTTTTAAACTAGTCCTGTGTATGTCTTCCGAATACTGCTGCCTCCACCGCCACCCTGCGCCATGTGCCACTTTCAGGTCTCCTTACACTGTTGGTGGGTTCCATTTTGTGATAGGGTGCTGTATGGCCTTCCATTGCTGCTGCCTCCACCGCCACCCTGCGCCATGTGCCTCTGTCGTCTGCTCACGCTGCTGACGGCTTCCGCTTTTTAACCGAGGCCTGTGTTTGGCTTCCGAATACTGCTGCATCCACCGCCACCCTGCGCCATGTGTCTCTGTCGTCTGCTCATGCTGCTGACGGCTTCCGCTTTTTAACCTAGGCCTGTGTATGGCCTTCAATTGAAGCTGCTTCTGCTCCGCCACTCTGCCATTGGACTCTTGATAGTCGTCTCCCCACGCTGCTGCTGGGGGGACTTTTTAACATAGGCCTCTGTATGGCCTTCAATTTTAGCTGCTTACGCTCCGCCACTCTGCCATGGGCCCCTGTACCGCCTCCTCATGCTGCTGCCAGGCCCGTAATCTGCCATGGGCCCCCGTACCGACTCCTCATGCTGCTGCCAGGCCCGTAATCTGTCATGGGCCCCTGTACCGCCTCCTCATGCTGCTGCCAGGTCCCGAGTGTGTGTCATGGGTCCCTGTACGGCCTCCCATTGCTGCTGTCTTCATCGCCACACTCTGCCATGTGCCACTTTCAGGTCTCCTCACACTGCTGGTGGGTTCCATTTTGTCATAGGGTGCTGTATGGCCTCCCATTGCTGCTGCCTCCACCGCCACACTGTGGCTCCACACTCTGGTTTTGGCCCCGTGACTGCCCAAATGAGTGAAGTGTGCGGTGATTCTAAGATCGACGGCACTCATCTGCATGTCATACTGACTGACAGTATTATTTCTCTTCCCCAGCAGACTCCAAGGGCATTTAAATTAAAGGTACAGTGTTCTGCACTAATATAAAGGCTCTCTGAAGCCTAGAAACACCCTTTTTATAAGTTAAATTCGCAGCGAATATATTCGGCACGAAGCGAATTTAATCGGCAAATTCGGCGAATCAGCCGAATCGAATTTTTGAATAATTCGCTCATCTCTAATATTGATCTTCCACTGCAGCTTTCAGGCAACTTTAGATTACGTATTCTATAAGTGTTACATGTTGTGTTGTTACTAGGACATACCGGAGCTCTTCATCTTCTGTTCATATGCATGCTTTTTAAACTCATCACAAAGCAAAGTTCCATTGTCTGCTCATGCCCTGGCTACCTAGCAACCATATTTCAAAAAGCCTGAACACCTTGCAATTATATGCAATTGACATTCTTTGGTGGGAGAAATAACCAGGGCTTTTTTTTAGTGGGAACACGGGGAATGCAGTTCCGGCACCTCCAGCACCTCTAGCACTGAATGTATGTAATGGCAAGGGACGATCTATTGTTGTTGGGGGCATCAATTGTTGATAACATGGATCTACTGTTGAGCGAGAGGTCTATTATTTCTTAATTCTGGAGGGTTTATTAATGCTGGCTGAAGGGAGTTCCATTATTGCTGGGGAGAAAGTATTGCTGCTGGCTGGCGGGGATCTATTTTACTGCTTGTCTTGTTATCATTAACAAATTCCATACAAATTGCTTAACACCACAAAATTATACTTGGTTCGGTATTCTCTGAAATGGCAGTACTGGGAGGGGGTGGAAGCAAGGAACAGTGCTCGAAAGTGGATACATGGTGGAGACAAGGGGTGACTTGGAATACATTTTCTATTGTCTGAGAAAAAAATAAGGAAATAAGAGACATGAAGAAAAAAATGGCAGATCACAAGGTATTCCTAAACTGTTGGCTTTTTCGGGCTAATCAAAAAAATAGAATACAAAGACAAGATAAGACTTTACATCTTTGGTCTACATTTATCAGTTTCTTCAGATCTCCAGAAACAAAAAATCTCTGTTATACAGTAATTGTTTATGCCTGGCCTAGTAGTTAAAGTATATTTATCTGCTGCCACACTAACTCTATTGATTTTCTTTTTAAATTGTCTTGTTTTTCAAAAGTCATATAGCTCAAGCTCAGAAATCATTTTTAGGTACATTTCAAGAGCTATTACAAGGTGCATCTTGTACAAATTGTTATACTTAATAAGCTGCAAGGAATAAACTTTATCTGCAAAGTGTCTTTTTCAAATCTCTTGGAAATCTTTTGATAAATGAGCAACATTTCGAAAAAGATATTTCTTTTTCATTACATCCATTTCAAATAAGTAATAATTCTCTACATCAGCAATAGTAAAGGAAAAAAAATAAGCAGATGACCTAATTTGGTAAAACCATGTACACTGCTGTATATTGCAATTAGGAGTTGCAGTGCTTATTGTAAATTGAACATTTATAAAGTATGAATTCTAGTTCTTTCAAGTGTGCACAGCACCGTAGCAATTCAAAGAAAAAAAATGTTCTGGAGACAGCAAAAGATTTTTCTATTTGAGGTTGTGATAATTAGGTCAAAACTCAGATATAATAGCTTTTTCAACCATAGATGAGCTTTATAAGGTCTTATTAAAAATTAACCCTCTATACACTGCTATACACTCTAACACATGTCAAATATTTCTGTAAAAATGTATATACTTTGTTCCACATATTGCAACATATGATAAGCAGACCAAGTTTGTTCTTTTCTGCTCAGTCCTTCAATATCACTTCAAAATATCAAAGATTCAGAACATATATACATGCGTATCTAAAACAACCAACAAGAAAGACATTTTAAGCAAAAAAAAACACACACACACACACACACACACACACACACATATATACTATATTGGCAAAAGTATTGGGACGCCTGCCTTTACACGCACATGAACTTTAATGGCATCCCAGTCTTAGTCCACAGGGTTTTATATTGAGTTGGCCCACCCATTGCAGCTATAACTGCTTCAACTCTTCTGGGAAGGCTGTCCACAAGGTTTAGGAGTGTGTATATAGGAATGTTTGACCATTCTTCCAGAGGCGCATTTGAGAGGTCAAACACTGATGTTGGCTCACAGTCTCCGCTCTAATTCATCCCAAATGTGTTCTATTGGGTTGAAGTCAGGACTCTGTGCAGGCCTGTCAAGTTCCTCCAGCCCAAACTCGCTCATCCATGTGTTTATGGACCTTGCTTTGTGCACTGGTATGCAGTCATGTTGAAGAGGAAGGGACCATCCCCAAACTTTCCACAAGGTTGGGAGCATGAAATTGTCCAAAATGTCTTGGTATGCTGGATCATTAACATTTCCCTTCACTGGAACTAAATGTCCAAGCCCAACCCCTGAAAAACAACCACACACCATAAGCCCCCTCCACCAAATTTATACTTTGCGCATTGCAGTCAGGCACATACCATTCACCTAACAACCTCCAAACCCTGACATGTCCATCAGATTGCCAGACAGAGAAGCATGATTAATCAATCCAGAGAACACCTCTCCACTACTCTAGAGTCCAGTGGTGGCATGCTTTACATCATTGCATCCAACACTTTGCATTGCACTTGGTGATGTAAGGCTTTGATGCAGCTGTTCGGTCATGTAAACCCATTCCATGAATCTCTCTATGCACTGTTTTTGTGCTAATCTGAAGACCTCATGATGTTTTGAGGTCTTTAGCTATTGACTCTGTAGACAGTTGGTGACTTCTGCGCACTGTGCACTTCAGCATATTTTGGCCCTGCGCTGGCCTAACACTTCGTGGCTGAGTTGCTGCTGTTCCCAGTTGCTTCTACTTTGTTTTTATACCACTAACAGTTGACCGTGGAATATTTAGTAGCAAGGAAATTTCACTGGATGGACTTATTGTTGAGGTAGCAACTTATCACGGTACCACGCTTAAATTCACTGAGCTCCTGGGAGCGACCCATTCTTTCACAAATGTTTGTAGAAGCAGTTTGCATGCCTAGGTGCTTGATTTTATACACATGTGGTCAAGGAGGTGATTGGAACACCTGAATCCAATGATTTGGAGGTGTGTCCCACTACTTTTGGCAATATAATGTATAAACAGTGGCAGTGTGGTACCCTGACAGGGGCTAAATAGAGGTTATAACCATGAGTTCTCAACCAGGCAGGGTTCTGCCTAGTTCTCACTATATATAACATTCAAATCAAACCGGGACTTGGGTTCATATAATAAAAGAACACATTTCATGGAGTGAAAATGGCATTTATTTTCTGGCATACTGTATACTTATACACTTATCCCAGCGTTTAACTAATGCCTGGAAAGCTTTGGCATAGAAAGATTGGTCCGTACGTCTGAACCATTATAGGAGAGCCTGCTTCACTTTATCATCAGTGCTGAAATGCTGACCTCTGTGAAACTCTTTTAGGGATCCAAACATACGGATATCGCTTGGACTGAGGTCCAAACTGTAAGGTGGATGTGGCAATACCTCCCAGCACATGAGCAGCATGAGCTTGTGGTGAGCAAATTTTGTAAGTATAGACCTTATCCGCCATTGTTGGAGGGGTAACCACAAAAGGAGAGCCATTTCTATGTTAGAAACTAAATGGATTTTTGAATTACAGACCCTGTCACCTTAAGGGCATAACATTGATGTGAACATTAACTGTTTTATAGACAATAGCTAAATGCATAATATCTACATATGTGTTTCTGGACCCATTACGTTTTATTTATTTATTTTTTAGCTATTGCTGTACAACTCAGCCCCACACCTTATTAAATATTTAGTTATATTTCCCCGATCCTATTTACAAGTTCTGATAGGATTCTATACATTTATACCTATTCTAGTCTATTTATACCTATTCTAGTCTACCATGTTTATTCTTGTAATTTTTAATTTTACTTCTGTAGGTATTTTTTCTGTGTTTGATAACATATTCATAATAGAGAGCACATATTTGAGTTAATGTTATTGGAACCATCATTCATCATTTTAGTTAATATTTCAGGTTCTTCTTTATCCCATACATCCGTTATGTTATTTTGTTTACATATAATTTTTTATTATTAATGTTTTTGATAATTTTATTGAATTTTTCATTATGTTAATTTGATTTTGTGTATAAGGAGATCACCAAACACTGCAGACACCTGATGCTATTTTTATAATATTTTTTAGGATAATTTTTTAGGCCGAGCATAATTGGTTTTATTTAACATCTTATAATATATTTTTGATAACACCATTTTATCGAGATAGCTTAATATTCCTTTTATTTAAGTATTCGAATATCGTTATATATATTAATATCATCTTGCTCAATGTTTTGTCTTATCTGACACTTGTAGTGCCTCGGTCCACAACAAAATGGCGACCGTTAGTGTTATTGTTTACCAATCTTTTCTTATATTTTTAAAAATATTTTTTTGCCTTTTATTACAAGTAGCATATTGTTTTTAATAAAATCCCTTTTAATAAAATCTCTCTTTATTTTTATATACATACATTTATTAATATTTGTTTAACCTAATTCTTGTCTTTTTATGGCACCTGTAGTTTTTTAGCCTACAAGAAAATGGCGGCAGGAAACAAATACATTCCTAATTTTGCCTTTAATTAAATTTTTGATCAATCATTGTTTGCACATACTTGCCCCATTTTATTTAACAAACAATTTGGCTGATTTGCCGGTCTTCTTCAAAATGGCGCCCGTTTCGCGCATGCGCACGTGGCTATATAAAGAGATTGACGTAGACGGCAGGCCATCCCTTTGACAACATGCTTTCGCACGAAACGCGTCAGAAAGGAGCATTCCCGCACTGGCCGTATGGAAGGCCGGCAGCCATCTTAACTTCTTGTAAGCTTACTACCATATCTTATTATTACCTGGATTTTTACCAATACTTAATAAAATACTACACTATCCAAAAACGTTCGTTTTGTGGCTTGTATTTAGGGTGGATCACTATCCCTTTGGCAATACATTTCTATGGTGGAGATACATAAGAGGAGCTGTCCCTATGTGCTGAGAGGGTCCAGTTTTTGAGGTCTGGAGTGCCTTTCCTGTGTGTTGAGTGTGTACCAGTGGAGCCCCCTGTCCCCGTCAGAGCCCTGATGTCCACCAAGGTTTCCCCGGATATTATTACATGCGCATTACCATTGCGCTTCTGGTGAGTGCAAGCATACTTCAAATCTTTATCACAGAAGTCACGAGCACGGAATTTGACGGATCACTTTACGGACTATATGTATTTCAAGATATATTCATCTGCTATTTGATTCATTACTTTTATGTGGAACATTCCACCATAATTGCTAATATATCATCCATTCACTTATTATTTCGTCATCATTTGACGACACTTTTGTAGCACATTGTAGCCTCATTGTATGTCACTTTCATTATTTAGCGCTGCATTTTATTGTATCAGTTTATTTGAGGATACGAGGGTTCATCCTTTATGCTAACAGCTTATTTTAATCGAGAGCTCGCTTGTTACATATTTTTTGTACGGTGCATGTGGCAATACCTCCCAGCCAAGTTGCCAACTTGCCAAGTTGCAGTAATGTGCTCATGAGCAGCATGAGCTTGCGGTGAGCAGTATGAGCTTGTACCTTGTCCTAGAGAAACAGGACACCCTTAGTGACCAACCAGGCCATTTATTATTATTATTATATGATTTATATTGCACCAACAGTTTACGCAGCGCTTTACAACATAGGAGCAGACAGTACAATTGCAATACAAATTAATACAGGAGGATTCAGACGGCCCTGCTCGTTAGAGCTTACAATCTAAGAGGGAGGGTCGAGAGATACAAAAGTTAATAACTGTGGGGGATGGGCTGATGGACAAAATACATGTACAGTTGTTAGGTAGGGGCAGGATAGGCCTCTCTGAAGCGATTGAGTTTTCAGGCATCGTCTAAAAGTGGACAGAGATGGAGATAGTAAGACACATTTTTAGACCAGGTTAGTGATGTAACTAGGGGCTGAGTTGTGGATGGCTTTATACGTTGTTGTAAGTATCTTGAATTTTATTTGTTGGGTGAGTGGGAGTCAGTGGAGGAACTGGCAAAGAGTGGTGGCAGACACTGAATGGTTGGTAAGGTGGATGAGTCTGGCAGCAGCATTCATGATGGACTGGAGGGGGGAAAGCCTATACAAAGGCAATCCAGTGAGGTGGGAGTTGCAGTAGCCAAGGCATGAGATGACCAGGGAGTGAGTTAGAAGCTTTGTGGTGTCATTGGTTAGGAAGGGGAATATCTTGGAGATGTTGCGGAGGTTGAGGTGGCAAGCTTTGGACAGCGATTGGATGTGGGGCCGAAAGGATAGTTCAGAGTCTAGGATTACACCTAGCACCCTGGCATGTGGGGACGGGTTGATGGTTGAGCCGTTGATTTTGACAGAGAAGTCAGTGGAAGGGGCACATAGGGGAGGAAATATTATGAGCTCAGTTTTGGATAGATTAATTTTCAGGAAGTGGTGTGACATCCATGCTAATACATCCAGGCTAATATGTCTTTTAGTAGATTAGTGATTCATGAGGAGACTGATGGAGTGAGATGAGGGATAGAGAGATAGATCTGGGTGTCATCAGCATAGAAATGGTATTGAAAGCCATGGGAGGCAATCAATTGACCCAGAGAAGAGGTGTAGATTGAGAATAGGAGGGGTTCCAGAAAAGAAACTTGGGGAACCCCAACAGAGAAAGGAAGAGGAGAAAGGTAGCAGAAGTAGAAGTGTAAGTGACTCTGAAGGTGCGGTGGGATAGGTGCGGTGGGATAGGTAGGATGAGTACCAAAGAAGAGGTCAGTCACGGAGACCAAAGAAGTAGAGTTTTTTGAGGAGAAGGGAGTGGTCCATTGCGTCAAAGGCAGCAGAGAGGTCCAGGAGTAGGAGTACAGTATAGTGTCCATTGGTTTTAGCCGTTAGCAGATCGTTTGTAAGTTTGAGGAGAGAAGTTTCTGTGGAGTGCTGAGAGCGAAATCCAGACTGAAGGGGATCAAAAAGGTTATTCTCAGTGAGGTGATTGCTCAGCTGGTTGTAGACCAGGTGTTCAAGGATTTTGTAGGAAAAGGGGACTAAGGAGATGGGTCGTAGGTTGTTTAGATTGGTGGGGTCTATTGAGGGTTTTTTAAGTATGGGGGTAACTAGTGCATGTTTTAGAGCATTGTTTTTATCTGCAAACGCGTGTGCACGTCACTCAGAATATGACAGTAATATATACTGTTGATAGTGGCACCATGGGGTAGAAAATCCACATGTATAATGCCAAGTTTGTCTCAGAAAACACTTTATCACTCTACCAGGAGATGCAATGTCTTACTACGGTTGAGCGCCTCATCAATGTACTGTGCTTGAAGTCTTCTGTAGATATCTGAAGTTTTTAAGCCTTTATTTAAAAGAAACTTCATCACCACATGCTGTTCCATGCATGCACTAACACTGTTGTCTGCTATCTTGACTAATGGTCTCTGGACTGGCCAGCGACATGTGCGCCGCCTATCAGTAATAGGGCACAAGTGCCACTTACTACTGCGCTAACTTCCACTGTGCTAGCATCTCATTTTATACCTGTAAAATTCAATTTAACAGTTTGACTTGAACACCCCTCGTATACAATATATACAGTCAGGTCCATAAATATTGGGACATTGACACAATTCTAAAATTTGTGGCTCTATACACCACCACAATGGATTTGAAATGAAACGAACAAGATGTGCTTTAACTGCAGACTGTCAGCTTTAATTTGAGGGTAATTACATCCAAATCAGGTGAACAGTGTAGGAATTACAACCTGACTGTATATATATATATATATATATATATATACACACATACAGTACACACGCTCACTGTGAATGACATCTCCTGGTCTTGGCTATATTTGGTCAGTGATTTCAGCTCTATCACTATTTTTTTGTTATACGGTATGACTCCATGGCAAGTAAATGAATGAGGCAAAGTGAAGTTATTGGCTGCTAAGTACAAGGAAGGTACCTGCATCTGCTGCTCCCTTAACAACCATTGACAGGAAGCTATCATTTCTACACTGCTCAAAAAAAAGAAAGGAACACTTTTTAATCAGAGTATAGCATCAAGTCAATTAAACTCCTGGGATATTGATCTAGTCAGTTAAGTAGCAGAGGGGGTTTTTAATCAGTTTGAACTGCTTTGGTGTTAATGAAATTAACAACAGGTGCACTAGATGGACAACAATGGGATGATCCTAAAGCAGGAATGGTTTTACAGGTGGAGGCCACTGACATTTTTTTCCCTACTCATCTTTTCTGACTGTTTTTCACTCATTTTGCATTTAGCTAGGGTCAGTGTCACTACTGGTAGCATGAGGCGATATCTGGACCCTACAGAGGTTGCACAGGCAGTCCAACATCAATACGTGCCATTGTCAGAAGGTTTGCTGTGTCTCTCAGCACAGTCTCAAGAGCATGGAGGAGATTATAGGAGACAGGCAGTTACGCTAGGAGAGCTGGAAAGGGCTGTAGAAGGTCCTTAACCCATCAGCAGGACCGGTATCTGCTCCTTTGTGGAAGGAGGAACAGGATGAGCACTGCCAGAGCCCTACAAAATGACCTCCAGCAGGCCACTGGTGTGAATGTCTCTGACCAAACAATCAGAAACAGACTTCATGAGGGTGGCTTGAGGGCCCAATGTCCTCTAGTGGCCCTGTGCACACTGCCTGGCACCATAGAGCTTGATTGGCATTTGCCATTGAACACTAGAATTGGCAGGGCTGCCACTGGCACCCTGTGCTTTTCACAGGTGAGAGCAGGTTCACCCTGAGCACATGTGACAGATGAGTAAGGGTCTGGAGAAGCTGTGGAGAATGTTATGCTGCCTGTAGCATTGTTCATCATGACCATTTTGGTGGTGGGTTAGTGATGGTCTGGGGAGGCATATCCATGGAGGGATGCACAGACCTCTACAAGCTAGACAATGGCACCCTGACTGCCATTAGGTATCGGGATGAAATCCTTGCATCCATTGGCAGACCCTACTCTGGTGCAGTGGGTCCTGGGTTCCTCCTGGTGTACAACAATGTCTGGCCTCATGTGGTGAGAGTATGCAGGCAGTTCCTGGAGGATAAAGGAATTGATATCATTGAATGGCCCCCACGCTCACCTGACCTAAATCCAATAGAACACCTCTGCGATATCATGTTTCAGTTCATCCAACACTGCCAGGTTGCACCTCAGACTGTCCAAGAGCTCAGTGATGCCCTGGTCCAGATCTGGGAGGAAATTTCCCAGGACACCATCCATCATCTCATTAGGAGCATGCCCTAACATTGTCAGACATGCATACAAGCATGTGGGGGCCATACAAACTACTGAGTACCATTTTGAGTTGCGAGGTGTCTTTGAATTCAGTGCTCTGTAGGTTGATAATTTTCATTTCCATCAAATGATGGAACATCCTTATGTTCCTAACACATTACCCAGTCCCTATCAGTATAAGTATCTAGCATGATATTTTCCCCATTGAGATCTGATGTGTTTTCAAAGTGTTCCTTTAATTTGTTTGAGCAGTGTAGTATAGGTACGAATATCACTACTATAAATGCTGTTTGTCCCCCACTGAATGAGCAACAAGTCCTGTTTTTAGACTAATGCTAAAGCAGGCAAAGTTTGGTACAAAACTGTGTTCGGACTAAACTTTGAGCTCATCCCTACTAACTAAATCTGAATGTAAAGCATTATGAGATTCTCAGCAAAATTGCCACATTGATTGACAACAGGAGGGAGGGAATATAAGGATTTTGGACAAATTGGATCATGTAAAAATGTGTTAGGAAATATTAAAAAATGGTGAGTGGTACATTAAATTTCTAAAATTATGATATGAAAGTTGACAAGAGAGTATTGTTCAACTTCAGTGACAATGACATTACCCAAAAAACCCCATCCCTTGTTTACAATTAGCAGCAGGGCCTGGAAGATGTAATTCACAGCATGTTTAGCAGCATCATGTCCACCAGTCAACAGGTTTTTGTTTATGGCAGTCAGCTGGCATCATTAATTATGATTGATGAAAACCTGCATCGCTGAACATCATTGATGATGAATTAACATTACAAGGAATTTTTGGAGAGTTTTTGATTTTTAAAAACATTTATCTTATTATTTATACTTTTCACTTCTTTTATATCAATGACTAGGGGAAATAAGCAAGGGACAAGAGGCTTTGCCAGAAGGGGTCCCCCCCTGACAAGACGCCACCCATGTGGAGGGCCTGTGGCCTGGTATGGTTCAGGAAAGGGGGTGCACACTCGTTTTCCTTCTCTTCTGACATGCCAGACTGAATACATGGATAAGGGTTTTGGATAGATATGGATGGGACTTCACACTGTTTTTCTTTTTTTTTTTGTGTAGCATTACCCCTTCAAGTCTGGTATGTAATTTGGGGTGAACATCAAACTTGGCTTTGTTTTCTTGCATGGGTTCCCCCTTAACATCCAGATTAGACACTCATCAAAGATAAGGGTCTGGTATATATTTTTGGTGCAACCCCCAGAATGTTTTTTGTGGGGTCCCCCATTAACATCTATACCAAAAGACAGTGGCTAGGAACGTACATAAGTAAATTGAGTGGCATTTTGTTCTTTGTAAATGTCAGTTTTGCTGTAGTAGATTGTATACATAGCACAGATGTAACACTTCACAGGCAGGTTAAGGGCATGTTATTTAATTAAATTAATTTTTCATTTTTTGTCTACTTTAGCCTTTATTAAAATATGGGTGCTCCCTATCCCCAAATTATTTGATGGGTGCTCCCCAACAATCATAATTTTAATTTTTTTATTTTGCTTTGGGGAGCTCTCCAGGCAGGCAGAACACAATGATAATTTCTAGAGGCTATGGCCACTGGCAGTAAACGCATGCTAAAAATGTGACAGGTGGTATGTACCCAAGTCGATCGATGGCTGTTGGTGATTCTATATATAATGGGAATGTACTCATTACAATATTCAGGGTTTGTTTTGTTCCAGTGGCTGTTGGTTGTCCTATTCAAGTTTGAGCTTGAGTGAAAAAAACTAATACTGGAAAGTTACTCACTACACTATTTGTTTTTTTGGGACATAAATTGCACTGTAATTTTTATTTTGACAGTTACAGGCAAGTAAAGTCAGTTATCATATATTCAACAAGTACTCAACTTTATTGCAGTAAGGATCATCCTTTTCAGAATTAGGTGCACAGCAGGGGTGTACCTATTTAAAGCAATGCTCTCATCTACCACAGCAGAGGACAGAGGTACAGTGGGAGAGAAGGAGATTTAAACCAAACATTCACTCAATTCATCATCATTGGCAATGTGAGATCTTTGGCGAATAATGTAGATGAGGTAATGGTGTTAGTTCAGCGTCAACGTGAGTTTCGTGAGTGTAACATTATATGTTTTTCAGAAACATGGCTGCACAGAGATATTCCAGATCACAATGTTACCATAATTGGTTTCCAGATTGTTCGAGAAGACAGGGACTGCACAATGAGTAGTAAGAGGAAGGGAGGGGGGCTTGTTATTTTTATAAACAATAGATGATGCAACCCTGGTCACATAACTATGTCACCATGGAGAAAACATTGATTAACTTCACACAGTTTGTGAGCTGCCCATCTAGAGAGAATAGGACCCTGGATCTGCTGTATGCCAATGTAAAGAATGCATACAGCTCTTCTCCTCTTCCACCTTAAGTCTGGGTTCATATATTATTATTATTATTATACAGTATTTATAAAGCGCCAACAGTTCGCTCAGCGCTGTACATTGTATGGGAGACAGAACAAGCGACAGTACAATAACAATACAATGCAATACACGAGGGGTTGAAGGGCCCTGCTCTTTCGAGCTTACAATCTAGGAGGAAGGGGATAGTGGTACAGGAGGAGATAGCTGTGGGGGATGGAGTGGTAGGAAGAGTGGAGGAGGTCGGAAATTAGCAGGGAGTGGGGTAGGCTTCCCTGAAGAGGTGGGTTTTCAGGGTGCGCCTAAAGGAGAGTAGGTGATAGTCTGATGGGTTGGAGCAGGGAGTTCCAGAGGATGGGTGACACCCCGGAGAAATCCTGGAGGCGGGCATGGGAGGAGGAGACCAGGGAAACTGGAGAGAAGGAGGTCTTGTGAGGAGCGGAGTGTGCGTGTTGGGTGGTACTTGGATATTAGGTCGGTGATGTAGTTTGGGGCAGTATGGTGTACATCAGTGTTAGGATTTTGAATCTGATCCGTTGTGCAATCGGAAGCCAGTGGAGGGATTGGCAGAGGGGGGTGGCGGAAACGGAGCAGCTGGTAAGGTGAATGAGTCTGGCTGCCGTATTCAGGATCGACTGAAGCGGGGATAGCCTGTGGCGAGGCAGGCCAGTGAGGAGGGAGTTGCAGTAATCGAGTCGTGATATGATGAGGGAGTGGATGAGCTGTTTAGTGGTTTCTGGGGTTAGGAACGTGCGGATTTTGGCGATGTTGCGGAGTTGGAGTCTGCATGCGTTTGTTAATGATTGGACTTGGGGCTGGAAGGATAGGTTGGAGTCCAGAATGACACCAAGTACTCTGGCCTGCGGGGCGGGCCTGATAGTAGCATTGTTGGACGTGATGGAGAAGTCAATAAGGGGTGGTGTGCGGGCTGGGGGGAGGACTAGGAGCTCGGTTTTGGAGAGGTTCAGTTTAAGGAAGTGGAGCAACATCCAGTCTGATATGTCGTTCAGTAGGTTTTTGATTCGGGTGGAGACTGAGGGGGTGAGGCGAGGGATTGAGAGATAGATTTGTGTGTCGTCGGCATAGAGGTGATAGTTGAAGCCATGAGAGTGTATGAGTTGGCCAAGGGAGGAGGTGTAGATGGAGAAGAGAAGGGGCCCAAGGACGGAGCCTTGAGGGACCCCAACAGAGAGGGGGAGTGAGGGGGAGGTGGTAGCATTATAGGTAACACTGAAAGAGCGTTGTGACAGGTAAGATGAGAGGCAGGAGAGAGCGGAGTCTCGGAGGCCGAGGGAGTGTAGTTTTTTGAGGAGGATAGGGTGGTCGACTGTGTCGAAGACTGCAGAGAGGTCGAGGAGTAGGAGCACTGAGTAGTGGCCATTAGCCTTGGCGGTTAGAAGGTCATTGGAGAGTTTGAGTAAGGCAATTACGGTGGAATGTAGGGGACGGAAGCCGGACTGTAGGGGATTGAGGAGGTTGTTGTCGTTGAGGTGAGAGCTTAGGCGAGTGTAGACTAAGTGCTCGAGGAATTTGGATGTGAATGGGAGCAGGTAGATGGGTCTGAGGTTGTTCGGGTCATTGGGGTCCAGAGAGGGCTTTTTAAGTATGGGGGTGATGTGTGCATGCTTCAGAGGGGAAGGGAATGTGCTGGAAGAGAGGGAGAGATTAAAGATGTGGGTGAGGGAGCGTAGGATGGAGG
Source organism: Staurois parvus (assembly GCF_062004578.1). Classification (NCBI taxonomy): domain Eukaryota; kingdom Metazoa; phylum Chordata; class Amphibia; order Anura; family Ranidae; genus Staurois; species Staurois parvus. Next base: position 8,875,924 of record NW_028317893.1, read on the forward strand.
GGGAGGGAGGTCGTAGGAGTTGTGAGGGGATAGGGTCGAGCGGGCAGGTGGTGAGGCGGGCATCAGAGAAGACCTTGGAGACCTCCTCAGTGGTAGTAAGGTCGAAGGTGTGGAGTGTTGAGGGGGCTTCAGTGTGAGGAATGTTGGGTGGGGTGGAGGTCAGAGCAGTGGTGAGGCCGAGGGAGAGGGGTGATGAGGGGGTAGCTGTGTGAGAGGGGATGGGGTTGGAGGGAGTTTGAGCAGTAACGAAGTTTCTGCGGATTGTGTCGAGGGAGAGGGGAGATGGGGGGTAGTTGTGTGAGAGGGGGCGGGTCTGGAGGGAGTGTGAGCTGCGGTGATGTTCTTGCGAATTGTGTCAATCTTGTTTTTGAAGTGATTGGCAATCTCAAGGGCGGTGAGTGAGGTGCTGGGTGGAGGTGGGGGCGGAGAAAGTAGAGAGTTAAAGGTGGAGAAGAGTCGGCGAGGATTGAAGGAGAGGGTCTTGATGAGGGTCAGGACATATATGCGGTATATCGCATGTGATTTGCACAGGAACTGCACCACTTTCCTGTGCGAATCACATGCAATTTGTGTGCGGTGCAATTGGAGCCATACATTTTGTATGGCTCTAATCGCACCGCACCCGAATCCAAAAACGTACAGGACCCTTTTTTGGGTCTGCACTAGAATCGGATGGGTATTCACACCTATGCGATCTGATTCTGCACATCGCACCGCGTTTTGCAGACCGCTTTTGGGGTGTTATTAACTTAAGTTGTCAGTTAACTTACACAACCACAGCTGTTTGCATGAACGGGGTGCGATTCTGATGCGGTACAGAATTCGCACAGATCAGATCATAATTTGGTCTACCTCAATCCTTGTTATGTGCCCCTGGTTAAGAGACAACCTGTGACTCACCTGATTGGTGAAAAGATGGTCTGAGAAGTCCTTTGAATTATTGAGGGTCTGTTTTGAGGGGACACTTTGGCAAGCACTCTATGAGCTTTATGGAAGGTACATTGATGGGATTAATGAGTGCATAACACATGATAAACATTTCTGTGTAGATTCTTTTGTTCCAACAAGAATTGTTCATAATAATGTTAAACCATGGGTAACAAGGGATATTAAGGATATTCTTAGCTCCAAGAAGATGGCTTTTAGAGTGGTGTCAGGATCAAATGGGTAGACAGGCTTCTGGGAGACAGTTCAATAAACTTAAAATCCAATTTATTCAGCACCAAATGGAAAACAAATGACAGGCTTTGTTTTCACATTCAGTTTACACACTACAGCTAAATATTCCCATCAGGACAGCAGTAGCTTACATGAATATTTCAATGTCCCAGCCACAGAATATGCAGTAAAGAAAGTCCCAGTTAAAGGCCAGCTCACCCAACAGGTCAAAATCAAATTATGGAAGCTTCCATGCAGCATCCAGGTCTCCTCTCCATCAACCAAACGTACACAGATCAGGCAAACAATATACAGTATGATCTGTTTAGGTAAAATCCAATCTAGCTTTCAAGGCAGAAGGCCTCTCCATCCATCAGAAGTTTTCAGTTTTCTCCCTGTTCTTTAAGCTTTGCATATTTTGAGTGCTGCTGAAGTAGAAAACAAGATGAAAGTTGTTGAAAACAAAAGAAAATATATTGATTGAAAGATACGCATAGAAAAAAATACATTGGCATGGAGAATGCATTGGAATACTCTATATACCTATTTACAGCTTAAGTGTTCTGGTCTACGTTTATCCATGAAGCATTGTTTAAGGCTAGATAAAAAGGTTACATGTATATTCCCCTATGCTTCAGTTTTAAAAAGATACATTTAGAAAGACAGAGTGTGGCTGACTAATTAATCTAGTGATCAAAGTTTCTACGCAGATGTGCTAAGATGTAACAGTTGTTAGGTGACACAAACAGTATTTAAATCCCTAAGGCTTACACAATTACCATAGCAAACATATACTGTAGTCAAGAAGTTTAAATCAGCTCCCATATAATATATTGGAATTAATGGGATTTTTTACAAAGCGAAATACTGATTTTTCCATAGGTTTATTAAATCACCCCATAGTTAAACTTCTTGATGGTTTACTTTGGTACAAAAGAGACAGATTTATTCTGTGCAATAGTAAGTAGGTATCAGAAACTTAATGCAGGATTGACAATGGCAATTGTTTTTTTGTTTTTCCAATTATAGGTCTGTGAACTCTCGCTGTCTTTCAATAAATCAAGAAATTATATTATGGCTTTAGAAGATTTAATGATTTTGGGAGTGCAGGGGAGAGTAGTTTGAGTCAAACACTCCTAAAGTCATTAACAAATTGATCTTTAGCATCTACTTTGCCTTGTTAAAGATTCTTTTAAATGACAATATATGCATTACAACCTGGAAATTGTTCTACATATAATTTTTTAATAAAAATGTGTAAGTAGGAAATACCCTCTTGTCCACGAAGACAACTTAGAATTAGGTTGAGAGATAATGGAATATTTGATTAAAGATGGTAATTAATGAATTGATTCACATGGCTCTAGATTAAAAAATTAATACAGCTGATTTGATTGTTGGTTGCCTCACCATGTATGAAACCTAAACTCAAGGGAGAGGTGGAGGAATGGCCCCCTGAGATGGAGCAATGGGATTCAGAAGTGGAATATTTAGGGGTCAGCTTTTAATTGCTGTCTTCTTCAACATGTTTCACAGGTTATTTTTCCTGCTTCACCAGAAAGCTGTGGAACCCAACCATATATCTTTAATGGCAAAGGAATACTCCAAACAAGGGGTTGGTATGAACCAAAGACACGTGAGGGAGCTTGCATCCCTTCTCTCTATAAAAAAATTCAAAAACATCTTTATATACGGTAGATAATGATGTGAGCTCCCTCCTTTGGGATTTGCATTCTTCCCATTGTCCTGAGTGAGAGGGAAGATACATTGTTGGGTCACTGTATTTCTGACAATGATCTGCGTATCTAGAGCAATTAGATTATGTGGGAGATGTAATATCCCGTGGATCAAATTAGGTCATGAACAATTTCCCTGAATATGACAATATACAGCCTGTTGAGCAAGGTTGTGTCAACTTTATATTGGGATTACAAATCAGATTGTTGCCCTTCTGTAACAATGATCTGGCCCTTTAGTTTCCACCTGTCCCCTGTACACTGGAGTGTTTTATCCCTCATTGCTAATGCCCCAAACAGCAGGAGCTGGCTTCATGTGGGCCCCATGTTTTGAAAGATTCCTTTGCAAATAATAATATATAGATGTGTTCTACAGATTCCTGATAAAGCAGGAAAAATAGCCTGTGAAATGCATTGAAGAATAAGCTATCCCTACCCCAGAGCTAGAAATGACAGTCACCACAAGGATAAATGAAACCTTCTTATTTGGTTAAACACTGAGTACTTTGAGGATATTTTCTGTGGACAAGTACACTATAATCTTGTAAAATCAATTGTTAAAATTCCCGTTTGTAGGGGGTCAACATTTGTACTAATCCCTCCTATAAACGTTTTGAAACATGATTTTATTGAAAAATAACTGACAATGTTTTTCTATCTATATATTTGGTTGCTTATATTGTATACTCATCAATAGCACTTGCAAAGTCCCACTGTCCTTTTTTATGGTGCTATAAATCTTTTTTTAAAAATATACTTTCAAATATTTAAATGTTTCCTATTCTAATGTAAAATGTATTATAGCTTGCTGTCTCACTGAATTCTTACTGAATCATATATTAGTTTTTATTAATTACTTACAAATTTCATCTTTGATGACATTTTTAATTTAAAGAAACAGTCTTCTAAAATACCTTGTGTTCTGCTAATTAAGTCTATATATTTTGCATATGACGGTTTAAGGCTCGGTTATACAGTTTATCATACCATTTTCTTTAATCCCAAGGTTTTTTTTTAACACTTATTTACAGTCTTATACTGGAAATACATGATGGATTTTTTCCCTTCTATTTGTGAGTATTAATTTTACAAGCCCTATAACTTTTAAGGATTCCATATTCCTACAAAATTACAATGTATATTGCCCTTCCTTTCCTTAATCAATTGTTCAGTTTTTTACTGTTAAAGAGTTAATGAAATATGATATTATGCTTCTCATATTTTTTCAGCATCACGCGAAACAAGAAAGTCATATGTACAGTTGGCTATGTTTTCAAAAACTACTCTGATATTCCTGAAGTATTTTTTCAACATATGGTTTTTAACCTCATTGACCTCATTGCCAGTGTTTTTACTCTTACAATCTATGGGACATTCAGATACAAGATAACTCTAGATATTCCTCTGTCTTCTTCATTAAGGATAGGGCAACATATTCCCTGTATCCATTTTTATGTCGCTTTTTCCTCCTTTACAACAATATTTTGTTATACGTTCATAAAATCTGCCCTCCTTGTTTTATCAGTTCTGAACTCATACCATCCTTTCCTGATGCTTTATTCTTTTTCAATTGTTGGATGGTTGGTTCTGTTTCTTTGTGTGGTGACACTTCCAATTCTGTCTCTGGACCATAAAATAGGATTTTTGATTTTCATTGTTTGATTTTACATTTACTTGTGTTCTTCAAAGTATTCAGCCCAGATCATTCATTCTTCATTTTCAGTTAAGTTTCCATTTTTATCCTACACATTGTCATTCACAGTTGGAACACTTTCGTTACTACACTAATCTCTTTGAACAGATTTCTAACTTCTTTCTTTCAAACAGTTTTCTTCTCTGAACCATTTCCAGTTCCATCTTTCCATTTGCTTTCTCCTGCATATTTTATTTACCATTCTTGTTTTATTGGTGAATTCACCTATGCATTGTCTTATGTTTCTTTTCTCTTGAGCTGACATTTTTTTAATAGTTCTTTTTTACACTTTTCCATCATTAATTTTCCTGCTTAATTACTCTCCTGGGACCCTTAGCTGCTGCATACATCCACACATTAAGATGCATTAGAGGATGCTGCTGCATGTGTTTTAGTATTCCATGCACCCACACATGAATGGACATATTCTCCAAATGCAGATAGTGTGTATTTGGAGCATATATATTAATGCACATGTGTAGTCCAAAAATGAGTGCCTGGTGTCCTTTCCTCCCCCCTCCACTTTCTTGGCCTGTCAGGCTACAATGCTCAGATAAGATGTGGATTTTTTTTCTTTCGGCGGGGGGGGGGGGGGGGGGGGGCAGGGGGCTCACATTTGTTTCTTGATTTTTGTGGTTCTTCAAAAAATCCATACTAGGCACAAAAAGTATGATATAGAATTTGGGGGGACATTACACCAGTTTTATTTTTTTTTTTCCTTTTGCTTTTTTTTGTTTGGGTTCCCCCTTAAAGTGGTTGTAGAGTCTGAAGGTTTTTTACCTTCATGCATCCTTTGCATGAAGGCAAAAAACCTTATATGTGCAGCCCCCCCCCCACCTTCACCCCTCTAATACTCAACCTGAGCCTGATCTCTGTCCAGCAATGTTCAAGAGAGAAACAGCTCCCCCGGGTCTCTGCCTCTTCATTGGCTCAGACACAGCAGTGGGAGCCATTGGCTCCTGCTGCTGTCAATCACAGCCAGTGAGGAGGGAACAGGGAATGGGACTCTGGACACGCTCTGCTGTGTCTTATCGATGTAGAGAGTGGGGCTCGGAAGATAGCAGAGACCCTATAGCAAGCTACTTTTCAGGGGTGAGGAGCCAGAAGCACTGGCAGAGGGACCTGAGAATAGGAGGATCGGTGCTGCTCTGTGAAAAACCATTACACAGAGCAGGTAAGTATAACATGTTGGTTATTAAAAAAAAAAGATGAACCTTTAACCCTTTCGCACTGATGCCTCCCAGCTCTTTAAGAGCTTCTAGATGCTAGGAGGCGGAGGCAGGCATTTGGGCCATGTGACTGCAGGGAGCATTCTCTTAGCATGGTAAATGGTTTATACAGGGCCACACATATACAGCCACAATAGGTCTGCATTTAGGCCCACCCACCGAGCGGCCACATATATGCGTATGGTTAATATCACTTTAAAATCCATATGAGACCTGATATGACATGGTATGAATTAGGGGGACCACATGCCATTTTTTTGTGTGGATTTCCCCCATTAACATTTATGTGGGTATAGATGGTATAGATGAAAGGAATCTCCAGCCTCTCCGTTTGCAAACAGAATGAAGCACCTAAGAGCTGTCATTCTGTTGTCAATTTAAAGACACCTTCCTTTATCCTTGTAAATTTTAGTTCTGCTGTAGTTGGTTGCATACATGGCAAAGATGCACCACTTCACAGGCAGGGTCAGGGCAACTCCCAGGCATGTTATTTAATGGAATTTAGCATTTTTATTGTTCTACTTTAACTGCCTATGCAGGGACATCTGTAGATAAAAGCAAACTGTACAGCTTTGATCAAAGTTGAAACATTCTTGCTTTAGCTGTAGGCCTTTTCGGTACCTCATGAAGCCTAACTGAAAAACTCCCAGAGCGTGCATCTCCCCATTCTGCCTTGTTGCTAGAATGTTTGTATCAGAAAAAGAGCTCACTCCTATGATGGTGAAGAGTAACAGGTTGGTGTGTCTTAGCAACTTCTTGCAACTAAGTGTTGAGCTTTTAAAAAATTGTGTTTGCTTTAATACATGTTCGCAGAGCACTGACCTTTACTATGGACAACACTAAATATGTGTGTACAGTATATAGCATGACACATTATGCTAGTATATATAGCATGACCACACTAGTTAATATTTATTTTAAGTTCACCTTAGCATATGAACATATAGAAATTTGTGATTTGCCTGTTTATCTCCAAAATATTACACAGGGGGTCCTCAAAAAAATATTTTTTAGCTGCATACCTTTGCAAGTACATATGGAAGCCCCACTTACACATCAAGATACCTTTAATATGTTTTGGCCATAACGCTAAACTATGTCAGTTTCTAAACTACGGGACATATATAACAATCAAAGATAGAGGCAACCTTTTCCTCCATAAAGGTACAGCAACACATTAGAAGTCCAGACATCACCTTTACAAGGCAGCTGAAGTGTGTTATTGTACCAAATCCAAAAAACAATGGTGAATTGCTCTGAATTGTTTGAAACTAGCAAAACGTTAATGGTGCACATGGGCAGGGCAATATACAAAACAGTGCAAAGGAGGGTCTTCAGCACTCTTTAAGCCCCCTTTAAGCTGGTCGGCCAAAAAAAAAAATCTGTTTCAGTTACTCCCTTTAAAAACAGATGTTTTAGGTGCATACATTTGCAAATACATGTGGAAGCCACCCTGCCTGTTGCCTGCTGTTTCAAATAGTTGAGACAGATTTGTTGAAACAGTGTACTGTTTTCTATATTGCCACCCTATGTGCACTTTTTCCTTTTTGTTAGTTTCCAACAGATCAGAAAGGCTGCCATTGTTGCTTTTTTCCTGTCTATCTGTCTCTTTGTATGTGCAGTATGTCCATCTACTTGTCCATCTACGGGTATTGTTAAAAGAGCAGTCTGTTCTTCTTGTTTACAAGCATCATGTTGAAAAACAGCCATCAAGATTATGAAAAAGAATATTAAATTTTAGCAAAATATAAAACTATAAAATTTTAATTTGGCACTTGAATATGATGAAATGTTGCAGTATTGTAAAGACAGTTGTCACAATCAAAAAATCTGATCCATTTAACTTAACATTCATTGTATTCTGTCTTGCTTAATAAACCTCTTTTTTTCCTTCAGAGTAATGAATAAAGTGATATTCCTTCTTTTTCAATGACAGATTGGTGGCATGGGACCTCAAGGTAATTGCTGTCTCAATTTTAAGAGTTAGATTTTTATTAATCTGTTCTGTATAGAAAAATAACCCTAGGGCATGTCAGACACGTTATGACATATTTTTTATTAATTTGGTGAACAGCATAAATATGACGAACTGTCAAAATGTACACATACAGTATAGGGAAGAATATACAAAAATTGACTGCTTTGATAAGAAACATATAACGGTGATTCAAAACAAAACTGTACTTAGAATTTTGTTCAATTGGATGTGAGCTTGTAATATTAATGTGTGCACTAGTTCAGATATATACATCCTTTTTGGATGGTACAATAAAAAAATATGAAATATACTGTAATTCTGCATATGTGCTTATGTGTGTATATATAGTGTTGATGGTATGTAGACAAATACATTTTTAGACTACTACATATATATTTTTAATTTTTTTTGTGTTATATTTTCCCTTATTTTTTTGTTTTGCCATTACCTACCAAGAAAAAAAAAACAGTTAAAAACTCATACTTAATCTTTAGTCTACATGCATGTGTGCACTCATACAGTACCTAAGATCAATCAGCTACTACCAGTACTCAGCACATTGAACATTATAAGCAATGCACTTCTAAAACATATGAGCATTAACTTTCTTGGTAAAAGTTAGAGATATGCAAATATTCCTCAACAAACCTGAACTTCTTCTGTAGTAAAAATAATGCATGTGGCTTAGAACATTAACATAGATGGTCTTTAATAGCATGCCCTGCATTGTTTAGGACCTAAACTGTATCTGCCATTGAAGCTCTGCTGTACTAGAAAGAAAGGTTGTAATGGACAGCAATGTAACACCTCTGAAACATTTTAGTTCACAACAATTTTGAAGTGATGCAGCGTAAAATAAGTACTTCACTGAAAAACTGTGCATGCTAGTTTAGAGCACTAAATACGATGAAGGAACCCTTGAAATAAATTTGAGGTCCCATAGGTCCCCTGACAGTAATTACTCTTTTGTATCTTCAGCTTAGATTGGTAGTCAGTTGGAAATGGGCTCTGTAAGATTAGAGTTTAGTGGGAAATCGGCTCCTTATATGTGTGATCAGTGAAGAAGTACTCTATTACACTGTGTGTGATTTTATTTCCCCCATACATTGGTGGTCAGTGCAAAAATGCCCCTTACAGACAGCTAAAAAATCACTTGTGTCAAAGGTTCTGATAGAGATAGATAGATAGATAGATAGATAGATAGATAGATAGATAGATAGAAAGATAGAGAGATAGATAGATATATAGCTAATAGGCTCCACTGGATCTGCCAAGTGACATTGGTTAAAGAACTATGAATAATCTTCAGGTGGGAGATCGAGCTACTACTGTTCTCAGCAGATGGAACCCCTAACAACCTTTAGGAGAACTCCAGGATTCCATAGAACCTTGGTTGAGATAGGCTACTCTAAACTCACTGTGGATGATTTACTATTGCTATTGCATAATCACCAGGGCTTTGCTTTCCCACGCACACCTAAATTGATGTACTGTGGCATTATGAAGCCCTGGATGGCTGCTGCTAATCCAACATAGCAGCTTGGTTTAGGAACACCAGATTTATGTCAATAGTTCAAAGTGCACCTGTGGCTTCCAAAGATCCACCAGCTTGGTATTGGATGTCTACTTTTTCAAACTGAGTTTGTATGTGGACTGGTTGCTTTTCATGCAGAAGATTAGTATCTATGTATCTATGTAACTAGTATGTGGTATACATCTTATAAGCACAAACTACAATTATTTTTAGTTTGAAAACATTAATAACTGACTTGAATCCAACAGTGTGCTGACTGAAGTAAGATGGAATTGTGACCACTCGCATGCACGATAGAAAGGCAACTATCTTACTGTATGTTAACTTTTTGCTCCCTTGTGAAGTGGTAGCTTGGTTTTTTTGTTAAAAATGCATCTTTCCACCACTGTGAAAGATCAGCACATCTACATCTTGTGCATGGATATTTGCTTGAATCCAACACTTCAGGTGCATGCATCATGTTGCCAGAACTGTCCTGAGCAGTTGCTAGTTAATAGATGCTGTCATTCCTACATAACCTTGTAAAAGCTTTTTCTTTGGCTCTTATTTTGGGGAGTTGGCAGGAATGTTGTTTATTGATCTGTAACAAATGTAGAACTAATTTAGGGAGGCAAACAGTGACAATACTTATACTTCACTTATGACAGAGTTACTTTGGTCAATCTTGACTGTCAGGGTAAAATGTTGGACTTTCCATAAATGTTGTTATCGTTCTTTCCAAACACTCTCCAACAAGTAAAATCTCCCCCATATACTGTATCAGCCCCTACAATCTGGAGAATTTTGACATTGATTTATAGCCAACATTTTTGACAGATTGTCCAGATGCCCTGTTTTTTCCGGAAAACCTATGGACACCACTTTGCTGGACCCTCGTAGTGTGCCCAGCACTGTGCTACACACTCTTTCTCCTCTCACAGCCAATAGCTATGAGAAAAGAGACTTCAATGTTAGGATTACAGTATTTTTTTATATGGGTGATTTCTCACAGTGATCACATGATACAGGGGCAATAAATTTGGCCCCATAAGCTGATCTGTGATCTGATGTGTCCCTTGCACAGATTGCGCCGATGCTGTGATTAGTCTTATTTTACTTCACCAACTACATGAGTAGAGCATGCTGACTGCGCATAGTAAATTTTCACTGAGTTTAGTGAATGAGTTGAAGCTGAACTGACTCAGATAGTCTAATCATGTGCAAGCCAAAATCATGTTTTCACAATTGTTTGTGCACATGCTGCAGGCTCCTAAACTAAAAAAATTTTGCTATATATGTAAGTACAAGCTAAGTGAAATAAATCAATTTGCCAAGTGAACATGGCCTACTTCATTAGTATCTCCCCTGCCAAGCCTCTACTCTATAGAGGTTATTTACTAAAGCTGGAGAGTGCAAAATCAGAAGCAATTCTGCACAGAAACCAATCAGCTTCCAGGTTTTATTGCCAAAACTTAATTGAACAAGCTGACTTTAGAAGCTGATTGGCTACCATGCACAGCTGCACCAGATTCTGAGTACTCTAGTTTTAATAAATCTCCCCCTATATGTCAAATGATATCACCCAGTGACGGGATGTGGGATATTTAACAGGATGACATGTAGTTTGGTGGGCTGGTGGCCATCAGGCATCATGATTGGCATGGCTCTGCATCACTTGGTGACATGTAATTTATGGTGAATTTATATTGTGGCACTTTTTTTTTTAATTAAAGGACTTGTCAAAAAGTGTGTGTGTTTGTTTATCTACTATTGCCTTTTTTTATGACTGAGTAGGGATAAGGGACACTACCCCTGACTCACTCACATGGGGGGAGGGAGCAATATTTGGGACCTTCTTTCTTTTTAAAGATGGCTTCAAGGTTTCAATAAGCCCCCTCCCCACAGACATCCACAATCACTAGGCCAAGGAATGTTGTTAGGTGGTAGAGTGCTTTTGGGAAAGTTGGTGCAGAAAGTGTATACCAGTGGAGGTAGAGGAGTGTGAGTATTGCTCAATTTCAATCAAAATAGATGATGCAAAAGGGTCTTGTGCTAGCTGATGTCTGCTTCAGGCTGTTGAGTGGTAGGATTCAGAATTTACAATCCTAAAGCTTTAAAAGCACCATGGAAAAGCATGTTGTTTTGTTATATGTATCATGGTACAGTCTACAGATATGTAAAGTCTGCTGCACACATCTTTGCATGTCACTTCACAAAGTCAGAATGCTCTACTCTTTTAATAAATCAACCCTATTTAAATATCTAGCAATTGGGTATGCCAAATTCCCAATAAATACGGAAAACAGAGGATGAAAGAGTGCTCTATTGTGAAAGTAAACACATAATTCAAAATTATTGTATAACACTTAACAAGGAATACACAAGAATACATACTTGGGCCCAGGGGTGGACTGACAACACATGGGTCCCCCGGGCAATAGGGGATCATGGGGCCCCTGTGTCCTTGCCCAAACTCAAAAAAGCCTATGAAAAAGGTACCAGGGGCATCTCATGGGGCCCTCGGGCAGTGCCCAAGTTTCCAAATGGTCAGTCCGCCCCTGCTAGGGCCACATTCTCCATCTTGTATTCCCTACACTTGTCTCACTCACATGATTGATTAACATTCCCATTCTTTCAGTTATATCCAGAGAATGCTGATGTTACCTCATCTTCCACCAAACTGATCAAGGATAGGGAGGGAGTGCTTTTTTTTTAGATCATCAGTAATTCCATGAAGTAGCTTGAAGAACTGTGATGTCACAGTCTTCAGAGCACTGATGACAGCAGTACAAACCTGGACTTAAAGTGGTTGTAAACCCTTACATATACCCAATGAAGTGAGTGGCCTCAGGCGATACAGAAAGATGAAATAAATCCTCCTGCATACGTTGTACCTGTTTATCTGCTGTTTCTCTTCATTAAAATCTCTAAAATCGCCTGCTTGCTCATCTCCTGGTGGGGAGATCATGAGGACAGCAACCTGGTACTAACAAGCAGCAAAACCATCAGGAGCTCTGGTGAATAGCAGTTAGTACTGAGACCTCACGCCTTGGGTGAGCCAGCTTCATCCCCCAGGGTGATCTGCTTGTGCACTTATCTTGCTGGTTGGTTGGAGCCTCTCTACTGCTATGGCTACTAGTCTCTGAGCCTGAACCCTGACCATAACAATCATTCACATCTTGTATGATTATGTCCATGAGGATTGCCCAATGCATTTGGTGGCAGATGAATATTCGTATCTACAAGGTATAATAACAATGATCAAACTCATAGTGTATCATATATATTTAGGGAGGTACTATAATATGGAGTCAAAACAAACTTACATCTCATGCGAGAACTAGATATTTCTCAGGTAAAGTTAAAAACATTCCAGCTTCCAGAACATCTGGAAAAGTGCACGAGTGAAGGAGTGCCTGCAAGGACCCAGGAGATGTAGACATGCACAATACAATGCTGCAAACATATTAAATATATTTGAATAGTAATTCCATAAATAAAAGTGTGAAATGTCATCCAATCTTCTCTTCCACCCAAAACCAAAACAATATATCCTTCTGGGAAACCCCAAATGACACAGCATAACTAAACAGTAAGTATAAAAGACAAGCCTGTTCCATGTATGAATACTGATACGATGTAATATATTGGTCATTGTGGAAGTAATGTAGTATGGCCTGGATTGTTAGTGCAAGTGTAAACAGAAATACACTACTGTATATTGCCAAAAGTATTGGGACACCACTCCAAATCACTGGATTCAGGTGTTCCAATCACCTTACAGTATATTATTAGGTGAACTGCTATATTAAAATAGAGTTTATGCAGCTCATGGTACCTTAGTAAACTGCTCTCCCTTCTGGTCTGGGATTCTCTGGCTAGCTATAATTTAGGGCTCAGTAAACTGTAAAAACTATAGAGTTAAACTTGGTAAGCCATCTGACAACCCATAGGTAGCTAGAAGTGTGGGTCTAAGAAATAGAGCAGGTAGGTTGATGCTAAGTTTTAGTGTCACACCACTGATGTTGACAATCATCTGCTTCTCAGACCGATCAAGTACTAATTGGAGGATTTCCATATTGATGTGTATTTATAAGCATGGTTATTGTTATATGCTGGTATGCTGGGTGTAGCAGTTCCTCTGCTCCCATTTATATTTCTTTGGTTAATTTCCTAGGAAGGACATCACCTCTGCTCACAAAGTCCCTGTCTTAAGTGAAGGCACTGACAAATTATTTTTTTTAAAACACTCTTCCACTTAGCAAAGGTTCTAGTTCTCCTAATTACCTGCAAGTTTGCCACCACACCCTGTTTGGGGATGGCTTTTTCCCATAACTCCCCAAATAAAGAATAGATATAGCTCTATGGCATAAAATACCACAATCTTGCATTTGAACTCAGCTTTTAAGTGAATTTCCTGCAGATATTTATCTACTTCAATACCGGGCAATTCTACCCCATTCCTGCCCAGATTTAAGTGTTGTCACACTTAAAATGACAATTATGCGGTCAAGCAACACTGTATCCGTAGAAAAATGTTATCATTTTTTTCACACACATAGAGCTTTCTTTTGGTGGTATTTAATCACCACTGAGTTTTTTTTCTTTTTTTTGCTAAATAAGCAAAAAAATCCCTGAAACTTTTGAGAATAAAAGCGTTTTTTTTAATTTCTGTTATAAACGTTTCAAATAAATAACCTTTGTTCATAAAATTTATTCTGCTACATTTCTTTGGTGAAAATACCATAAATTAGTCCACAAACCATGGTATATATACCTGACAATCGATCAATCAATGCACCAATCTCATTTCTTGAGGTCCGAAAATGCTAGGGTAGTAAAAATATCCACGGAATGACCCATTTTTGGAAAATAGACAGTCCAAGGTAAATTTAGTAAGAGGAATGGTGAGTTTTTTGAAAATGTAATTTGTTACAGTTTTTGGAAAAATGAAAACTTTTAAAAAAAAATTCACAACTGTTTTTTTTTTTTTACATATTGTCACCAGTCCAGTACAACATTATTATATAAGTGGTGTGGTGGTGATCATGGACACTGACTGGTGACAGTATGCAAAAAAAAAAAAAAAATAATACTAAGTAAATTTTTTTTTTTTCAATTTTTTTTTATTCCTTGGATTTGGGCCGTGCTTCCCTGCGGCCCTCTATGTGTGGCGTGGTGGGCGTATCCATTGCGGCATGGCGTGTTCTGTTTCCTTCTGACAGGGGACGCCTATGAAGATCTGGGTGCAGATCTACTGTGGTGTCATACGCGCATGCCATATTAAGGTAACATATTTCGGGATGACTACTAGTTTCATCGACCAATTAATCTGCCATTTCATTTGGATTTTCAAATATATGGGAATATCTAGGATTCTGGTTGGACTGAGATTATATATGTGACCAGGTCACTACTTTACTCATGCCGGTCAGATATGCAGGCCCACCAGTGTCCTAGTCTTTCACTTTCCTCCTTATGTTCTTGCGGAGATAAGCTTGTTCTGTCTGTACTGGAAACCAATAATCTATATATTTTCTGAATTCCTTATATTAAGGTTGGCCTTTGTGCTCAGGTATGGCTCGCCTCCGGCCCTGGTCCCCTATGTCTGCCCTCCAGACAGCTATGCCACTGACTTACCATCTCCACTAGCACTACTCTCCCTCATATTCAAGCTACGGTCCTGAAAAAGCCAAATGCACAGGCAAAACATGTTGACTGTATTTTGAAATATATGTATGTTGTCACTATGTGCTGAGTGTTAATCCTTTACTATACATGAGGGGGGCTTTGTGCTCAACTTGATGTGCTTTGTTCTTATCTTTTCTTTTGAAGAGTATCTTTTGTAATATGGGTCCTATTATGGACATATGGTTCTTTTATGTCAATAAATGGCTATTTATGTATTTTATTGTGTGGTCTCTTACTGTGCCCAAAGAATCCAATGCCTTACCGTACTTAGCAGTTTGGTCCTTTTTCATTTTTATTACATTTTTTTCTTTTTTTTTACTATTTGTTTTTTAAACAGATTGGAGTTTATTTACTAAAGCTGGAGAGTGAAAAATCAGGTGGTCCTTTTTCTTTTTTTATTACATTTTTTTCTTTTTTTTTACTTTTTGTTTTTTAAACAGATTGGGGTTTATTTACTAAAGCTGGAGAGTGAAAAATCAGGTGCACTTCTGCATAGAAACCAATCAGCTTCCAGGTTTTATTGCCAAAGCATAACTGAACAAGCTGAGGTTAGAAGCCATGATCAGGTGTACCAGATTCTGAGTGAATCAGTTTTAGTAAATCTCCTCCTTTGTGACCAGAGCAATACAATGTTACCATATTAACATTAAACTAGTCTGGGTAAGTGATCAGGATTTTTTTTTAATACGTAATGATTGCTCATACCAATGTATTTAATTGATTTTAGCAACCATTGTTACTGAATGAAACTGATTCATTCAGTCTTTTGTTTTGATTAACTGTGATTGGGCAAAGCTCATCACATGATACAGATGGGCTGCGATTTGCCCTGTCTGTACCATGTGACTGCTTTGACAAATCACAGCTAACACAATAGTATACAATGGATGGCATGAAAGGAAGCCATCCATTGTATACAATTGTCATGTGATCTGCTGTGATTGGTCACATTGGTCACATGACATTGGCAACGGGCCGGTGTAGTGATCTGTCATAGACTGTGTTTCGTGGACGCAGCTGGTGACAGATCACGCCGCTGCATAGCCCTGCAGCCATATGAGTGGCACCTTTTGACAGGACGTCATATGATGCCCAGTCAGAAGGAGGAGTGTCCTGCCTGTCTGTCAATCTGCTATAGGCCGGGCGGGAAGGTATTAAACACAGTATCATTTCAATAACTGATGTGTTTACATTCAACTAAAATTAATAATCGTCCTTGAAATAGGAATTTCCCATTGGCAGAAAAACTTAGACTGGGAGGAGTTTTTTTTTTTTTTCATGCTAGTCTCATATCAAAAACGAATAGATTACTAAAGTTATGAAAATTCTTGTAATACAGCTTCGGAAGTGATGTAATGTATTGTATTGGGTTGTATTGTATTTTTTTGCTTCCAAACATGCGCGGTCACTTTTTTTTGTACAAATACTATACTAATTTCACGAAAATCGTTTGTTCTGTCATCTTATAAGAACATTTTTCGTGCTTGTCCTTTTGGATATTTTCACATGAACTGTCGTGACTGGCTCTCAAAAGCTGTTTATTAATGAATAGATTGTTGGATAATTGCTCCGAGTATGTTTTTTTTCATCTGATTTTCTCATCGTGTGTACTAAGCATTAGGCTCTGTAATATTCCATAATGCTGTCCATATAATACTAGAAGCTTCCTGATGGGAAGAGAGATCAGAACAATGACCTCTTTAGTGTGTTACTGCTTATCTTTTGGCAGTTAAGAGGATTCCAGTTTATGCATTGCGTCTGCAAGTGTAAATGTGTCCTGTACAGTTTGGCTGTAAAATATGTTTTATGAATGCTCCAGTGCTTTTAACTTAACATAGGTCATAAGAAATCTTATTAAAATCAATTACATTTGCTTTACATCCTGTCTCAATGTTTACTAAACATTGTTAGAATTAGGTCTGGAAACGTATCTAAGCAGCATAGCAGTTTTGCCTTGCAGCATTAAATGCTAAGTTCAAAATCCACCAGAAAGTTGTCTGGAGGGTTCTATAGTGTTCACTTAGGTTTCCTTTAGAGCAGGGGTGTCAAACTAGCTGCCCTCCAGCTGTTGCAAAACTACAAGTCCCATCATGCCTCTGCCTTTGGGAGTCATGCTTGTAACTGTCAATCTTGCAATGCCTCATGGGATTTGTAGTTTCACAACATCTGGAGGGCAGCCAGTTTGATACCAGTGCTATAGAGGCTCCAGTTTTTTTGTACAATCCAAAAGCATACTGAGAAGTCACTTAGCTTCAACCTAAACTGGATTTTAAATGTACGTTATTGTATGACTGTCATAACAACATTAGATTGCAAGCTCCTCTGTGCTGTAAATGAATTATTATTGTTATTAATCAGGATTTATATAGCGCCAACAGTTTGCTCAGCGCTTTACAATATAACGGGAGATGATACAGCAACAATACAGTTCAATACAAGATGGTTAGGAGGGCCCTGCCCCTTGGAGCTTACAATCTAAGAGGGAGGGGCTAGTGGTACAAAAGGTAGTAACTGTGGGAGATGGACTAGTAGGAGGAGTAGAAGATTCCATTATTAGCTGAGGGCAGGATAGGCTTCCCAGAAGAGATACGTTTTCAGAGATCGCCTAAAAAAGAGCAGAGTAGGCGATAGTCTGATAAATTGGGGTAGAGAGTTCCAGAGGATGGGGGAAGCTCTGTAGAAGTCCTAGAGATGAGCATGGGAGGAGGAGACAAGGGAGCTAGACAGCAGGAGGTCTTGAGAGGAGCGGAGAATACGGTTTGGGTGATATTTGGAGACAAGATTGGTGATGTAATTTGCAGCAGAGTTATAAATGGCTTTATATGTTAATGTTTTGAATTTTATCCATTGGGAAATGGGAAGCCAGTGGAGGGATTGGCAGAGAGGGGTGGCAGATACAGAACGGTTAGTAAGGTGGATGAGTCTGGCAGCAGCATTCATGATAGACTGAAGAGGGAATAGCCTGCAATGAGGTAGGCCAATGAGGAGGGAGTTACAATAGTCAAGGCGAGAGATAACAAGGAAGTGAATAAGTTGCTTAGTAGTTTCTTGGAGATGTTGCGGAGGTGAAGTCTAGAAGATTTGGACAGCGATTGGATTTGGGGCTGAAAGGACAGATGGTAGTCTAGGATTACACCTAGTAAATTAATTGATGTATATGTGCTCTGTATAGCTCTGTGAAGTATCTCACATCCATACAAATGAGCGGGATATTGAAAAAAATATTTTTTCATTCCTTTGTGCATATTTGTCAGATTTATATAGGATGATGGTGTATCTTCCTGGCTCTTGAGCAGAAAAGTGATTTGCAATGATGATAAATGTGCAGCTACAAACTTTTGGAATGAATTCATAGTATAAATGATATATGAAGAAAACTTAACTGACACAAACAAGATTTGATCAGTAAGTGAAATATGGTAAGTAGTAGAAAGAAAATGTGGTGATAAAGTATATGTGTAAAAGAAATGACATAGAAAAAGAGAGGACTGAAATGCAAAAATATGACAATTGACAACTCTTTAAAATCCGTGATGACAGCAAAACTGGTAGACAACCACCACCATTTCTATTAACATACCTTTTTGAGCCCTGATAATGTATATGTATCAGTTTTCCTGATTATTGTACTAGTACTTGATTGCAGATTATTGTTAAAGCTGACCTACATTGGGGATTTACTAAAATTTAAGCTTGCAAAATCTGGTGCAGCTCTGTATAGAAACCAATCCGCTTCCATGTTTTATTGTCAAAGCTTAATTAAACAAGCTGAAGTTGGAAGCTGATTGGCTACCGTGCACAACCACACTAATATATATATATATATATATATATATATATGTATATATATCTACTGTATATATATATATACTGTATGTATATACTGTCTATATATGTGTGTGTGTATATCTATCTATCTATATCTATCTATATATATCTATATATATATATATATATATATACATTGGCGCAGCTTGGTTACACCAAGTTCTATGCAGCTCACATCCATGTCCCAGGGGATGCAGAAATTCACTGAAGTAGCCTATGCTGCATACAGACAGCACTTTTCTCTTCCATGTTCCCTTTCGAGTGGCTTGCCATTGGTACACTGAATACAGGTGGTTGCTCATTCAGCACCTTCACCATTCAATGAATATAGTTTTTCAATTAATCCAAGCATTCTATGAATGGATGAGGCTGAGATCTTGATGCAGTTCTGAGGTAAAAAAAAGGGGTCCAACCTGGTACTAGCAAGGTGTACCTAATAAAGTGACCGTATTACACCATAGATTAGCTTTAAATAAGTTAAACACCAGGGCAGTTGGATTTCCTCTGGGGCCATACTTAAGATAAACATAAAATCCAATGAGAGCTTCAAACAAACATTAAAGAGTCAAAGATAATTTTCTAATAATATTGATTAATAGCAGAACAGATCCCATGCATTTTGGGGGTCAAACACACTCCCACATCGTCAGGGAAAGTCTTGTTCCGGTTCTCACAAGTTAGCTCTGTTTTAGGGCACAGGGAGCTAACTGGTGAGAGCTGGCAGAAGACTTTCTCTGATGAAAGGGGAGAGTGTTTGGCCCCATAATGTGTTGACTCTGTTATTCAATTAATCAGTTTTACCATTAGATTACGTTTGACTCTTGGACATTTGTTTGGCCCTCTCTTATTGAATTGTATGTGTGTGGATTCTCAACTTTGGGTCCTTTTTCTTTTTCCTGAGAGTGGTCTTGGTTATGTGGAGTGCTGCTAAGCAAGAGTCAGTGTGCCCAGTGACAATTTCAGTGACTCTTAAAAAAAAATCTGAATCCAGTGCCCATTTGTTCTTGTTTTTATGCTTAACGTATATGTAAACCCTCAACCCATTCAGTTTAAAATAGAAATGAAGACCAAAACAGTTACGTAAACAGATACTGTAAAAAACATTTTAAATACCTTTTTTCCCCTTTTTTATAAGTGATCACATATCCTCTGTTCTCGGCTGCATAAGGAGCTCCGGGAGGGGAAACAGCAGCACATTGGTCTTCCCAGTTAATTACTGTGCAAGGGGGGGAGTTGTGTGTCAGCAGAAGTCTAATCATTGGAGGAGAGAAGGCTTAGTTCCCAGTACAGTCAAAAAACTGACCACGCTTTGCTCTGATGCCTGTCGTAGTCAGTTTATAAAAGGAAAGCAGAGGGTCTGGCAGGAACACAGTATTTCACAAAGAGGAAGCAATACAAAGAGAACTGGATGCTTTTTCATACAAGCACATGGTACAGCAGACACATATCAAGAATATGAAATGCTGGGTAGCAATATACACATTGTAAGATAACATTATGAATTACTGAACATGCTTTTTTTAGTAATACAATAAATAATATACATGCTATACTTCCCTGCTCTGTGCAATGGTTTTGCATAAAGCATCCTAGATCCTCTTCTGCTCGGGTCCCCAGCCGACACTCCTGGCCCCTCCCCCTTGACCAGTTTCCCCAGTAGCAAGCCACTTGCTATGGGCACACTGGTACGTGTCTCAGCCAATGAGAACTGAGAGATCCGAGACAGCCAAGGCTCCTGTGCATATAGCTGGATCTCGACAGAGCTCAGGTGTGTATTGGGGGCTGTGAGGGAGCAGCACACAGAAGGCTTTTACTTACTTTTTTAGAATGCATGAAGGTAAAATATCTTTAGCCCTTACAACACTTTAACAGCTTCCCATCCAGCCACTGCACTTAAATAGCCGAGTGGGAGCTTTGCGGTTCTGAATGGATGTTCCCATATGGCCACTCAGAACATAGGAACGTGCACGTTGTGTCTGCGACCTCTGGACACACATATCCCTACACTCAGTGATTGCCCCTTCTGATTACATGATGGCTGTGCCCAATCACAGCCATCATGTGATCTAAACAGACCCATGTGTCAGTTGATTGGCTCTGCTTCTCCTCACACAGAGCTCACCAGTGAGGACAAGCAGAGCTGATCTGTGTTGCCACATACAAACACTGATCTCCCAGCTAGTGTCCCCACACATCTGTCACAGTGTCAAAAATATGTGTACCAGTGATCATCTGCATCTGTCAGTGTACCAGTGATCTAAATCTGTCACAGTGTACCAGTGGTCAACATCTGTAGCAATGTACCAGTGATCATCCACATTTGTACCGGTAATCGACATCTGTCACAGTGTACCAGTGTCAAATCAACATCTGTCACAGTGTACCCGTGTCAAATCCACACCTGTACTAGTGATCAGCATTTGTCACAGTGTACCAGTGTCAAATCAACATCTGTACCAGTGTACCAGTGTCAAATCAACATCTGTACCAGTGATCAGCATTTGTCACACAGTACCAGTGTCAAATTCACATCTGTACCAATGATAAACATCTGTCACAGTGTACCAGTGTCAACTCCACATGTGTCAGTGATTAATATCTGTCGCATTGTACCAGTGTCAAATCCACATGTGTCACAACTTACCTGTGATCAACATCTGTCACTGTGTACCAGTGAACATCAAAATCTGTTACAGAGTACCTGTGATCAACATCAGCAATATCAGCAGTGCAGCATCAACATGTTTAAAAAATTATACAATGGCGAGAAAGCTTTCCACATACTGTGTATGATGGATGAGGGTAGCAGGTAACTCTCTCTTTCAGATTCTGAGTATGAGCCACTTGAAAGTAATGGGTGAGCAATGGATTTGGAGGAGGAGAGAGTCCAAACAAAGAGGTTCAGGAGATCTTAGGAGGAGCAGGTATCCATCAGTAGCTCTGCAAATCCTGGTTCAGTGGTGAATACAAGCAGGGAAGCATTCCCAGGTGATAGGCCAGGCACTAAGTAACAGAGTGTCCCGTCCACAACAATGAGATAGGACCCATACTAGCCTCCCAGACTTACTTTCATATCACACATGGCTGACCGCTAATTCAGCAGAACCTACAATTCGCTCTTTTACTGAGCAGCGAGGACCTGAGACACAAACATGCTAACCAATTTTTTTTTGTTCATTTATTTTTTACTGATAATCTGCTAAATTACACTGTGGAGCAGTGTAATTTGTATGCCAGCCAAAATAATATCCTAATTAATCATATGCCTACCCATTTGTGTGGAAACCCCTAACCGTGGAGGAATTTAACATTTTTTTTGGACTTACTTTGAATATGGGACTTACAAAAAAAAAAATTAAGTCCATTCCTACTGGTCTACCCAACCTATACATAATATGCCATTCTATTCATCTTGCATGCCCAGAACAAGCTACAAGATGATAATGAGGTTTTTACATTCAACAATAATACCCAGTGCCCTCTTTTAAATCATCCTGATTACGACAAACTGTTCAAAATTCAGCCATTAATCAACTTTTTTCTGTATCTTAAAGGAAATGTTTAATCTCGACAAAAATATTTTTGAGGATGAATCCCAAGTCCACTTCACAGGAAGGCTTTGCATTAAACAGTACATCCCTAATAAACAGGCCAAATATGGGGTAAAATTCTACAAGATATGCACCAGGGACACAGGATATATGTGAAGTGAAGATATTTTTCCAGTGTCCGCCATGCTCAGGAGGAGTACCAGAATGTATTTTGGGGTGTAATTGTAAGTATATACATGCTATGTGTTAGAAACAGCTCATAAATTATTATTATTATTGTTACTTATATAGCGCAGTCAATTTACACAGCACTTTACATATATATTGCACATTCACATCAGTCCCTAACCCTTAAGGGGCGTACAATCTAAGGTCCCTAACTCACATTCATACATACACATACTAGGGACAATTTAGACAGGATCCAATGAACCTACCAGCATGTCTTTGGAGTGTGGAAGGAAACCGGAGTACCCAGAGGAAACCCACGCAGGCACAGGGAGAACATGCAAACTCCAGGCAGGTGGTGTCATGGTTGGGATTCAAACCAACGACCCCAGTACTGCCAGGCAGAAATGCTAACCATTTAGCCACTGTGCTGCCCATTGACTAGGTTTTCATTTTCTTTACACATTTTCCAAAATCATGTGGAAAAAAATGACATTTTCAAAAGACTTATTATGCCTCATAGAATATACATAGGGATGTTTGCTTTCCAAAATGAGGTCATTTTGTGTGTGTTTCCATTGCCTTTATGTGTCTAAAGGTGCTACTTGGATGTTGGGCCTCTGTATGTGGTCAGGATGTAGAAAAAGTCTTGCATATGTGGTCTCTCCATACTCAAGTGGAGTAGCAGAATATGTATTGTGGGGTGTAATTCTTGCTATGTACATGCTGTATATTAGAAATATTTTATCAATTGACAACTTTGTGTAAAAAAAATGTTTTCACTTTCTTTCCACTTTTTCCAAAAACTTGTGGAAAACATTACATGTTCAAAAGACTCATTAAACCTCATAGAATATACATTAGGGTGTTTGCTTTCCAAAATGGGGTCATTTTGTGAGTTTTTACATTGTCCTGGTGCTCCAGGGCCTTCAAAAATATGATACATTGTCAGGAAATTAGATGTGTAATATATGCCTCTAGAATGCCTGAAGTTGCTACTTGGAAGCTGGGCCTCTGTATATGGCCAGGCAATGCCTCACATGTGGTATAGGCATGCTCAGAAAGAGTAGCTGAATGCATTTTGGGGTGTAATTGCAAGTATGCCTTTGCCGTGTGTGAGAAATAACTTGTCAATATGACAATTTTGGGAAAAAAAATATTTATTTATATTTCAAACAACTGTGGGGAGAAAATGACAACTTCAAAAAACTCACCATGCCTCTTACTAAGTAACTTGGACTGTCTTCTTTCTTTCAAAAAAGGGGCCATTTGCTGGGTATTTGTACTGTCTGACTTTTTAGGGCCTCAAGAAATGAGATAGACAGTTTGAACAGAACTGAATAATTCGCACATAGCATAGCTTGTAGATACTATACCTTTCACAAAAAACAATTATCTTACACCTAGCAGGATTTTTTTTTTACCAAAGATGTAGCCTAAATTTATGATGAAATTTGATTTTATTGGATATTTATTTTTAAGCAGAAAGTAGAAAATATTGTTTTTTTTCAAAATTTGTGCTCTTCTTTTACTTATATCACAAAAAATAAAAAATACAGTGGTCAATAAATACCACCAAAAGAAAGTTCTATTTGAGCTCATAAATTGATAAAAATTTCAGTTGGGTACAACGTAGCATGAGTAATTGTCAATCAAAGTGAGTACTAAAAACCGAAAATTGGTCTAGGCAGGAAGGGTGTAAAAGTACCCAATATTAAGATGGCTTAGTACAGGGGCTTCTCTTTTCTTAAGACAGGTGAAATCTTTTTATATAGGAGTTTAGCTTTTGTTTTTTCCGGAGTCAGAAATTTCACAAAAACTTCAAGGGTCTAAAATTTGAAAAATGGCTGAAGTTGCTGCTGACCATTGGCCACTGGGAGTGTCTATAAAGGATGTTAAATTATTAGACTATTAATATAGGGGCAGGGAGCAGCTTAACATATAATATACTCCTCTCTTTTCTCCACCAGTGCCATATACTAAAGCCTTCTCTTCTCATATCTATAAAAGTATATAAGAGTGAACAAAATAGTTACTTGAACGCGCTATTTAGCAATATGGCTGTTGCTGGATGATATCCAACTAGTTCTAGTGATAGCAAGACTGTACTAATTAGAACTTAATATAAACCACTCAAGCACAGTAATCCCATATTATAAACACAAATCCCTGTTGGCTTAACGAATATTGATGCATTTATTGGACAGGTGGTTATCATGCTCAATCTAAAGGCTACTTATTTCTGCGTACAAGTAAAACCACTTACAATCTCAACATTTTTTAATTGCAATTCCAAATGTTTATTCATGTTTTGTTAGAGTGATCAAATTAGTTTTGTTGCATGTATAATGAAGCTTGACAACCACTCCAGCCATATGTTCAGTGTCACAACAACAGTAATTGTCACAGAATTGTCACTCTTCAAAACACCAACATTCTCAATGAGAATATTAAATTATATTGCAAATGGGAGAGCAGTGTGAATGCAGTGCCCTGCCAAATGTCATATTAAATTATGATGGTGAGTGGTCAGAGTGGGTCATGAATGTAAAGGTTTCAGTGCTATAAAATGCTTTGTTCGACTGAACCAATGATGACCCAGTGGCAAATTTGAAGATACTGTAGTAAAAAGTTCTGAACATTTTGACAGCATTGGAATATAGAAAAGTAAGGATAAAACACACTAGACTAGTGCTTTACTGCCATAAACATTTATTAAAGATAATTAAAACCTATGTATGCACTCTCAAACCCCTTTGAAGTAGCAGGATCATCAATGACTGTGTTGAAGGCAGTTGATGGCAACAAGTTCCTAAAAATAATACCCAGCTGGATTGAGTAAAGTAATCACTATAACTTAAAGTGGCTGTAAGCACTTACATTTACCATCTGAAATGACTAGCCTCAGGTGATACATAGAGATGAAACAAACCTCCTACATAAGTTGTACATGTTTATCTTCAGCCCTCTCTTCTCTACAGCCTCCCAAAACATACAGATCAAAGACCATTTCTCAATTCCAGCAGGCATGGCCCGGGATATGATATCACACACTGCACAGCATATAGAGGAGAACTGAGTGTAATCTGAGACCCAAGTTTAGAGAAAGAACACATCACTTCTACATAATATCATAGGGAAAATTGCATATCTGAGGCTGTCAATAACCTTTTGGGTGCTGGAGGGCAGGTGGGGCAGTCCATCTCCCGAGATTCTGTGGTGTTGGTATTTCCAGTGACATTTGCCTAATGCAGATAGAAGAGGGAAGAGAGCGAAGACAGAAATCATACTTGGTACTTTGGATTGAGGCTAGAACATACTATAGAGGGATGTGTTCTGTTTATTTTTCATTTCAGAGGTTTACAACCACTTTAAAGCAACTAACATGAGGATTGCTGAGGCTCTGCCTTATGTCTTTTATGTATGAATGTTTCTAGGCCAGGGGCGGACTGACAACTCATGGGGCCCCCGGGCAATAGGGGATCATGGGGCCCCTGTGTCCTTGCCCAAACTCAAAAAAGCCTATGAAAAAGGTACCAGGGGCATCTCATGGGGCCCTCGGGCAGTGCCCAAGTTTCCAAATGGTCAGTCCGCCCCTGCTAGGGCCACATTCTCCATCTTGTATTCCCTACACTAGGGACACCCTACTGACCCCGGGCCCTCGGGCAATGCCCGAGTTTCCAAATGGTCAGTCCGCCCCTGTTCAGGCTACTCTACATTTCCCAAATCTTGCCAGAAGCTGGATGATGTCACCCTCACCTATCTACAATGGGTGAAAGCCATAGGAGAAGTGCATATTTTATCTCATATTTTCCAGGTAAATGTTTTATACTTTAAAATGGTTCTGAAGGCAGACAGTTTTTTTTTTATCTTTATGAATTCTATGCATTATGGGAAAAAAAAACCTTCTGTGTGCAGTCCCCCCACATACTTTCCTGAAACCGATGTTGTTCCAGTACTGTGCATGAAAGCAGCATCACTGCTCTCTCTTTCCTCACTAGCTATGAGACAGCAGTGAGAGCCTTTGGCTTCTGCTGCTGTCAATCACAGCCAGTGAGGAGGGAGCGATAGCAGGGCAAACCGCACTGTTTGTGTAAATGGTCACACAAAGCGTGGCTTGGGATCAAGCCCAAACGAGTGTTCCCATAGCAAGCAGCTTGCTATGGGAGCATTCAATAGAGGGGGAGGAGACCGGAGTGCCAGCAGGATACCAGAGAAGAGAAGGATCAGGGCTGTCCTGTGCATTACCATTGCACAGAGCATGTAAGTATCACTTTAAAAAAATGTTCCCTAGAAAATAGGAATTAAAGAAAAAACAATTATGGTACTGTATATATAAAAAAATTATAAATATACTTTCTTTTTTTTTATATGTAATCAATGAATCTCTGTTCACAGCTGCATACGGGGCTTAGGGAGCTATTGGCAGAGAAACAGCAGTACACTGATCTCCCTGGGGAATGGCTAAGCGGGGGGGGGGGGGGTGAGCAAAAATCTGATATTGGAGGACAGACATGCTGTTCTCCAAGCATAGTCACAAAACTAACCATGCTGGGATGGGTGTGCTCTCATACCTAGTGTTGTCAGTTTAGAATAGGATAGCAGGGGGACTGGCATGATCACCAGGTATTTCACACAAAGGTAGCAATACAAAGAGAACAGGATTCTTTTTAACAGAAGTTCTTGGTACAACAACAGGCACATGTCAGGAATATGAAATGTTGAGATAACATATTCTTTACTTTATCATGTTTGCAGGGGGGAGGGGGTAGCATTTAAAAAGCAGACCTTGAATTTTGGGTGCAAGATCTATTTTTAATAGTAAGAGATACCGTATTTTTCGCCGTATAAGACGCACTTTTTCTTCCCCAAAACTGGGGCGGAAATGTCAGTGCGTCTTATGGGGCGAATATGGAGCGGCCGGTCCGGTATTTCCACCGCGGCCGTGTCAGAATACCGGGCCGGCCGCTCATCTCTGCAGCGGGACCTTACCTGTTCCTCTATCCAGCGGCGCGCTGTCTTCCCGGCTTCTGTAGTGTGGGCACTGGGCATGACAGCCGGGTGCCAAGTGCGCATGCGCAAGAAGCGGTGCTTTTTGTGAATGGTAAGGCGGTACCTGGGACACATGACAGATCCCAGAAGCCGCCGGACCAATCACAAAGCGCAAGTGCTTCTTGCTCATGCGCACTGGGCACCCGGCTGTCATGCCGAGCGCCATTACAGAAGCCGGGAAGACAGCGCGCGGCTATATCGAGGAACAGGTAAGATCAAAGAACAACTCCGCGGAAGTAAGAGCGGGTACCTGTCAAATTCAGATACCCGCTCCCCGCCTTCCCAAAGGTCAGCAGTCATCTGTACTGTCCGCAGTCTCTGGTCATCCCTGTGCTGTCCGCAGTCTCTGGTCATCCCTGTGCTGTCCGCAGTCTCTGGTCATCCCTGTGCTGTCCGCAGTCTCTGGTCATCCCTGTGCTGTCCGCAGTCTCTGGTCATCCCTGTGCTGTCCGCAGTCTCTGGTCATCCCTGTGCTGTCCGCAGTCTCTGGTCATCCCTGTGCTGTCCGCAGTCTCTGGTCATCCCTGTGCTGTCTGCAGTCTCTGGTCATCTCCTGTACTGTGTCTGCAGTCCATTAGTTCAGAATTTTTTTTTCCTGTTTTCTGCCTCTAAAACCTAGGTGCGTCTTATGGTCAGGTGCGTCTTATACGGCGAAAAATACGGTATACCTTGTTCTGTTAAGAGCCTCATTGCCTTGACTCATGTCACAGTTGGTGAACATTCCAAGCCTGGGTGGTACAGGCTAAGTTTTGTGACTAAATGTAGTTTTATATAGAGACTATAGAAGAAAATATATCCGGCACACAGTTTAAATCCCTGTACTTATAAGTACTTTTGACATGTCTGACATTTGTGACTAAAGAAACTAACAGTCAACAAAAAGTGCAAAGAAGTTGCATGTATTACAGCAAAATTTATATTTACGAAGAAAAAAATAAAACCGTTTAAACTGGAGGCAAATTACATTCATTTGCAATAAAAAAAGAAAAACAGCACACAAACCCCTCTAAAGTTCCCATAAAATATATAGAAGATTCTCGGGGGAGTCTTTTTTTAAAGCAGCTGGCAATGTCGGCTGTCAGTCATTTGCCAGCCATTTGAAAACTTGTTTTCCTTTGTAAATATCTGTGCTAAAAAAAAACACTGTTCTAGCTGCATGGAATTTTTTTAAACTTTTTTTTGTATGGGTACATATTCCTAAGGTCAGTGCCCACCCCACCTACCATATTGCATATTAGACCAGAAAATGGATGTTTTTAATTTGACAAATGCAGTTCCCATTAATTTCAATAGGGTTCAGGCTCAGCATCAAAACGTCTTTGAAGTTCAGTGAACCTCTGCCGAACTAAATCCAGGGCTGTTCAGCTCATTTCTACTAGTAAGGAAAAAGTAAGCTTTATTAAGGACTCATGTACATGGGGCATTTGGAAAACTCTTCTGAACAATGGAAACTGATTGCTGGAAAAGGTAGGTTAAAAAACATCAGTTTAGCCGCGTTTGTATACAGTGTTTATGCATGTATATGCATGTTTATGTGCGTTTGCGTTTGGAAGCATTTTTAAAAGATAACATCAGGAGACCTTCCAAAATGCCCAGAATGTACTGAAAAATAGTAAAAATTTAACTATTTCAGACATTTTGAGAGAAATATAGAGCAGAAGCAGAGAGAGCAGTATGTGTTGAGATGACCTGTCTTTTCTGGTTGTATTCACTATGGATCCCATCATGAGCATAATGCGGCACATTCTACCATTTTTTCCTTCACGCAAAACCTGGAACTGACTGCGCTGGTGTACTAGGTCCATTTGAATATATGGAAAACGCTTTGCATGCATTTCTGTTGATGAAAAAACACTTCTAAACGCAAACACTTATAAACACGGTTAATCGTGTTTACAAGTGTTTACAAGCGTTTAGCGTTTGAAACGCCAGTAAAATCTACTCCTGAACGCTGGTGTGTTCAAAAAAACGACTGTAAACTCAACTGCCTGTAAACAACTGTAAATGCCTATGTGTACATGGACACATAAGAAAACATTAGGAAGAGTTCAGGGGCTGCTGAAAAAAACACTGAACAGCTCCTGAATGTCAGTTTGGGAGCTGCAGTGTACATGAGCCCTAAATGAGACTAAATATCTTTATTAGATACTAAATAATTGTAATTCTGCCTTTGTCCTGCATTGAAGACCCAAATAAACCAGAAGGTTGATGTATTAACACATAAATCAGTAACAATTTAACAAGGGTGGTATTTGTTGCAAGTACAGGAGGTACTTGCATAAGATAAGAGTCTGCTACCCATTTGGTAGTTTAATTTACAGTGACAAGGTGGGAGTTTTATTAAGATGAAAACTATGACCAACAATGACTAGTCTAAAAGGGATAAAATGTGATCTTCTGAATACATAAGTCTGGAAGTATTAAGCTACTTCATAAAACTTTAATGTTCTGTTTATCATGAAAGCATCTAAAGTGCAATGAATTTGAAATGAATAGTAAATGATGATTGTTATATTTTTATATGTGTAGCAAGGTCAGAATAGGGTTGGGGGTCACATGAAGTCTCCTATCAATTACCAAATAAGTGTACACTAATATAATAATTTCTTATAGCCTTAAAGAAATATAGAGATCAAATTTGGCCTGCTCGGGCTTTCAATTATTTATCTAAGGATAGTTATGGTGCACCTGCTGCTTTTCCAACCTTTTGTCTTTAACCTGGTAGCCTGAAATTCATTTTCACTTACCTGTTTGAAATCCAGGCAAAGTATTTGCAAAAAAAAGCACTGTAGCTCCTTTCTTAGATAGATAGATAGATAGATAGATAGATAGATAGATAGATAGATAGATAAATAGATAGACAGACAGATAGATAAATGGAAAGACACCTGTGTAAATCTGCTCACAAAAAAGAGACTAGATATAATGTATATGTCTAGACCTTTTCTTACTTTAAAAAAGCCAAAAGATTAATACATAATCAACTCTGTAACCTCCGATACCTAAAGCATTATAATCTGTACATCCTGCACACATTCAAACACTAATCTTACACTGAATTAATTCCCATGCTCCGCATTGTGTCTTCTTGTCCTACCTAGGATAGAAGTTTCTGTGAATAATTCATATCCCCTAATAATATATCCTCTACTGTAACACTGAGGCATTTAATTTACCGACAAAATCTGAAAGGAGCCTTCTTTTATCAGATGAATGAATTGGCTTGGAATGGAAAATGATCTTGCTTTCTAACTTGCCATTTATCATATTTCCCCCCTCAAGATGAGAGAATGGCAACTTTTTTTCTGCTTATGGTCACTTTTCACTTTCATCCTGGCTAGTGCGCAATAAATTTAAATGAATAATTCAAATGCCATGATAAAGAAAAGTCAAGTTCGCCTTTCCTGTTATTACCTGTGATGTGAACACATATTCTCTGGCTTTTATATTCAAAAATAAAAATGGGACCTAAATTGTAATGAGTAGGAACAGTGAATTTCTTTTTTTTTAAGTTTTTAAATCATTGAAAGCGCATTACAAGAAAGACAAAGGAGTAAAATGAATATGGTTATTCCTCTGTATTTTCATGTTGTTTCCAGTGAAATTCCACACAGGGGAAAACCTTCCTTTTCTCTTTATTTTATTTATCTGATGTGATTGCATAATTGTGAAGGTGATATAACTTTACAGCACTGAAGCTCTGTTAAGCCCAAAGCATGAATAGTTTTCTTTGATGTTGCCTGTGGTCAGAATAAACTTCACATTCATTTAAATATCACAGAAATATTTGAGACTTTTGGAAATATTTAAGGCTTACTTGAATGAATTCATTACAGGTATGATAATATTTTAATGAGCTTTAATCTTAGTTTACTGATGTTCATTCTTTGTAACAAACTTCAAGCCTTTTGTTGTCTGTGATCAAAGAGAGGATTTATTGGCACCAAACAAACAAATGCATATTTAATTGGGTTTTAAAATACATATTTTCTTTATTTCATTAGCTCATGTGGTTTGGAAGGACCTGTTGAACATTTTTTAGAAATAAAAAGGTGCAAGGGAAATTACAGTACATTAATTTGGTCACAATATTCATTACTCAAAATTGTTTGAATTTGTACTATAGTGGACCTATATTTTATCCCTGTGATCCAAAAAGACTGTACTACTGTATAATTGAATAACATAATGGCAGAGTCTGAATATGTACATAATGTCCAGCTCTTTTCTGGTGAGCCATACCAATGCCTGTCCTTACTTCCAAACTATAAAAGTCAACCAAATTATTTCATGTGAAGAAAATCTTGAGTCCTGGGCAGTAATATCAATCTGCCTAAAATCATAATTATTTTAATTGGATTGAAATCTAAGGCATTTTAGATACTAGATTATGATTACTTTGAATCCTACAATTACTCAACATGAATTTTCATTTTGTATTTCTATTTGAATTAGAAAATGTAA
The DNA here is from genome assembly GCF_062004578.1 of Staurois parvus. Lineage (NCBI taxonomy): Eukaryota > Metazoa > Chordata > Amphibia > Anura > Ranidae > Staurois > Staurois parvus. Next base: position 8,907,985 of record NW_028317893.1, read on the forward strand.
TACCATACAATGAAGCCATCACTGTAAACAGACGACAGACTACTGTGTATAACTCTAACAACATACCTGTTATTTGTTTTCAGTACAAGCATAATAACTATTTAAGGAATATGTAACATGGGGTGCTATTGTTCAGCTTCTTCTTGTCTAACCTCTATTTTAGTATAAGTTCAAGTAAGAAATAGAGTCCCATTAGCCTAACTGGTCTCTAGTTACAAAGTTGTACAATTCTTGCAAATGATTGCTTCTTAAAGGTGGATGGAAAAGAGTAGAAAATTTGCTAATCTTTTCCATCTCCATCCACTTTTCAACAACATCATCACCAACTGGGTGTAATGCCACCTACAGGAGTAGGACACTGGGCACCACTAAAAAAAACAAAAGACAGCTCAGAGAGTGACCACTGCTGGTGGCTGAAACATTCTCACTTTGAAACAATTCAGTTATTAGCCTAGTGTATAGCGGAAAGGACATAACATTTTCCTCTCGGAAATCCTAGTTCTTTGGTTTTACCTCAATCGAGTCATTGACTGGGGTTCCTTGTAGTCAGCTGCTGTGGTTTTTGTTCTGTAGGTGGGCACATATTATTATTATTATTCAGGATTTAATCACTAGCCGACCTCTCACAGTAAATATACTGTGAGCAAGCGGCAGGTATAGGCATGATCACATACATGTACGTGATCAGCCTTCTTATAGGTTTGGGGAATGTGAATGGGCATCCCTTGTCAACCCATGCTGTGATTGGACACGAGTTTGGTAGCTGACTTCAGCCAATTATTTTGGCTGAAATCAACCGATCGGCTGTGTCCAACCACACAGAAACACAGAACTCCCTGAAAAGCGGGGGAAAAAAACAGCCAGATAGTAAACTAAAAGCAGCACATATCACATTCACTACACAGTGTTAGGCACATAGTTAACCCCTTGAGTGCCCCTACATGTTAACCTCTTCCCAGCCAGTGTCATTAGTATAGAGACAGTGTACAGTTTTAGTACTGATCTTTGTATAAGTGTCATTGATGTCAGTATCAGTTAGTCAGTGTACCTCCCAGCCAGTGTCAGCTAGTGTTAGATTGCCTTTCACTCTATCACAGTCCCACTATAAGTCACTGATCGCTGTTATTACTAGTATAGTGTCATAGCTGTGTCAATTCTAGTATATATACCATTGTTTGAATATGTATATACCATTGTATAATTTTTATACAAACCAATTAACATACACTTACTGGGTTTTTTTTTTTTAATCAAATACATGCAGTAGAATACATTTTGACCTAAATTTATGAAGACATTTTCTTTTTCTTTTTTTTTATTGAATATGTTTTATAACAGAAAGTAGAAAATATATTTTTTCCAAACTTTTCAGTCTTTTTTCGTTAATATAATAAAAAAATTAAAAACCCAGTGGTAATCACCACCAAAAGAAATTTCTATTTATGTTTATGAAAATGGTAAAAATTTAATTTGGGTGCAGGGTGTAGCATTACAGCGCAATTGTCAGTCACAATACAATTCAATACAAACAAATCAGAGGGCCTTGCTTCTTACAGCTTACAAAATAAGAGGGAAGGTCAAGTGATACAAAAGGTAATAATTGTGGGGGATGAGGTGATGGCGAAAGAAAAAACACAGTTTAGCAGGATCGGCTTCTCTAAAGATATTAATTTTCAAGGATCACGCAAAGATTGATAGAGTAGGAAATAGTCAAACAGATTGGGGTAAGGTGCTCCAGAGGATGGGAGAGGCTCTTGAGAGGTCCTGGAAGTGAGCATGGGTGGAGGTGACGAGGGAGTTAAAAGAGGAGGGTTTGTGAGGACCGAGAAGAATGGTTTGGTTGGTATTTTGAGACAAGGTTAGTGATGTAGCACGTGAACCGTAAATTAAATGGTTGGTCAGAGTGCACCCCATAAAAGCTCCTTTCTGTTCCCTTTTTTTTCTGGAGAATGTGTTTTAGGGCCAGTTCACACTATAGAAACGCAGTCCACATGCATTCTGGATGTGTTTTTGCATGCACGGTTTTTATACATGTTTGGCGCTTTCTGGTGTGTTTTTTATGCATTTTGTTAAGTGTTCCAGTGTGTTTTTTATGCATTCCAGTTAATTGTTTCCCCTCTCTTTTTGTTCAGTTCAAATAGGGACAGGTGCATTCCATTGCGTTTTTGGTGCGCTCCAGTATGCTCCTGTGCAGTTTTGGTGCATTTTGGTGCATTCCAGTATGCTCCGGTGCATTTTTGATGCATTTTAGCTCGCTCCCGTACAGTTCTGTGCAGAAAAAATGCAGCACGTTCTAATTTTTTTTCTGCCTTTGGAACGCGCTGGAACTGGAAGCACTGATGTGAACTATGACATTGGCAACCATATAACCTACTCTCTGTGCATGTCAGATGCAGAAAAAGCAACTGAAATGGATCTAGTGTGAACTAGCCCTTAATCGTATTTAATGTACATTGTTCTCCCCAATGAGGTTACGTTTGTAAGTGACAAGTGGTATTTGCAGTCTACTGTCTCTCTCTAACTGTACTGGTCCTGGTCTAGAACAGTGTTTCTCAACTTTTTTTCAGTCAAGGAACCCTTTAAAGTTATGAACAATCTTGAGGCACCTTTTAACATTATGAACAAGTCTCAAGGCACCCCATTCTAAACTGCAGAAAACTATTCTAATAGTTTTACCTAATGCAGCAACACCCACACATGTAGTTCACCCAACGTTAGAGGGCATGTATTCTTCCAAAGCAAATACACTTTTGCACACTAATCCTGAATAGTATTCCAATATATCTCTTCTCCCTCAGTTTCTATCTATCACTCAGCTAATCTGGCCCCATTACTGACAGAGAGGGGCAGGGGAGGGTCAAACAAGAATGTTATGCAGGCGACCAACATCCTTATGAACTTATCAACTTATGGCGCCATTGGTTGTTAGAATGCCGGTGGCTAAAAGATAGTAATGGTGTACAATAAAAACCTATGGCTTTGTGTAATTAGAAGGCAGGCTTGATCCACCTTCTGGCTTGTATACAGTTTTGGCGCAATTTTTAGGAATTTTGCCAAGGCACCCTGGTTGAAAAGGCTGGTCTAAAGAGCCATGGCCAGGGGATTCTGAGGCTGATCTGTGTGCAAGGGGTGAGTGTTGAAGAGAAAGACAGTAAGTGCTGTGGCTCCCACTTGTCAGAAGCTTTATGAAAAAAAGAAATATGGATATTTTATCATTTTTAATTTTGTACTATAGGAGTTTTCCTACCAGGCCAGAGACATGATCCTATTAATATTAAACCAACACAAGGAGAAGAAACTGTCAGAGGTCTGCAAACAAGTTTACTTACAAAATAAATTCTCTGTACAATGGAGTTTCTCTTAGCTTTACACACCTAAGACTTAGGAGAAGGGTTCTCAGTGTTTTAAAAATGAACTCTGACAAATCTTCCTTACAGAAGACTGTTTACAAGCTCATAGGTTATAAATTCTTAAATAATTATTATTACCATGGACATATTCATAAATATAAGCCATTAGAGGGTAACACAATGTTGCAATGTATCTATGTTGATTTGCTACAAAAAGATTTTATCCTTACAAAATAGCCCAGAACTGGGAAAAGGGTCATATGTTTGTGCAATTATAATCAATATTGTTAGGAATATACAGTATGTGAGTGTGTTATAATGTTCCATATTTAAATAATAGTTTATAGTGTGGGGATTTTATGTATATCACTAATATTTGATTATGAAATCATGTCATCTCTGTAGTGTGGCCATGCGGTGATCTGTCATGAGGTTAAAAGAATATTATGTCATCCAGGATTCTCAACAAGGCAGGTCGAGGGGCTCCAGGGTGCTTGCTTACTTTGGAGGAAATTGTGTTTTTTGTTTCCTCTGTGCTTGGTAAAACTCTGTTTGGAATCTGCAGCTTGAAAATTTTGTAGTAGTCTGGGAGGACGAAAATCTCCAATCCTGGGACCAGGTTTTAGGAACAGCCAGCACGCTGATTGTGCAGGTGGGTTCTGGACTATTTGTAGAGTCAGGACCAAGGTTCTGGGCTCCACCCTCCCAAGGAGTCTAGGTGTGTGCAAAGGAGAAGCCAGAAGGGTGCATGTGTGCACTGGAAAGAACAGAGACCCAAGCCTGTAGACCAGAGCAGCAAGGGGTTGGCCAGCGGTGTGGACAGTGTTGGTGAGGAAGTGGTCTGTGGGAGACAGACGAGGGCCTGAAGTGGAAGGACTTAGCAGAACTGCTGTATGTGTAAACCAGGAGGCTGAATTTGCCATGTCTGTGTTGATGGTGAAAACCCCTGTGTGGGAAACAAGCCCCTAAATGATCATTTCTGGTGTGGACTCTATTCACTGGTATGCAATACCCTGAGCTAAGGAACCCCAGTTTTCATGCACATATGGTGTGAATGATTCCTTTAACTTTAAAAAAGTATTTTTGAGGCAGACATATGTTTTTTTTATTATGTACTAGCCACAATGAATCTAAAAGCTAAAGGAATGTTTCCTTTTAAAAAGTCAAAGCTATAGCCTTTACCTTTGTAAAAAATTACACACATTAATTTTTCTTTTTTGTGTACATTTTATAAATTTTTTTCTTCATGAGGGATCTGGCTAGTGGAGATCTGATCTAGCCTCCTTTATGCAGCTGTTCAGATCAATTCTAATAACAATCTATTTCCGGCTGCAATCAGTCAGCAATAGATCACAATGGGAGTAATCTGTTGCTGTAAGGAGAGGCAGGTGAGGGCAGTCTGACCCAGTCTCTGCACAAGAAGAAATGCTGTGACATAACACCTTACTGTATGTGTGTGTCATTATGTCACTTCACTTTAAGTATAAACACAATGAGGAATCATAGGGGGGTGATTTACTAAAATTGGAGAATGCAAAATCTGGTGCAGTTTTGCAAAGAAACCAATCAGCTCTTATTGTCAAAGCTTAATTGAACAAGCTGAGATTAGAATCTTATTGGCTACCATGCACAGCTGCACCAGATTCTTCAGTTTCAGTAAATCTCCCCCATTTTTGTTTATGATGAGCTAAAGCACTCCTATAGAACACTATGTAGTAAGATCAAAAACCCTGAAACTGATTGTTTCATCTTCTTGGCTTAGTACTGGGAGCCAGCTCTCATTGACAGCCAGCAGTTCCAACATACATGCTGGCTGAGACCTGACAGCACCATTGTGCCTTGATGCGGCACTGGTAAAAAAAATTGCGGTCCCCGAACCATTTGAAAGAGGCATCATTGGTACTCAAGTAGTAAAACCAAAAAAACTAATTGGATTGGGTTTTAATTTTTCAGGATCAATGAATAGCTAAATGCAGCTCTACCTATATTCAAAATCTTCAACTAATACAAAAGGAAATACATGAATACAGTATATGTATATACATACTGTGTGTATATATATATATATATATATATATATATATATATACCCAATGAAATTCAAGTCAGTAGTGTGAAAAAAAATAAATATTATGATGCAAATATTTCCTTTAAAAAATGTGCATATAAACATCACAATATTTTGTGAGACATAATAAAAGTTCAAAAAGTCCAACAAGTGCAAACAGTGAACATAATCCAATCTTCTAATGTAGGTGCAAACACTCTTCCTCCATAGTGCCCTTTAAATATCCACACCACATGTTCTTGGTAATTCTCTCACCTAGCAAGTTGGACCACTATGTCATAGAAGGTATATGAAGCATAAACAGCTCTTGACAGCCACTTCACTCCTCCTTCTTGAACAGCTTTTTAACTTCACAGAAAGTATTGACACAGTGCCACTCATGCAAGGATATAAAAGTAGACCATAGTGCTCTTTATTTACACTATACTGCCAAAAGTATTGGGACACCCCGCCACATCATTGGATTCAGGTGTTCCAATCACCTCCATGGCCACAGGTGTATAAAATCAAGCACCTAGGCATGCAGACTGCTTCTACAAACATTTGTGGAAGAATGAGTCACTCTCAGGAGCTCAGTGAATTCAAGCATGGTACCGTGATAGGTTGCTACCGGTGCAATAAGTCCAAATTTGCTTGCTACTAAATATTCCATGGTCAACTGCTAGTGGTAATATAACAAAGTGGAAGCAATTGGGAACAACAACAACAACTCAGCCATGAAGTGGTAGGCCATGTAAAATGACAGAGAAGCATCAGCGCATGCTGAAGTCACCAAGTGAGCAGAAGTTTCCAAGGTGCCTTATGGACCTTTAATTGGATGCACCACCATATTTATGAAACTACAGATTACTGTCGCTAATTTGATATAGCAACATAGAAAATACCATATTCATGACAGTGGTTTGGAGTGTGCCTGTGTCTTATCAAAATCAACCAGCTAGGTAGTAGGGGTCCAATTTTTAAAACTGAGTTTGAATGCAGACTGGTTGCTTTTCAAGCAGAATTTTAGCCATGTGACTATAAATGTAAAGTACAGTAATTTGAAAGTTTGAAATTGAAAACATCATTAACAGGCCTGAAACAGCTTGCTTGCAAGGTGGAATAGTGACCACATGAATGCATGTTAGTGAGGCAGTGATCTTACATCAGGTTTTGCTAACTTACTGCAGGCTTTGGCAGCTGGATTTTTTTCAAAATACACTTTATTGCCAAAAGTATTGGGACACCCCTCTAAATGACTGGATTCAGGTGTTCCAATCACCTCCATTGCTGCAGGAGTATAAAATCAAGCACCTAGGCATGCTGACTGCTTCTACAAACATTTGTGAAAGAATGGGTCACTCTCAGGATCTCAGCGTGTGGCACCGTGATAGGTTGCCATCCATGAAATTTCCTTGCTGCTAAATATTCCATGGTCAACTGTTAGTGGTATTATAACAGTGGAAGCAACTCAGGCATGAAGTGGTAGGCCACGTAAAATGACAGAGCGGGGTGAGCACATGCTAAAGTACACAGTGCACAAAAGTCACCAACTGTCTGCAGAGTCAATAACTAAAGACCTCCAAACTTCATATGGCCTTCATATGGCCTTCAGAGTAGCACAACAACAGTGCGTAGAAAGCTTCATGGAATGGGCTTCCGTGGCCGAGCACCTGCATCCAAGCCTTACATCACTAAGTACAATGCAAAGCGTCGGATGCAGTGGTGTAAAGCACACCACCACAGGACTCTAGAGCAATGGAGACGTGTTATCTAGAGTGATGAATCATGTTTTTCTGTCTGTAAATCCATTGGACTTGCCTGAATTTGGTGGTTACCAGAAGAACGGTACTTGCCTGACTGCATTGTGACAAGTATAAAGTTTGGTGGAGGGGGGATTATGGTGTGGGGTTGTTTTACAAGGGTTGGGCTTGGCCCCTTAGTTCCAGTGAAAGGAACTCTTAGGGCATCAGCAAACCAAGACATTTTGGACAATTTCATGCTCCCAAATTTGTGTGAAAGTTTGGGGATGGCCCCTTCTTGTTCCAACATGACTGCGCACCAGTGCACAAAGCAAGGTCCATAAAGATAATGATGAGTGAGTTTGGGGTAGAGGAACTTGACTGGCCTCACAGAGTCCTGACCTCAACCTGATAGAACACCTTTGGGATGAATTTGAGCGGAGACTGCAAGCCAGGCCTTCTCATCCAACATCAGTGTCTGACTTCTGGAAGAATGGGCAAACATTCCCATAGACACACTCCTAAACCTTGTGGACAGCCTTCCCAGAAGTGTTGAAGCTGTTCTAGCTGCAAAGGGTGGGCCAACTCAATATTGAACCCTACGGACTAAGACTGAGATGCCATTAAAGATAATAATGCCTCAGCACCTTTGCACTCTCCATCAATCGCAACAAAGTCCTAATTCACAATCACTTTGAGATTACTTCTCTTGTGGAGGCATGTAAATATTAGCTTGTGATTGGCTAGAGTCCCTGCCCCACTCCTCTCCTTGCTAGAACAGTGGCCATCTTGCTGAGGCTATATCCTCCCCCAACATATGCCCTAATTTATGCCTGAGGCCTCTTCCCATTTTTTACCTCTAAAGAAAGTAATGTTGTCAGGGATCCCCTCGATCCCCGCCGCGTTGGTCCCGGCGCAGGCGCAGTATGCCGCCCGGCGCAGGGACTCGAGCACTGGTTCCGGGCCGGCCGCGGCGTTCGAGTTCGCGCATGCGCAGTAGAAGCCGCGGCCGCCCGCTGGGCACCAATGGCAGCGCAGGGCGGGATATTTAAACGACCCTGAGCTGTCATTCAGTGCCTTCTGGTCTTTCCTGCATTCTGAATCCTGTGAACCTGTACCCTGTAAGTTATTGACCCGGATTGAACCTGACCTTGCTGTTTTCGCCTGTTCTGACCCTTGCTTTGCCTGACCTCTCTCCTGAATGCCCCCTATTGGATTTGACCTGCTGTTGCTGACCTGGCGTGTGACCCGACCATTCTATGCCCGCTGCCTTGTACCTTGCCGCCCTCTCTGTTACCGACCCGGCCCGTCTGACCCTGCTCATCCATCCATCCATCCCGTGCAGTGGGGTCTTCTGACCTCCTCACATCAGACTCTTCCCCGTGGGAGCCCCTTGCGCATACTACTACCACTGACGGACGCACCCGGTAGTCACGACCTGGTCTCAGGGAGCTCCAAGTCCATCCCCACCATCAGGGGCCCTGGTGAACAAGCACCCTGGGACTTAGACTCCGTGCGCTGGGGACGCCTATTCAGTGGAGTGCTAGTAGTACCGCCGGGCGGTCCCTTACAGTACCAGAAGGCCATGACTGAGTCTAGAGGAGGTCCCTCGCCGCTGGAGGAGATCTGCAGGCACCTATCCAATTTGACACAGGCCGTATCGGCCCTGCAGGATAGATGTCAGCAGATTGAAACTCAATTCCAGGCCTGCACTATATCCGTTCCTGCCCCACAGGCCGTGGTCCCCACACCTCCAGCAGCCCCTGTGCTGGTGTCTGGGGCACTCGCACCACTCCCGGCGGCCGACCCCCGAGTACCCTTACCAGAACGTTTCCACGGGGACCGCACACGGTTCAGAGCATTCCGCGAGTCCTGCCTCCTCTATTTTGAGCTACAACCCCGAACCTTCGTGACTGAATCCGTGAAGGTGGGGTTCGTCATATCCCTCCTGCAGGGTGAACCCCAAGACTGGGCCCATCGATTACGGGGAAAAAATGACCCTCACCTTGGTTCGGTTGACAGTTTTTTTGATGCTATGGCCATCCTTTATGATGACCCGCAGCGGGCAGCTTCTGCTGAAGCTACTCTGTACACACTCCGGCAAGGCCGCCGAGCGGCGGAGGAGTACGCATCTGAATTTAGGCGGTGGATGGGGGATACTCGCTGGAACGAGTTCGCACTCCTGCATCAGTTCCGTGTTGGCCTATCAGACGGCCTGAAAGACGAGCTCGCCCGGGTGGAGGTACCTGAGACTTTAGAGGACCTAATAGCACTGACCATTAAAATTGACCGTAGACTGCGGGAACGCAGGTTTGAGAGGTCCGGCCAGGGTCATGGAAATCCCTGGGGATCATTTCAGGGTCCCAGTCAAACACCT